>NC_081408.1:760462672-760827672 GCF_030272615.1 Cryptomeria japonica | reverse complement strand
AAGAGAGATGTATGCAGAGAAGAATAAGTTGGTAGGGAGGGAGATAAGGTATTTAGAGAGAGAGCTAGAGAGAGATCTATATTGTGTGAGAGAGAAGAGAGAGATGGAAAGGTAGAGAGGGGATATAAGGGAGGCAAAAGTAGAGAGGAAATAAAGGAGTGGTTTTGTGAGAGAGAGAGGGTGTGAGAGAGAAGAAGAAAAATGTGGGTGGAAGAGAGATGTATGTAGAGAATGATAAGCTAGTAAGGAAAGGAGGTATGCAGAGAGAGAGAGGTATATGTAGACGAATATATGTAGGTAGGGAGTTAGGGGAGGTGTTTATAGGGATAAAAGACAAAGAGTAGAGAGTTAAGGATGTGAGAGAGGTAGAGAGATAGATCTAGATTTTGGGAGAGAGAAGAGAGAGTGAGATAGAGAGGTAGAGAGGGGGTAGAAGGGACATAAAAGTAGAGAGTGAGAGAGATAAATAGGTAGGGAGGGAGAGATAGGTATGTAAAGAGAGATAGAGAGGTATATGTAGAGAAATAGAGGTAGGTAGGGAGTGAGGCGATGTGTGTAGAGAGAGGAGATATAGAGTAGAGAGTTAGGATGTGAGAGAGAGGTAGTGAGATAGGTCTAGGTTATGAGAGAGAGATGTAGAGAGATAGGTCTAGATTATGAGAGAGAGGATATACCATTAGCTAGTATGGTGACTAGGCAGCATTGATTAGTGGTGATGACATTAATCATGTCTTGTTCAAATTTTCATAGAAAATTAGTGTGTGGATAACGCTAGGTAGAGGATCACCAATAACATAGGAATATACCTTTATTTGTAACATGTAAGCATATTTAATGATGTATGTAGGTGATTATAATTCTGTGAAGTGAAAGTGTTAGGGGTAAAAATGTATGTTAGTACGAATAATAATTATAAGTGTGTTATGTGTGTTTATGTTTTGCTATTGCCGAGAGGTTCCCGTCGGGTAGTTGGGAGTTGGTGATAGTTGGCAACTTGGCCAACCATCGGGTCTATATATTGTTTGCTTGGAACCTCGGCAGGGGGACTATGTATGGACAATTGGAGACATTGGAGTAAAGATATAACTTTCTGGTCTAATTATTACTATCTGTCATTTATGTTATGATGTACAATTGTTCTGTTCTATGAATGCTTGGTATGTGCAGGAACTACTTTTTTATTTATTATTCACCAATATACATTTAGGACTAAATGTTTTGGTGCCATTGCATGAATGAACCCGGGGATAACTATGGCGGCAGGCAGAAGCAAATAATGGGCCAATCGTTTAACCAACATTTAATTGCCGTGGACAACGACATATAAAAGGAGAGTTCCGCGAAAGAGGAGCGAGAGGATTAGTTGACGGCAGACTTGCTGGAGTTGTGGGACGTGTCGGTTATGTAGTACGTGTAGTGAGAGGCTCAGGAGAGAGTTGTCTTGGAAGGCACAGTATGTGGTGAACTCACCATCAGCACCCTTGTCTTTGACCTACTCGGGAGCATTCCAAGGTTACTCATGAGAAACTTGATTGCACGTCAAGACCAAAGGGAAGAAACAACAAAGGAACTTTGGTGGCAACAAGTCCTCTGATGGTATGAAGAATGGAGTCGTAGGGAGGATGAGGAGAGGGAAGCCAGTCGGCGCCGTACCTATGGCACTTGATGCCCCTACGGCCAAACAAAGATAGACGTGCGACTACTACCAGAGGAGTAAACGAAGAAACTGTACGAAGATCCCTCCATATAAAAGAACAGGCCGATAGGAAACAATGACTGAGAGAGGTTGCTGACTTGAGGAGTCCCGAGAAACACAATAGAAGTCAGAGTGTGAGTCAGAGTCATAGTCGGGAGAGGAAAAAACTGTGTACCTGGAAGGAGTTGGCCGAGGTTGCCAGGAACCTACCACTTTTAGACGTAGCGAAGGAAGAGCTCGCCGACCAAGCCCCACACTCTATGTCAAGTGACGAAGACTCCAGAACTGAATTACAAAGTACCCAATCAGAATTTTTCGAACAAGAAGAGGAGGCGATACGAGATTTGCACTAGGAAATCGCCACTATTTTCAAAGCAACATTGTCTAGCATTAAAAACTTGTCCTTGTCAGAGGGCATCAAAATAGGAAGATCGGATCCAGAAACCCGAGGAAGGAGGGACTATAGAAGTGAAGGTGACCAAAGCCCGGCTGGCAAGGACTCGACCCGACCAAGAGCGTATGGTACCTTCTAGAAACATAGTACCTTCCCGACATATAACCATTTCTAGGCACTGCATAAAACTGCACAGAAAGGAACGATGACACACACCCCAGAGAAACAAAAACTTCCAAAATTCATGGGCGATGGGTTAGAAGAGCCCGTACAGCATTGCAAGACATGCCTCACCATTTGGGAAGCGAATGCCCAGGATGACCGGAACTACTGGGTAAAGGCATTTCCAGCCACCTTGCGGGGAATAGCTATTGACTGGTACATAGACCTTGATTCTTAGCATAAAACATCCTGGACCAATCTAAAGAAGGCCTTCGAGGAAGAATTCAAACTCCTAAGGGATGACAACAAGATTGTGGTGGAAATTTACAACACCAAACAAGGAAAAAATGAAAGTGTATGCGCATATAACTGAAGGCTGAGGGAACTACTGAACAAAATGGAGAACCACCCGGCAGATGGCCTCAAGAAGGGGTGGTTCATGGAAGGATTGGTACCATCCCTAAGAAGGACGATGAAAGTACTTCCTCCGCCGTCGTATGATGAAGCCTACAATCGTACCATGGATATTGAAAGTGAAAACAAGACATCCCAGGGGAAGCGACAGACCAACAATGGTGACAACATGGATAATGACAATGACGGGGGATCCAAAACCATGCAAGAACTCCACAAAGATATGATGAGGATGATGAAGGAGTTAAAAGGTGACAAGGAAAGTGGTAGGGATGAAAAATAATTATGGTGTACTGACTGCAAGGCTGAAGGACACACTAAAGGAGGTAGCCCCCGTAAAGCCTTCTGTGACATCTGCCAAATAACGGGACATTCCACCAAGGAATGCCCGTACAACTTGAAGGCACGAAGCACACAAGTTCTCTACGCCCAACCCGACCAAACCACACCACCGGCAACACCAGCAAGGCCAACAACAAACTCTGACGCCTCACCCAGAGGGTACAGAAACAATCGGCGGGGTAACAACAGATCCAATAATAACACACCAAGGAGCATAAACCAATACGATGGGAAGGGGTGGCCCATGATTCAGTGCAGGAAGTGCAATGAATGGGGTCACTTTGCCAGAGAATGCCAAAACGGAGGTGATGTAGGAAGTTTGTTGTGCAGATGGTGCGGTCCAGGGAATCACGAGGACATATATTGTCCAAAGCAGAAAGGGGTGAACATGCTCGATGTAGAGGGATCAAGGGAAGACATACTAGCAATCACAAGGTTGCAAAAAAAGAAAGCCATGTACCCAGACCCTCACACATAAAAAGAAAGACTTCAGGAGGCAAGGGAAGATATCCAGCGGGCGATGGCTAGAGAGCAGAGGGCCTCGCACCTAGCCGCCGATACATCGGTCCAGCCAGAACTAGAAAAAACTATCATCAAGCAAATGTTACAAACCACAATACGAGTGCGGGTGTATGACCTTCTGCAGACCATGCCACAGATAAGGATGGCTTTGACAAATATAACCATGGACACTACCCCCAGATAAGAACACCAAACGGTGGTGGAACCATGTAGTGCGGACCTAATGAAGGAACCTGGTATGGATGCGATGAATCCTATGCTACTCATGGTGGGCGTCAGATGGAAACCAGTGGTAGTAGAGATGGATATAATGGGGCAGAAGCTTACAAACACCATTGTTGATGGTGGGTTTGGAGTCAACATACTATCAGAGGGAACTTGGCCTGAAGCCTACTCTCTGGCCACCAACCTTCTACTTGGTTGGTGCCGACCAACACAGTATCAAACCCCTCGGTACCCTCATGGCAAAAAAGGTGGTAATTGGGACGCAACAGTTCCTCTTGGATTTTGTAGTCATTCCGCTGGAAAGGAAAGCGTACGACGCTCTTCTAGGAAGGGGGTGGCTGATCATGGCCAAAGCTAATCATAACTGGAAAAGGAATACACTCTCGATCGAGAGTGATGGTCATAAGTATGTAATTAATCTCAAGAACTAGTCCATCAGTGAAGAGATTGCATCATCAGACTCTAACTTAGAAGATTCCAATCGATGGGAGTGGGGCTCTGAAGAAGGCAGAGGAGGGAAGGAGCCCAACGAGGAAGGAGTGTTGGAGTTGGATGGGTGCTCGGAGGATGGAACCAGTTTAATGGCAGGACTTTTTCATTGGCAAATGGAGGACTATGAGGTCTTCCACCCGGAATGTCACATGCTACAAATATGTGAGTTAGGAGAATCAAGTGGGGGGACTGAGGAACAATCCTTTCCCCCAAAGTATGGTATATATCAAGAAGGAATGGAAAGAGTGGATGATATGCCAACACACCAATTTGAAAGGGATAAACCCATCAAGTACGAGGAACGAGATGTGGAGAAGATTAATCTGGGCAATGAAGTAGAACCCCAGGTGATACTAGTAGGAGATGATTGGAACCCGGTGCTGAAGGCAGCAGCCTTCAAGATATTTTTGGAATATAAAGATATCTTCACCTGGACCTATAAAGACTTGAAGGGGGTACCACCGGAGCTGTGCGTGCATTGCATAACCCTCATAACAGGAGCCCAACTGGTACAAAGGAGGTCGTATAGGATGAACAAAAACTACACAGCCAGAGTAAATGAGGAGATCAACAAAATACTAGAAGCAGGGATTATATTCAAAGTGGAGACAAGTGACTGGTTCTCCCCAATAGTCATCTCCTTTAAAAAAGAAGCTAACCAGATAAGGATATGTGTGGATTTCAGGTACCTAAATGCAGTAACCATAAAGGATCCATTTCTGATCCCATTCACTGACAATATCCTGGAAGAAGTCACTGGGCATGAGATGTACACATTCCTGGATGGATTCTCTGGGTACAATCAGATAAGTATTGCAAAAGAGGATAAGCTGAAGACCACATTCATGGTGGAGGAAGGAGTGTACACCTATAACTACATGCCCTTCAGGCTATGCAATGTGCCCACAACCTTCCAGCGAATAATTTTGCACATTTTTGACAAGATGTCAGTAGGGAATTTCAGAGCATTCCTGGATGACTGGTCGATTTTCAGTGACTAGGACACCCATTTGGAGGCTTTGGGGGAGTGTATGGAAAGGTGTCCGAAGGCTAGGCTAGCCCTTAACCCAAAGAAGTGCAAATTTATGGTACCACAAGGGAAACTCCTAGGCCACATCATCTGTAAGGAAGGATTGAAGACAGACCCAGACAAAATAGGAGTAATTGTCAACATGGAAAGTCCAATGAACGTAATAGGGGTGAAATCATTCCTTGGCCACATAGGTTACTATCGGAGATTCATCCAAGGCTTTGTGCAGGTGTCGTGGCCACTAGATAAGTTAACAAGGAAGGGAGAGCCATTTGTATGGGGTACGGAGCAAGAAGAAGCCTTCACAGAATTAAAAGACCGACTAGTGAGTGCATTGATATTGGTATACCCAGACTGGAACAAAGAATTTCATGTGCACATGGATGCCTCCAACTTTGCAATTGGTGCTACCCTCGCCTAGGTAGGGGCACAAGGACTAGACCATTCTGTCTTCTTCACAAGTTGACTCCTGTCAAAAGCATAAATAAACCATAGCACAACGGAGCGAGAGGCACTAGGGATGGTGTATGCAGTACAGAAGTTTCAGCACTACTAGTTAGCCACACTGTTCACATTTTATATGGATCACCAAGCACTAATGTACCTAGTGAATAAACCAATCATCCAAGGGAGGGTAAATCGGTGGCTACTGCTTTTACAAGAATTCACTTTCACCATTGTCGTACGGCCAGGGAAGTCCCATGTGATAGCAGACCAACTATCAAGGATCAGATCAGGAGAATTGACCGAGGGAGTAAATAAAGACTTCCCAGATGTGCACTTGTTCCAAATTGCAATACTACCAACCTAGTATGAAAAGATAGGCCAGTACATATCTACTTCCACATTTCCAAGTGAGATGCCTCCAGGGGAATGGAAGAAATTGGCACTAAAGAACAAAACCTTCCAACTAATTAATGGACTTCTATACAAGATGGGTCCTGACCAAATCTTGAGGAGGTGTGTCATGGAGGAGGAAATTTGTGGTGTACTAAAGGAGGCACATGATGGATTGGTAGGTGGACATATGTGACTAGATGCAACCACTAGGAAAGTGCTTCTGGTAGGGCTATGGTGGCCAACTCTACACACCGATGCCCGAGAGTGGGTGATCGGATGCGACACCTGTCAACGAGCAAGAAAACCTCTCAAGAGGGACTTCATGCCACTCTTCCCTTCGCAGCCGCAAGAACTATTCAAATGATGGGGTTTGGACTTTGTAGGACCTCTGAAGCCAAGTAGCCTACACCGGTGCAAGTATATTGTAGTTGCCACAGAATACCTCACCAAGTGGGCAAAAGCTAAGGCCTTGCCAGATAACCCAGCTCTGAGTATGGCACGGTTCTTGTACGAAGAGATTGTCACCAGGTACAGGATACCACTTCGAATCACTAGTGACAGATGAGTGCACTTCGTCAATCAGGTAATCCATACCATGACCATGGAATTTAAAATATTCCACAACCTATCCAGCCTGTACTATCCCCATGCTAATGGACAGGCAGAAGCAACCAACAAGGTGTTGGTATCAATAATCTACAAATTGTGTGGGGTAGAACAAGAGGACTGGGAGGAAAGACTACCAGCCGTGCTATGGACCTACCATACAATATACAAAGTCACTACTGGGTATATACCATTTTAGCTCATGTACAGGTAGGAGGTAGTGGTACAAGCCGAGTACACCATGCCAAGCCTTCGGGTGGCGGTAAAAAAATGATTAGGGGACACCAAAAGTATGAACGCAAGGCTTGATGGGTTGGTAAAGTTGGATGAATGGAGACTGATGGCACAATAGGCGACTGAGGTAGCACAACATCGGCGAAAGCATTGGCATGACTAGCATCTGCGGAAGGCCAACTTCTGACCGGGATAGTTAGTTTTGAAGTATAACGGTCAGAATGAACTTCGACTAGGGAAGTTCAAGGTCCATTGGCTCGGGCCCTATAAAATCAGAGAGGTCGGCAGGAACAGATCAGTGAAACTCACGACTCTGGATAACAATCCGATCAGGGACCTCGTGAACAGTTCCAAGTTAAAAATCTACAGAGAAAGAAATAAATCTGAGATTGGGATCAACATGCTAGGATATGCCACGAGAGAACATTGGACCATTGGTCAAAACAAGGAGATCAAGGAAGACCTAGTAGTACAAGCGGAACCCTACTGGAGGGATGATGATTGGGCAAAGCCCTTGTCGGCCATGGAAGAATGACTTGTACCAAAAAGGGTGGAAGGTGTAGCAGTCCCCAGGATTCACAAACATCTCATGAATGCATATTTTGGAGACCCAGCTATGTGGGTACGGGTTTCAGGATATTGGAAAAAATGGGCCCCATACAAGGGAGCTTGGGAGGGGTACGTCACATATGACATTGACAAGGAAGTAGAAGCTTAGAGGAAAACTAAGAACCTACTTAAAGAGGTAGAGCCGGGGGACCTAGAGGAAGAACTCAACTTGGAAGAATATGGGGCAACCCTAGGACCATGTTTAAAAATGGTACTGAAGACAGAAGATCTATTTGTCATCACGTCCATAGTAGGTGAGGTGGAGGCCGGACCTAACTCATTATATTGGGTGATTCCCAACCCGGCTGGACCACCGGAGATCAATGGAGAAAGAGTAAAATGGCACCACCAATATGTGGACCGGTACATTGACGACCGCTATAAGGGTGTGGGACCTACCCCACTGGTGGAAAAAACATGGGACCTGGGATACGTAGGGACCTGCTACGCACAAGAATGCTACAAAAGACTATGACATGTGTGTACATGGTTGCATGAATCAGAAATAAAAATGAGGGCGCCCAACAATACACCAGGAGTAAAAAGAAGGAACAAAGAGGAGGGAGACTCGAAACTACATAAGAAATGGAAGGAGGACAAGGCAAGGAATGACGAACCAGGGAAGGAATGGAGGAAAAAGCAAGGTAAAAGGCTAGTGAAAAGGAAACAAAGGAGACAAAGGAACTTCTTGCACACAATAACAAACTCAATCAACTGGTTAGTGGCCTACATCAGAAGGCACAAGCAAGCCAAGCGGTACTGAGGTAAACTAAAGGCAAGGAAGCTAATACTAAAAAAACCATGCTAGACAAAAGAAATAAGACGATTGGCAAAACAAGGGCTCTTAAAAGTTGAAGAGGGGAAATACAAGGAAAAAGCAAGGAAGGCCAAATCAGCAGGCATTAAAAAATTGGAATGTCAGGCAAGTACAAGTAAACATAGTAAGGAAAAATTAAGGTTAATGAAAAAGAAAGTATTTTATGTTAAATTAATAAAACACGTTTACCTAACCCTAACCCTCACAAAGAAAAGTGCTTATAAAAGTTGCCATGAGACCCCATTAGGCACAACGTAGGAAAGAGAGCAGGGTGAACCCGATAGCCAGACAACATTGAGCAAAACTGCTGGTATGAACGCGAAAGGAAGCTAGAGGGATTTGACCAATTCATACGGTGTATGGATTATACAATTTGGAAGGCAAGAGCACCAGGAAGCTGGGCCGTATGACGTACAGATTGCAGGGAGTCGCTAACAGGTTGTACCATATGGTGTATGGATTCAAGGCATAGAGAAGTTGAGCAAGAACCACTATACGGTGTGCGCATAGTTTGGAAGGCAAGAGCACCAGGAAGCTGAGTCGTATGACATACGAATTATAGGTAGAGGACAACAGGTTATACTGTACAACATATGGATTCAAGGAACAAAGGAGTCAAGTAAGAGTCACTATACGACGTACAACACATGAAGCACAACAAAAAATGCAAGATCACCCTACACGTATGACATATGAAGCACCAAGCACGAACAAGGACCACCGTACAACATACGACCTCCATTCACCGTACGTGTATGACGTTCAGCGCACATTGCTTTTGCGTATGGAAAATGGAGTAAGAGGTAGTGGAAAATATCGCACAGCATACGGCTTGACCGTACGGACAAGGCATGAGGAAGGGACACATCTTCACCGTATGGTGTATGGGCAGTGCAAACCAGCACGTACATAAGCAGACAAAATCCATACGATGGTAGACAGGAAAGTGCAAGGAGTATGATGACAACACCTAACTTGTACGGTAGGCACTTGACAAGACAATCAAAGCACACGGGTATAAGAGGCGAAGGGCAGAACACAAGGAAGGGCCCATATAGTGGGAAAATTGGAAGTGACACAATGGGCCGTACCAACTGGCGAGACAATCTATTAGATGGTTATAATAATGACTTAGGAAGGGGTATGCGTAGAAGAGCAGAGAAAGATAGTTGCAGTACAACCATGACTGCCACAGAGCCTACCAGCAGCAAGAAAACCAGGAGTAGACCAAAGGCAACAAAGGACTCAGAGGAACTCATGACAGCAAATGTAGCATTCGAGAGTGTGACTGGTAGTGAATACCATACCTGGTGGGAGGAAAACCCTCCAGACCATGTGATGAAGGAATCGCTTAAAAAAGCACAGGTCGACCATGTTGTGTAGACGCCCATATTTAACATTAACGAGTTTGAGCCAGTCCTATGGACCATGGTATCCAGCTATAACCCACACGAACGAGCTTCAATCATCCAGTTTCAAGGGCACGCAGTGCGGGTTTCATTCAAACTTGAGGATTTTAGGCACGTATTTGGTATGCTGGATAAAGAAGCATCTGCTGCCAAACCAACCAAAAAACTCACTAGAGAAAATCAACAATGGTTGTTGGACTTGGTGTGCAGAGACGACCTCACAGAAGAATAGTGGAAGAGCATCTAGGTTGATAACAGGGGAATGAAGCGTAGCTTTATCGCACCAGGAGAATGGAGGATGTTGATGGACCTGGTTAAAAGCCGCCTGATAGGGGCCAGTCATGCCTCTGACATCACCATATGGATGATTGGATTAATGAATGGGATCAGATGTAGAAAAGTGTACAACTAGGGGCAACTCCTGGCAGAACGCATCCACGACTTCTTGAGATTGGAACACAAAGCATTCTACATGTGCCATCATGCCATCAGCTTGTTCCTAGATGTTGTACGCCTGTAGGTACCGCCAAATGGTTGGGGGATGTTTGAACCTCATGGACGGGTTGAACCAAATAAACCCACCATGTGCTACTACATTCACCTAGACATCCTTGGCGACACAGTGCAACCCACACGGAAGAGGAGGAAGCTAGAGACATCTGTGAAAATTGAAGAGGTTAGTAGTGCCGAGGATTCAAAGGAAGTGGAAGAAACAAACAAATAGAAAAGTGGGCATGAAGGGTTCCATTTGTCTAAACACACCATCATAGAGGAGGAAGAGGAAACAAAGTCCTGCCAGTAGGAAGAAGATGAAGAAGAGGAGCAACAGGGGGGATTGCGGGTGCAATGGAAGAGTACGAGGGTAAAGTTTACACCCTCAAAATTAGCCTTAGCACACCTGGTACCTCAAGAGGCGCTTGCATTCGCCAGTCCAGTAGGGGATGTACGACTAGTGGGGGTACTATTCCAGAATATTAGAGAAGGGGAGCCGCCGGTACAATGATGAGTATCGTTGCCATATATTAGTCTGGCCATACTGGCAGTAGAAACTAGTACGGTGGTAGCAGAAATTGGTACGACAAAAACTAGTACGGCGGTAGCAGAAACTGGTATGGTGACAATAGAGACCAGTACGGTATCAAATAACTTAGAGTCAAGTAACTTAGAGGCAGCCCTAGATACTATGACAGATGAGGATATAGATGCCTCACTGGATGGATGACTAGGACAGTTCGCGCTCACCCCACACCTTCTCCCCTCCCCGACACCACACAACATGGCCATCGAGCCAGGCATGACTTTAGATAGAGAGGTCACTATCCTAGATGAGGAGAGACCCACTAATCAGAAGCAACAGGGAAAGGATGAGCAGAGCAGTGGCCGGGAGGGGACTCTCATTGGACTCTATATCACACCACCTCATCCGAATGACCCAACAGACTCACTCGAACGATTCCTGGTGGAGCTACAAGGGCTCTCTGATGTTGCACGTGGCATGGCTCAGCTTACTGGATAGATGGAGGCCAGTAATTCAGCCGACGCTACATAGCTATGTCATTTTATGGCCCAGGGGTGCAAAGATGAGTTCACACAACACTTTGAGCAACAGGGATGTCCGGATAATAATACACCCGAGATGATTCAAAACTGAACCCACAGGCACTTGATAGGAGGCTCAAGCACCACTTTCTGCAGTATGGAGGGAACTTTTTGAGAGGTGTACTTACAGATGCGGCAGCATCAAGTTGAGAAAGTGGCCCAACAGATGTACATAATAACCCTAGAAAAAAAGAGTAGAAAGCAGACGGAGTTGGCCACAGTAGAGAAGAGCTTGAGGAAGGAGATGGAAATGAAGATGGCTACATGTGAAGCCCGCTGCAGCATGCAGGAGAAGGAGGCACAGGCATTGGTAGCCCAGGTTGCGACACTCACTTCACAGCTAGAGCAAGAAGATAAAAAGCTGATAGAAGCGGCTCACATGGTATGGAAAGCTCGAGAATGACAGTTAATGGAAGAAAAGAACCAGAAACTTTAGGCTAGACAACAACCTCCTCCTACGGCCACTACAGGGATGCCTCCTCCCTCTTCTCGGTCTTAGCTATGTTTTTCATTTCAATTTCTCTTGTCTGAGTCATCTGCAAGATGACTCTATTTTTAGGGGGGCTAATGTTAGGGGTAAAAACGTATGCTAGTATGAATAATAATTATAAGTGTGTTATGTGTGTTTATGTTTTGCTGTTGTTGAGAGGTTCCTGTCGGGTAGTTGGGAGTTGGTGACGGTTGGCAACTTGGCCAACTGTTTGGTCTATATATTGTTTGGTTGGAACCTCGACAGGGGGACTATGTATGGACAATTGGAGACATTGGAATAAAGATATAACTTTTTGGTCTAATTATTATTATTTGTCATTTATGTTATGATGTACAATTGTTCTGTTCGATGAATGCTTGGTACGTGTAGGAACTACTGTGTTATTGATTATTCACCACTATACATTTAGGACTAAACATAAAGCATCTTAAAATCTAAAGTAAGAAGAGAGAGGTATATGAAAATTTGTGGTAAGTGAGAGGTGGAGAAGGTTGATCATTGATTTGGGAAATAAATGAGAGATTAGAGAAAGGTGGAACATAGGTATATTGATTGATAGGATTAAGCATAGAAATAACATGGATGGTAACATTACCATTTTATGCATTAGTAGACATGATATAAAAAAGTATATGTAGGAATAAAAGGTATTATTGTGGGTATCAGTACTTGTATCTCTATTTTGTTTGAAGAGATGTGTATTCAAGGACTTCTACACAAGTATTTCGCTGATCCAATTGAGTTTGGATGTGTATATCAATTTCCTATATGTTATTTTCTTAAACGAATTGGTTGTTTCTGCGATTTGAGAGGAGAAAATTCCATTGAACCAAGTACACAAGGATGCCCTAGAAGCTTACAAGAAGAATGAAGAGAAGGATCTCAACAGTTGTATGAATATATATACTAAAAAATAAATGTAAATAATAATAAACGCATTTCAATCATGTAATTAATCAATTATTGAAACAATAAAATTATTTAATTAGATGAAAAACATAAGATAAAATGAATATAAAATAAATAAATAAATATATATATATATATGATTATGATAAAAAAAATATACTAGAAAAATATCTGAACATCTACAAGGATGTTTCCTAGGAAATGAACACATTTTTTTCCAACATGATAAGTCATAGTATTTTCTAATGAACATTTATTAAAAATAAATTCGCAACTTATGCACTTGTTTTGTATTGAAGCCAAGAATCTAACAATTGTGCATTTGGATTCCAAACGACAACAAACAAGTGGGCTCATATATTTTCAAATCTGTGGACAGATAGCGCTAGGTAGAACCATAAATATACCCCTCTTCAAGTCACTATTCACAAATGTGGAGTCAATTGACATGTCAAAAATTTAAATATATATTTTTTTTCTCAGCCATGAGAGAAACAAACAAAATATGACAGAAAAAAATAAAAATTGATACGCAATCCATGGATATAGTTGTTAGCTTTCCTTTCAAGATTTACGCCCAAAATTAAATTGTTTCTAGTGCTATGGAATTCATTGGGATTAGAATAAATAGACTGCATTTAAATGTTAATTGCAACTGTAATTTGTGAACTGTATGTTAGTTTGGTTAGCTAGGACAGTTGGTTCTCCATATGTAATAATTAGTAAATAAATGTTTGCTAAACAAATTTTGTTAGATAGGGACAATTATTTGATAATTATTTGATCTCTTTTAGAAACTTCTAGCAACCAATTTTGTTAGGGTTATTTAGTTGTTATTAATCTCAGTCGTTGATTGAGAATTAATCTTAGTTGTTGGTTTTCCAATGAGAGTAGTATAAAAAGGGGTCAAGGGTCATTTGGAGTACATGAAGTCTGTGGAGAAACTTGCAACGTTAGCAAGTAGTCTTGCAGTGTTAGCAAGGGCATAGTGATAGCGTTGGGATAATAGCGGGGTGGAATCTCAGCAGGAGAAATTGGGAGGTCCTCAAAGCTCTGCTAGTAAGAGGCAAGCAGTATTTGTATCTCTTGATTTGTTGTAGTTAATATATATTCCTCATCTGCAGTACTAGTTTTCCCTTTGGGGTTTTTCCAAGGACAATTGTCCGAAAATATTATGTTAGTGTGTTGCATATTTCTTTTTGCGTGTTTTTATTTGTGAAGTTGCAGCTATGTTATTTTTCAGTATTTCACAGTTAAATAATCTTTACGAGATAGGAGATTTATAATCAGTAACTACAATAGAATTTTCACATGTTATCAGAGCTAAGTACAAAAAGTTTATCCTAGGCAAAGGAAATAAAATCAAGGGTTTATAAAACCTAGTTTGACCTCTTTAGAATTATTATTTCTTTTATCCTTTGAGATGGCCTCAGCAGGTTTAAGAGATCAGGACAGATTAGATGGAGCCTCAAATTTTGGTGTCTGGAAAGCCAAAATTTCTTTATTGCTAGAAGAGAATGGTATCAAGGAATATGTTACCACTGTTGTGACTGTACCTACAGATCCAATACTTCTTACAACATATAAGAAAGAAGATGCCAAAGCGAGGAGGGTAATCCTTGATGGTGTTAAGGATCATATAGTTCCACATGTCACAGATTTGGATACAGTGAAGGAAATGTGGGACGCCATCCTGAATCTATACCAGAATGTGACCACTAACCGAAAGTTGATTCTCAGAGAAAAGTTGAGGAATACTCGGATGAACAAGGGAGAAGACGTGATAAGTTAGCTCACCAAGCTTAGACTTGTCAAGGATGTGTTAGCAACTATTGGAGATAAACCAGGTGATGATGACCTAAATGGGTTTTCTAAGCAGTGGGATATCTTTGCTCAATTTATTAATGGACAAGACACCTTACCAAGTTAGGATTGACTTTGGAGTGATTTCACTCAGGAGGAGCTTAGACTAAGCCTTGTCAATGGATCCAATAGTAAGAGTCAGAAAGGTGAGATGGACCAAGAAAATATTGCCCTAGTAGGAAAAGGGAAAACAAAGAAGGAGTCTAGCAAAGGATCAAATCCACAAAGTGAGAAGAAGAAGAAGAACTTGTCTAAGATCAAGTGCTACGGATGTCATGAATTTGGCCACTATGTCAGTGATTGCCCGCAAAGGAAGAAGAATGAGAAGAAAGGGAGGAAGCATATGACAGCTTTAGCAAGTGCAGATGAGCTCTCTAGTAGAATGGAGGATGAGTTTGCACTCATAGCTTGTATGGTTAGCTCAACCTCATAGAGTGTCTGGTATATAGATAGCAAAGCATCATTTCATATGATAGGAGTTAGAGAGTATTTCTCCAATTACAAGGAGGAGAACATTAGAATCCAGATCTCTATGGGGAACTTGTCAAAACTCAACCCAGTTGGGAAAGGGAGAATGGAAAGTTGATTTCCCTTCATGATGTGTTGCATGTGCTAGGCTTAGGTATGAATCTGATTTCTGTATCTTTCCTTCGGGATAAAGGCTACAATGTACTCTTTAGAGGGGCTCATGTGTTGATCAAGCGTAAGGATTGGAAATCACCCATACCTATTGGAGTTAGGAGTGGTCGACTTTAGAGGTTGCAGTTTGATACTCCTAAGGCACTCATGAGTAGTAGTAATCTTAGAGATCTTGGAGAGCTATGACATAGGAGGATGAGCCATATACATCATGGAGCACTTAAATTGCTTCATGAGACTATGATAGGTGTTCCAGAGGTGATCACAAAGCATGATGATGTATGTAAGGGATGTGTGTTGGGGAAGTTTGCAAAAGCATATTTTCCAAGGAGTGACACTCAATCTGAGGGTTTTCTTGAACTAGTACAATTAGATATATGTGGGCCAAAGTTGATGGAGTATCTCAGAGGATACGAGTACTATGTTGCTTTTATTGATGATTTCTCTAGGAAGACCTGGATATACTTATTGAAGACCAAGGATGAGGTTTTTAGTCGCTTCCAAGAGTTCAAGGCTCTTGTGGAGAACTCGACAGGAAGGAAGATAAAGGTTCTTCAGTCAGAAAATGGAGGCGAGTCCAAAGGGAATAAATTCCAAGAGTTCTATATCAGGGAAGGAATAAAGAGAGAGTGGATTGTTCCTTACAACTCGCAATAGAATGGGGTTGTTGAGAGGA
The DNA here is from genome assembly GCF_030272615.1 of Cryptomeria japonica. Classification (NCBI taxonomy): domain Eukaryota; kingdom Viridiplantae; phylum Streptophyta; class Pinopsida; order Cupressales; family Cupressaceae; genus Cryptomeria; species Cryptomeria japonica. Next base: position 760,811,701 of record NC_081408.1, on the reverse strand, counting down.
AGAATCAGTCCATATTGGAGGCAGCAAGGGCTATGCTACATGATCAGGACCTACCCTGCTACTTATGGGCATAAGCAAGTAGTACGACAGTATACATATAGAACAGGGTTCCACATAAGGCACTAGGGAAGATGACACTAGAGGAAGCTTTTATAGGAAAGAAGACAGATTTCAGTCACTTCAGGATATTTGGGACTTTGGCATATTGTCATATTCCAAGGGATACACATACCAAGTTAGATCAAATTGTAGAGAGGGGGTACTTCGTGGGGTATAGTGAAACCTTAAAGGCATATCAAATATTTATTCTAGGGACTAGGAGGATTATAGTCAGGTGTGATGTCAAGTTCATGGAGGATATGGCATTTAAGAGGTCCAGAGATTTGCCAGCAGAGCATTAGAGTGAGCAGCCGATAGAATCTCCAAGGATAGCTCAACCGAGTCAAGGGCAGCAAAGCTCGAGTATAGTCAATAGTGCCAGTATAGGCTCAGGTGGTGAGAGTTCATAGAGTATGGACCAACAGGTGCACAAAGAGATGCATCAAGAAGACATGGAGGTTGAAATTTCATCCTCTATAGTTGGGAGTAGGAACAATGATGTTTAGAAAACACAAAAGAATACTCAGGGGTTAGTGGGTACTCCTGGGAGGAGTAGTAGACAATAGAGACAATCAGCCAAGTATGATGACTATCTTGCATTAGTTAGTCAGTTGGTAGAACCTTCTAGCTATTAGGAGGCTGCACAACATTAGGTGTCACAAGATGCAATGGTTGAGGAATATACCTTAATAATGCAGAATGATGTGTGGGAGGTAGTTCCTAGACCAACAAATAGGGTTGTGGTTGGATCGCACTGGATCTACAAGATAAAGCATGGTGCAGATGGTAGCATCGAGAAATACAAGGCAAGGTTTGTGGCAAAGGGTTTCTCCTCAAAAGGAAGGAATAGACTATGAGGAGACATTTGCTCCAGTAGCTAGGTATACTTCTATACGAGTTGTAATCTCAGTTTCAGCACAGATGGGATGGCAAATCCATCAAATGGATGTCAAGACAACATTCCTAAATGACGAGTTGAAAGAGGAGGTATACATAGAACAATCAGAAGGCTTTGTAGCATACAACAAAAAGACCCATGTGTGTAGATTGAAGAGAGCTTTGTACAGACTCAAGCAGGCTCCTAAAGCATGGTATGAGCACATTGATAGTCACTTGCAGGAAATGGGCTTTGTGAAGAGTGAGGCGGATGCTAACCTTTACTACTTGGTGGTTGGGGGTGATATTCTCATTCTTGTCCTATATGTGGATGACTTATTTCTAATAGGTTCACTGGGGCTCATAGAAGAATGCAAGAGGGACCTTGCAGCAGAGTTTGAGATGAAGGATTTGGGACTTATGCACTACTTTCTAGGCATGGAGGTATGGCAGACAGATGGAGAGATTTTCCTTGGACAAGGTAAATATTGCATAGAAATCTTGAAAAGGTTTAGGATGATGGATTGCAAAGCCATGTCTACACCTATGATCATGAATTGGAGGAAGGTAGACACATCCAGGGAGAAGGATGTAGATCCCACCTTATACAGGCAGTTGATTGGTTCTCTCATGTATTTGGTCAACACCAGGCCAGATATAGCATTTGCAATAAACTCTCTTAGTCAGTTTATGGTTGAGCCAAAGGGAGTACATTGGACAGCGGCAAAGCATGTGTTGTGTTATTTGCAAGGTACAATCGAGTATGGGATTAGGTATGCTCGAGATGAAGGAATCAGGTTGATGGGCTATACTAACACAGATTGGGCAGGTAGTACAATAGACAAGAGAAGCACTTTAGGGTGTTGTTTCAGTCTGGGATCAGGACTTGTCTCTTGGTTCAGTAGGAAGCAAAAGTCTATGGCTCAGAGTTCTACAGAGTCAGAATACATAGCAGCTAGCATGGCGACATGTGAAGCTATATGGCTTCAGAAGTTTCTAGTAGCCTTGTTTGGTCAGAAGGTGGAGACTACAGTGATACACTGCGACAATCAGAGTTGCATCAAGTTGATTGAGAATCTAGTGTTTCGTGATAGGTCAAAACATATAGACATCAAGCATCACTTCATCAGAGATTGTGTACAGTTGGGGATTGTTCAGCTACAGTTTATACCTACAAATCAGTAGGTAGCAGATATTCTGACAAAGGCATTGGGGAAGGCAAAATTCATCTTCTTCAGAGAGACGTTGGGTGTCATGCAGAACAACTTCCTCGCTAAGAGGGAGTGTTAGTTTGGTTAGCTAGGACAACTGGTTCTCCATATGTAATAATTAGTAAATATTTGTTTTCTAAACAAATTTTGTTAGATAGGGACAATTATTTGTTAATTATTTGATCTCTTTTAGAAACTTCTAGCAACCAATTTTGTTAGGGTTGTTTAGTTGTTATTAATCTCAGCCGTTGATTGAGAATTAATCTCGACTGTTGGTTTTCCAACGAGAGTAGTATAAAAAGGGGTCAAGGGTCATTTGGAGTACACATGAAGTTTGTGGAGAAACTTGCAGTGTTAGCAAGGGCGCAGTGATAGCGTTGGGATAGTAGCGGGGTGGAATCTCAGTAGGAGAAATTGGGAGATCGTTGAAGCTCTGCCAGTAAGAGGCAAGCAGTATTTGTATCTCTTGATTTTTTGTAGTTAATATATATTCCTCATCTGCAGTACTGGTTTTCCCTTCAGGGTTTTCCAGGGACAATTGTTCGAAAATATTGTGTCACTGTGTTGCATTTTTTTTTTCCACGTGTTTTTATTTGTGAAGTTGCAGCTGTGTTATTTTTCAGTATTTCACAGTTAAATAATCTTTATGAGATAGAAGATTAATAATCAGTAACTGCAATAGAATTTTCACACTTCAGCCTTGGAATATGCCTTAAAAAATGCAAGTTTTGACAAACTTTTGGATCCTTCAGCCGGAAATACATGTTCCCAACTATTTCCTCTGTCCAATGTTCTAGGCAAGGATAATTTTTTTGCATTCTTTCACTATTACTCTTTAGTTGAAACTACCCATTTATCTGATTTCATTACTTCACATTCATCTGTCTTCATTAGGTTTTCATTGTAGTTAAAAATTTGGCTTATGGTTAGAAAAGAATTGTTCCGATTTGCAGGAAGTTATGCAGGATCCTTACATTGCCGCAGACGGCTTTACATACGAGAAGGAGGTGATACAAGGATGGTTTGATTGCGGACATGACACATCTCCCATGACAAATGAAAAACTTGTAAGTAAGAATCTGATTGCAAACTTTTCTCTGAGATTAGCCATTCGATAGTGGCAAGAAAGAGGCGATATCCTGAACATTTAACGAGTGACAATTTTATTTATTATTATTGAAGATCATTTTTTGTAAGTTTAAGATATATTTTACATTGTAATTATTAAATATCAATTTATTGAATAATAATTATTTTTTAATAAAATATAATAATTGCTATCAATTTAGTGTAAATGAAGTAATTGGATAATTTTTTGTAGATAGATTTGAATATTAATTTTAAAATAGAAAAAATTACAATTTATTTTCAATTTATGTTTTAAGTTTGAACATCTTATAAATGTTATTATATTTTCGCAATTCATTTGAATATTATTTGTAGTTCTTTTAATCATCAACATAGTGGATCACACTCTTTAAAATTTTTCCCACACAAGAAAATCCAAAAACTACAAACTATATTGAACATCTTATGTTAAAATGGTTTATTCTACTAAAGTAAAACAAAGTGTTAACTTATACTTTTTTGTGCTAAATACATATTGTTAGATGTATTAATAGTTCTTGATCAAAATGTAGAGTTTATTTATTATGAAAATCTACTACTATACAATTATAATGCATTGATGTCATATAAACACATGAAAAAATATATTTTTGTCAATGTTATTAGCCACAATGATTGCCTTGTACATAGTTGGAGTCAAATATTGGATTTTTAAGGCTATATTTCACTTTTGATTTAATCCAAGTGAATGTTATCTAAAAGATTCATTTTTAGGTAGCAACAATGAATAATAAGATATTTTTTTGACTATAAACTATTTATTTAAATTTTTGAATGATTTTACATTAAATATTTACATTTCAATGCATGCCTTGTGTAATATCCTTGGTTTAGGCAAACTTATTGAAAAATGTATTGAGGAGTATTGAGTTTAAAAATTCAAATAAATATATAAATAATCTGTCGAGACTTAAGAAAGGACCTCATTTTTATTTCTATATATTATTTTAAATTTATGTACCAATACAATATTTAGAACTTAGAATTAATAAATTGGAAAATTTAGTTACTTACCACCATTGACGAGTCAGTCAACATCTCCTTGGGGTCCATGACATGGATTCCTCCTGCCTCTCGTGGATCCTTAACTCTGACCACTCTTTCGTTCATTGACAACTCAAGATTTTGGCATAACAATAGCGGTGATTCCAACAATTGGTATCATAGCGCTAGGTTGCAAGTTCGTATCCCAATAGGTCACCCAGTGGCCTCCTTAAAAGAAGTTCATGGAACCCTAGTCAGTGCTAAGGGGGAGATTGTTGGCTAGTTGATCAACACCTCCTTGGGGTTCATGACATGGCTTTCTACCGCCTCTCGTGGATCCTTAACTCTGGCCGCTCTCCCATTTGTTGACAACATGAGCTTTTGGCATAACGGAAATGGTGATTCTAGCAACCATATTCTACTATGGTTTGTTGTAAATAAAACTTCTATGCATTTAGTGTTAGCATAAATTTAATTGTTATATAAAAAATGTACCAAATAATCTTCATGATGTATGAATATAATGCTATTCACAATCTATATTTAAAAATTCACATTTCTCAACATAAAAAGTAAACTAATAAACAACTTTATGTAATTTGTATATAAAAATTGTTATTGACCAACATAAAGACTTGAAATGGCTAGGGATAATTCAATTGCATGAATATTATAATTATAAATAATTTATATTTTTTTTCAATAATTTAGTCTAATTAAATACCTTATAAAATAAATGAAACAACTAAATTAGAAAATATAATAATATTTTAAAAGATAGTAATATGCTATACACAAAATATATATTCTAGTCTATGTATGTGTATCTAAGTGAGTGATGGTTTCTTCTATATTCTCTAGTCAATTAATTCATTTTATTCCTATAATGGTTGTTAATAGTGTGGTTTTCATTTATCTATTAAGATACATATGTTGAAATTCATACTAGGTCATCTATTCATGAAAATGAAACCATTGTAGATATAGTATATGTTGGTAAGAATAGAGTGGATTTCCCTAGAAGAATATGTGTGGCATTCTTACTATCTTAGAAGGATCTCTAGTTATTTAGATGACAATTTCGCTGATTCAATACTTCCTTCCCCTACTAATTTGGATAGTTTTATTGCTCATGATGTTGTTTCCTCTTCTATTGTCCTAGTTTCAAATGACTTGGGTAACTCTCCTCCTCCTTCTATTATCCCAGATTCTTAGTCTCTACTATGATAAATTTCTCCCTCCAAAAGAAGCTCTCAATTGTGTGGAGCCTCTTACATTTGTTCTGATAGAGCCCCCTCCTTTTCTCCTAAGTTCTTTGGTCATGATGATGCGTCTTGTTGGATGATTGTTCGTTATAAGAAAAATTTATTCCATAAAGGTCTCGCCCTCTTAGGTTGCTCCTTGAGGGGCAGCGTTGGGCCCCAACCTTGATTTAAATTGATCTTTCTAGTTGTGATTTGTTTAGTTTCATTGTAGGATTATTGTCCTATATGTTGGTTGCAATGTTGTTTTGGATTCTCTCTGACTATTTTTTTACACCTTTGGTAACCTCCGTGTTGTGTACCAAGGTTTGGGCCTTGTAAGAAACCTATCTTATTCAAAAATATTGAAGAATTCATGAAACTAATATTTATATTTCAAGGATGTAGCTTGATTTATAGATTTTATATATATTCACCTCTATTTGGAGGAAATATTCTCTCAAGGGAAAGACAAAGTTGCAACGCATTAGGAGAATTTGAAATGTGATCTTTAAAAAAAAAAAAGGATATTTCATAGAAATATTCACAAATGCATGTGATAAAGATGGTATTTTAGGAGGTGGTCCATGTTTCTTTATTTTATTATTTTCATGCATATAGTATATGGGTTTTGTAGCGCTTTTTATTAAAATAAGTGATGAAGGGACCCAACAAATTACAAACTTAAAAAAAGAACAATCAAATAGTAGTAACAGAATAAAACTAGTTGCAACAATAGTGAAATAAGACAACCAAAAAAGTAACAATCTAGATAGAGAAGATTGATAAGTATCCTATTTTGAATAAGAGCTTTTCTTATCTAACATCTAAGCCTAAGAAGGTGAATAGTTGTTAGTAGGATATTTCTTCTTATGTTGGCAATTGTCCAAGTAGATCCATCATAATAATTAGAATAATGTTGATCCACAAAGGAAAAAGATGGATTAGCAAAAATATAGTTAGAAAGAACAAAATCATTAGGGTAAATAGATTTATCAAGAGAAATAGCAGTAGAATCATTAACACCACTATTAAACTTAGAAACTTTGTCCAAATCAAAATTAGTCTAGAAAACATTAGCTAGAGAAACAACAAAATAAACGTTCAGCCCAATATCTATCATTTTATTACTAGAAGTAGATTTAGAATGGAAAATAACACCAACAAGTAAGCTATAGTAGAATGAAGAGGAGAAAAAACAATTGGAGTAAGAGACAACCCAAGATCATCAAGGACATTAGTTGAAAAAAAAGGAAAAGAAACAACAATGGGTAGTTTTGAATCATCTAAACCAACATCATCCTCATAAGTAGCATCACAAAAATAGTAAAGTGGTCATGAATGGTATATCTCCACCAAGTAGAGAAATACTATTTGCAAGTACTAGGGGGACAATCAAAATCCAAATTCCCAATAGCTAAATAGTGCCCATATTTAAAGGGGATGTGTTCATAGTCTGCTAGCTGACATTGAGATCTATCATCAATTTGTAGTTTATGACCTCACCAAGAAAATATTTTGAAAGATCAAATTCAACTAAAATATAAGAAAAGCACGTATGATCAAAGTCTTTGGTCATAGAGTCCACATTCAAGAATCTACCTAAAGTATTGCCAATAGACTCATAGGCTTAATCATATCAAAAATAAAGGGAAAGATAAAGAAATCTTACCCACATAGGAAAAATATCAATATAATATTTTAAAGGATTGAAAGAAGAAACCAAGGAGGGGCCTAGAGAGGGGATGTGAATCTCACCTCAAAGACCCAACATCAAGAATAACCTATATATTATCCTTACAATTGAAGCAAACCACAAAAAAACCTTCGATAAAATGGTACAACTCTATTTTACCCTCACTTAAAGGAGAGAAACCGTTAAGAAACCAGTGGTGCAAATTAGGGGGAGAAAGCCAAAAATTAAAAAAACCTACAAATTAAGCCCTTCGTAGATAAAGAATCATCACATTCAATCAATTCACAATAGGTTTCGTCACACTTTAGTATATGTGCCTAATTTATACCTAATTGTGCCCATTTTCATGACTATTATTTAAACTTGGTTCATTCCTATATTTACAACCTTTTTCATGGCCTATTTTTCTAGGACTAGGGAATTGGGTACCCTTATCTAGGAAAATAAAGTTAAAATTTCAAAGAATAAAAGCTATGTTTTGCAAATAGCGATAATTTACCTTGCTCTATTGGCCTTCCCTAAAAATAATTTTGAAAATGTGTAAGTTTCATATAAATAAAACTCTCTCTCTCTCATTTCAAACTCTAACCAACACTTTCAAGTATAGGCATAAGCAATTCAATTTGTTGAAGAAAGAATTTGCATTTAAGGAGGAAATAATTCAATTTTGTAACAACAATCATGATCAACTATATTGTGTTTCTCCATGTTTAAACCATGAATGAAAATATTGCAGGAATTCACTTTGGACATCACATCAATTTTTGTGTCAGATTCCATGAAAAAATTTAATACTTGAGGTAATATGTTTCCAATTCAACATTTTAGTACTTGTTTAGCCTCTATCCTTGTGAGGGCACACACTCTTTTCATAATCATAGCTGTTGTGGAGGTGGAAACACAAACATGGGTTTTAAATAAGGTAAGCCCCTATACAACACAACTCCTTTCCCTTGTTTTTTATGTGTTCAGGTTCAAATTCAATAGTGAAAACTCTATAGTAGTGAAAGGAGATAGTTGTAGATTGCAACAAATTTCAAATAGATGAAAAATAATGGGCTAATTCACTCGACATCCTTATCCTACTATTTTGAGCTAATTTTTTTGGAGATAGTAGCACGCAACCTCCTAACTGAATTTTCAATTAATTTCATTAGTTTTGGGCACCTTTGATCTAGGGTTCCCAACACTTCATCTAACACTTTTTTCTCTAGATTATAACTCTAGGTTCTTCTATGTATATCTTGTTGCAATTACTATTACATTGGTTACACCATTAATAATTTCTCTTGTAACTATTTGCTATGTAAAAATTACTTCTGTATATGGATATATGCAAGAAGTTGAGTCCACTATTTGGCCAAAATGTGGAAGTATTTTCCCAATTTTTTAGAATTCATCCCAATTGACCTAAAAACTTGAAACAATTAAAGAATGAATCTTGGAAAAAGACATTGATAGAAAATGTAGCAGTTGAAGTTTAGTTTCCAAATATGTATTTTATTTTAATACCTTGATGATACAAATTAAGTCTCAATAGGCATTTCTAAAACCTATAGTTTAAAAGTCATGTTTTTAGGGCCATAACATGCCCATGTACGACAAGCATAATTTGACCTAGATGAAAGCATTTTTATGAATCCTTTTTGGAAAATATTTTTAGCACACTTACCTTTGATGAGGATATTTTTTGTAATTTTTTTCTAAATATTTGTTTTTTGTTTATTTTTATTAGGCATTTAATTGTTGTTTTGAAAATCCCTTGTGTACGACAAGCATAACTTGACTTAAACTTACTATTTTAATTTATTTTTTTTGAAAGCATATAGAATTGTTTCTAGTTTGATACCATGTTTTTTTTTCAAAAAACATAAAAAAAAGTTATTAAAAACATAAGAAACCCTGCAATTTCAAGTTTATGAAGCTCTTTCAAATTTAGAAATTATATTAAAGAAAAAAATTAATCCATTTTAAAAAATAAAAAATAAAAACTGGAATCTAAACAGTCTCTTCTATAATGGGTTTTAATTTCTTTAAAAAAATATGCAGAAAAGGTATTCATATATGTGTCGAAAGTCAATATTTTGTATGGACCCTAACATGGATTTCAATTTGTAGGCCAAACCAAGTCCAAGGCTAAGGGTCGACTTCCCAATCCTTTTTCCGAAGTGAAATCCAAAGAAAAAAATAGTACTAGAGTTCTTTTTTTTTGAAATGGGATCTTGTTCTAGAAATGAGATCATAATTAGTAAAAAACAGGATCTCATTGTGGAAATGGGATCCTATTTAGTTAAAACTGAGATCTTGTTTCAAAAACAAAAGGGATCCTGTTTCTTTTTATGTTATTTATTTTTATATTGAAACTGACTTATTTATACATAAAAAATAATATTTTTTATATTGTAAATGACTTATGCATACATGAAATATAACATTTAAGTATAAGTCACATTTGAATATGTCTTTTTCCTTTCTTATACTTTAAGTTATATTTATTGTATATATTGACAAGATGTTTGAGAGTGGTTTTAGATCTCCAAGAGTTATAATGCAAATTATAGATTTCATAAGAACTTATAAATTTTTAGACTTACTCAAATTTTAGTAATCAACAAGCTCCTAATCGTATTTTATCACACACTCTCTCTCTATCAATATCACTCTCTTTATCTCCCTCAATAAATAGACCTATCTCTCTCTGTATCACTAAAACTCCTCTATCTCCTCTCTAAGTTCTTTGTCTCATCTCTCTCTCTCTATACACCTCCCCTCACTCCCTCCCTACCTCTATTTATCTACATATACCTCTCACCATATCTCTCCCTACCTAACTATATTTCTCTAGATACATCTCTCTTCCCCCTTCTCTCTCTCCTACCCTCTTCTCTCCACTTATTTTCATCTCTCTCTCTCTCTAACTATAGGTAGAGAGGGGGGAGTTGGAGGGGTGGAGATGTATAGAGAGAGAGAGTGGAAGAGAGATGCATGTAGAGAAATATAAGTTCGTAGGGAAGGAGAGAAAGGTATGTACAGAGAGAGATAGAGAGATATATATAGTGAAATAGACGTATGTAGGGAGAAAAGGGCGGTGTTTAGAGAAAGAGGAGGCAAAGAGTGGAGAGTTAAGGATGTGAAAAAGTAGAGAGATAGTTATAGATTTTGGGAGAGAGAGAGAGGAGAGAGTGAGATAAAGAGGTAGAGAGGGGATATAGGGGAGATAAAAGTAAAGAGGGAAGGAGGGAGGGGTGGAGAGGTAGAGATGGAGAGAGGAGGGAGGGGTAGGTAGAGAGAGTGAGAAGGGAGACAAAGAGAGTGGTTGGGGATATATTTGGATAGAAATATAAGGAGATGGGAGACATAAATAAGTAGAGAGAGAGATGGATACATAGAGAGGGGAAGAGGGAAAGAGGGAGCGGTGGAGACATAGAGATAGATAGAGAGAGAGTGGGAGGGATAGGCTGGAAGAGTGATGCATGCAGAGAAATATAAGTTGGTAGGGAGGGAGGAAAAGGTATGTATTTGAGAGATAGAGGAATATAGGTAGGTAGGGAGTGAGGAGAGACATGCAGAGAGAGAGGAGATAGAGAGTAGATAGCTAAGGATGTTGGAAAGAGGTAAATATATAGGTTTATATTTTGGGAGAGAGAGGAGAGAGTGAGATAGAGGGGTAGAGAGGAGCTAGAGGTGAGATAAAATTAGAGATGAAGGGAATGATAGGTAGGTAGAGAGAGTGAGAGGGGAGTGAAACAAAGTGACTAGGACATAGATGAACAGAAAGAGAGAAAGATGGGAGATAGAAATAAGTAGAGTGATGGAAAGGTAGAGAGTAGTAGATAGATAGATAGATAGAGAGAGAGAGAGAGAGAGAGAGAGAGAGAGAGAGAGAGAGAGAGAGAGAGAGAGAGAGAGAGAGAGAGAGAGAGAGAGAGAGAGAGAGAGAGAGAGAGAGAGAGGAATATATGTAGTTAGGGAGTGAGGGGAGGTGTGTAGAGACATAGGATATAGAGAGTAGATAGTTAAGGATGTGAGAGAAAGGTAGAGGGAGATATATATACTTTGTGTGAGAGAAGAGAGAGAGATAGAGAGGTACAAAGGGGATATAAGGGAGATAAAAGTAGAGAGGAAAGGAAGGAGGGGTTATGTGTGTGTGTGTGTGTGTGTGTGTGTGTGTGAGAGAGAGAGAGAGAGAGAGAGAGAGAGAAAGAAAAAGTGGGTGAAAGAAAGATGTATGTAGAAAATGATAAGTTGGTATGGAGAGAAGGTATGTAGAGAGAGAGAGAGAGGTATATGTAGAGGAATATAGGTAAGTAGGGAGTGAGGGGAGGTGTGTATAGAGATAGAAGACAAAGAGTAGAGATTTAAGGATGTGAGAGAGGTAGAGAGATAGATCTATATTTTGGGAGAGACAAGAGAGAGTGAGATAGAGAGGTAGAGAGGGGATAGAAGGGACATAAAAGTAGAGAGAGAGAGAGAGAGAGAGAGAGAGAGAGAGAGAGAGATAAGTTGGTAGGGAGGGAGAGAGAGAGAGAGAGAGATAGGTATGTAGAGAGAGATAGAGAGGTATATGTAAAGAAATAGAGGTAGGTGGGGAGTGAGGGGATGTCTGTAGAGAGAGAAGATAGAGAGTAGAGAGTTAAGGATGTGAGAAAGAGGTAGAGAGATAGGTCTAGATTATGAGAGAGATAGAGAGGTAGATAGGGGGGAGAGAGAGAGAGAGAGAGAGAGAGAGAGAGAGAGAGAGAGAGAGAGAGAGAGAGAGAGAGGTTGGTAGGAAGGGTGAGAATGATATGTAGTGATAGATAGATCTAGGTAAATGTAGAGAAATAGAGGTGAGTAGGGAATGAGGGGAAGTGTGTACAGAGAGAGAGAAGATAGAGAGTTAAGGATGCGAGAGAGATAGACATATAGGTCAAGATTTTGGGAGAGAGAGGAGAGAGAGATAGAGAGGTAGAGATGCAATAGAGCAAGAGTGATATGGAGAGAGATGGATCTAGAGCTCAAGGAAGATAAAGAGAACAATAAAATGTTGATAGGAGCCTATTGATTATTGAAATTTGAATGTCTAAAAATTTATAAGATTTTCTAAAATCTAGAATTTTTATTATCTCTTAGAGATTTGAAACCACTCTCAAATATCCTATCAATATATACATGGAATATAACTTAAAGTAGAAGACTGGAAAAAGAAATATACTTAAATGTTATATTTCATGTACATATAAGTCATTTCCAACAAAAAAAAATAAACAATATAAAAAGAAGCGAGATCCCTTTTTGTTTTTGAAACAAGATCCCATTTATGAAATAGGATTTCATTTTGTTTTTGAAATGGGACCCCATTTCATAGATTTGGGATCCTATTTCAAATTGGCTTGAGGCCATGATGTGTTGATGTAATATATACACATGAAAAAATATTATTTTGATAAAGTTATAAGCCATGATGATTGTCTTGAATGTAGTTGGAGTCAAATATTAACATTTATAAGGCTAGACTTCACCTTTGATCTAATATAAATGAATATATCTTAAATATTCATTTTTAATTAAAAAAAATGTATAATAAGAAGTTTTGATTATAAACTATTTATTTAAAATTTTGAATGATATTTATTTTAAATATACATTTTTTAATTGATGCCTTGCAATATCCTTAGTTTAGCCATTACAAACTTACTAAAAAATGTATTCAAAGGTGTTGAATTTGAATTTTAATATAAATGTATAATAACACATTGAGACCCAAGAAAGGAGTTTATTCTCATTTTTATTTATTATCATCAATTAATCCAAAATTATTTCTAATTACATAGACGTGTCTTGTTAAATTTATTAAACACGAAAGAGGTCATTTTCATTTACAAATTGTATAGGGTGTTTCCTATTACCAACAATATTATATATACAACTTCTAGCATTTGGAGGACAACATTTTTTCCCAAGATTACAGTTGTATAATTTATTACTCGTCCTTGTTTGGCTCGACAAACATTTAGACAACAAAGCATTCATTTTTTTATTGAATTGAACAGCCAATCATTACAAATCACTGTCGCAAATGCGTGGGCGGATAACGCGAGGCCCAATATATTTGAATGAAACAAACAAACGCTAAATGTTGTCGACAATAACAAACAGATGCTACTCTATGTTTTTTCTTAAGCGCTTTCAGAGCTGGGTATGAAGGAGCTTGTCATGGGGACAACTTCTAGGTAAGCAATACAACTCTCTTATGCAACATCTTTAAGATAGTGAATGTTAGAGATTGTTTGCATGAACATAATAGTCTTTGGTTTTCAACCTTTTGATAGATGGTATCAAATGAGGCTGTAACCTATATAAATTACTGTCTTATTGTGCCATTGAAAACATAGTCTGGAAAATGCAATCCATCTTTAAAGATGAATAAAATAATTTCTCTATCTTTATATGGAAATAATTTATCATACTATTACTTTTCTATTTTAGGTGGATGACAAGTTATTGTTTTCTGTTTCGCGTCTTAAGAAAGTTATCACTTTATGTATCATGCCATTAGATTAAGATAGTTGCATTATTTTATGCCTTCTTATGTTTCACCTTAGCCTATTTAACCAAGGGGTCTCCTATGTACTTTCATCAATTTGTATTGCATTCTTGATAACAATACAATTTATTCTTGTTTTATTTATTGTCTCTTGTTCTTGTGCTTTATATTAGGCCTCTAGATCCTAGGTGTCTACCTTCATAGCTAAATATTATAGTAACAAATATGTTCAAAATGTTCAATGAAACTAAATGTTCACACATTGATTAAAATAGTAGTCAAACAAGGCTTGAATGTTTGAGTCAAGTCACTGATGACTACCTGTTATGATTAGCACGTTGCAAGTGTCGCGCGTCCTCTTTATGTTAGAGAAAGGGAAAGCCTTGTGATATGTCATGAATGAGAAAAATAAGTAAATGAGTACTTGAGTTCTAGAAGTCTACTAAATGGGTCTGTGATACTAGAGTGATGGTAATGTTACATAATGAGTTGTATACGTTTAGTTACAAAAATTTGATATCATATTGTGATTCTTGTTAGTATCAGCGGGGAGCATAATAACAAGTGATTACGAAGTCTTACCACTGTTCAAATCAACTTCATTACCATGGACCACCATGCTATGTGCCTTTTTTGCCATGCACAATTATTAAGTTATTAGACAGTTAATGTTAGAGATATTGAGATCTAGATAGAATATTTAGTTTAATACTCTAATATTTATAACTCTTTCGATTGTGTAAGAATATTGGCCAATGTTGAAGGAATTTTGTAGAGTTCAGATACTTTACTCGAGAAATAAACTTTGATACTAACTTGATGAGAGAAGTTCCATGTCCTCGTAATTGACAACTTACATTTAAAGCTTACTTTGTTCATAGATAAATTCATTATTTTAGGATGCAAAATTTGTATGTAGAATAAAAATTCATTCAAACTTAAATTAAAAAATGATAAAAAGTACCATTATTTTTTAAAATTTCAATGTCCTTGTATACATATCTTCTTTCTATTTTATATAATTGTTTTCTATTATAGTACAAATAATGTATGTAAAATATATACATTATACATAACTTGTACTCTATATATTTGATTTTATTTGTATTATAAATCTTCAATGTTGATTTGTACTATACAACATGATTTGTACTCAAAATTTGTAATTGAACTCTCTAGAAGCTAGGTATATTTTAATTATAGCCTTATCTAGATACTATAATAAAGAATAAGATTATATATATTTTAAATTATACTCCTAGCTATGTACTATAATTGATATATTTATAAAATAAACTCAAAGGACAAGATTACATTTATAAGCATAAAATGATCTATCTACAGTGGCAATGATAACCAAATACCATGAAATAGAAAGCACATAGACAAGGAAACAATGCAGTTGTGTAAGGAAAGATGTCGTTGATTGATATTTTCTCACTTTTTTATTATTGACCATTATTTTTTATTAGATAAAATAGGTTTAGAATGGACCTTGAAATCCTTAACAAAAAAAGACAACCGACACTAGAAAAGAACCAGATGCAAACCAAAAGTTGACCAACTACTAAACGAAAGGAGAATAGAGGGTATATAGATCATAAAGCCTACTAAAGATTATTTAAAATTTCAATAGCTTCAACATTCATGTGAATAACTTCTTCATTGATTTTTAGAATATTGTGGACAAAATGGGTTTGGTCAATTTTATGTTTATCATGATTGCACGTTCTTGATGAGGAGTGAGGACAATGTCTTGGACCCATGCCATGTTGATCTACAATAGTGTTTGTCCCTTTATTCTCCACAATGGAAGAAAGAGGGCCTAAGTTACCCTTTTGTTAAACTATTAAGAGTCTAGGCCTTTTCATCTGATTGTTTGATACCATCAATGCTAATGTTTATAATTATTCTACTCACAACGACCACAAAACAAAGCTTATAATATATCTTATTGATGTTCTCTTTGAGATGCATGAACTTATCCTCATGATCCATCTTCATAGTTTTCACATCCTTGGCCACATTTTGGATAAGAGAAATAATTTTACCAATGTTGTTCATAGTATGGTTCCTATTCAAATTATTTTGGCCAAAAAACACATTTTCATTAATTGTTTTAGTCCTATCCTTAAGCACATTGATTTCATACACCATCCATCACATCCTTGGACACCATCAACATGTCCCCTGATCTAGTAGCAGAGGACCCTTTTCTATATTTGCAAGAGTACCTTTCTTTGTTTCAATAAGAAATTTAGTGTGCAAATCCAATCATTATGTGAGAATTTAGTTAGATCATGACATATTATGTGAGAATTTAGTTAGATAATGAAAATAAAAAGTCAACTCTAGATGAAATATTATGTCAGAATTTAGTTAGATCATGACATAATGAAAACGACCTAATGAATTTCAATAAATTTTCTGCGAACTAACTTATATTCACTAGCTAGGCCTTGAACCCAGGACCTTTAATTTGTTGTTGGAATGATCCACCAACTGAGCTACTAAAACTTATTTGGTTAACATTTTTAACAATTCTCTTTAAGTTGCATTGCAAGTGCTCAGATATCTTATCCTATATCTAATGCTACATGTTGAGCTACATTGTATGCATCAATTTCATATTAATAAGATGTAAAAATGATGGTCACAAGAGAATTGAGTACCTAGTGATAAGATCAAACTCATAGATTTTCACATCCCTTAGTGTTTTATTTACCAAGAGCCACATTAGATATCATCTTGTTTAGATATTTTATAGTAATGAATATTTATAATGAAAAATAAAAGGAAAAAATAACTCTAGATGAAATCTTATGTGAGAACTAAGTTAGATAATAACCTCTATTTTAATCTTACGACTTCAAATGAAAAGAAAAAAATATAAAATAACTAAGCTTAATTATTGATAGTGTTTGAAAGAACCTAAATAATTAAGTAACTTGTTGAGCAGTAACTCATACAGACTAGCTAAGACTTGAACCTAGGACCTTCTATTTGTTGTTGGGATTCTCCACCAACTAAGCTAGTAGCGCCTCCATGGTTGACATTTTCAAGAACCAGTAGTCCCTCTATGGTTGACATTTTCAAGAATCAGTAGCCCCTCCATGGTTGACATTTTCAAGAACCGTACTTATTCCACCTTACAAGTGCTTGGGGGTCCTATCCTATCTCTAATACCACATGTAGACTAGCTAGGACTTGAACCTAGGACCTTCCATTTAATGTTAGAGTGCTCTACCAACTAAACATTCGACTCTTCTTTGAGGAGCTCATTGTCAATCAATCTACATATGAACTATTTCTTACAAATTATATCTTTATAGTAGAGTGGTGAAACACTATTTTCATAGCTTAGAAAATATTCCAATTATCCATGGGACATATACTTTTATATAGTGAAATTTAGAAGACTAAGATTATTGTAAAACCAAATAAAGATATAACCACAAAATAACCCTAGTTTTATAATGAAATCCACCATACACCAATGAAGAACCTAAGAACATGCAAAATAAAAAATTTGTAAAATTATACCATTCACATGCTCATTAGGTCGTGATCTCAATTGTTTGCTGTCTTCGTTGATCTTTCTTGATATTGATTAGTATTTCTCTCAAATTTAATGTATATACAAGAGCTCAATAAAGAACATATTGTGGTTGTGTAGTTTGACAGTATGTAGACCATATTGTTGGCCTCTTTCAGAAACTTACTTTGCTTAGCAATATTTCTTTGCAAATATTCACACTTTCAATCCAAAATTTGTAACCACATACTGAAGTGGGAATCCTTTGATTTTTTGATTCCTCTGTTGTTTGCCACATCTAACTCGAGATCAAGAATTTCTTGTAGTAACTTCTTTCTTCCTTATGTACAATTTATTTCATCTTGGTAATGACGAACTTAGAGGTTATAGTGTTTCTTGCCAACATGAGCTCACTGAATGATTTGCCTAGGTTTTTGAAAAATGGTAACCCCATGGCCCTCAACATTTTAATCCATCCCTAAGCTACCCTACCAAAATGACTATCCATCTGCCACTTGTTTATTAATTCTTTGTTTGCATTCACTGAAGGATTTAGAATGATGTATGAACCAACATCTTGACGTGTCAACAGGTTGAGAAATGACCTCAAGTATTCAATAAAAGCATCAACTAAATCCTTCAAGCCGTCTTTATCCATATTTTCATTCTCAACCCTGTCCTTTACTTTAGCTACATACACTTGGAAATTGTGAAGTTCTCCACCCTAGGTTGAAGGCCCCATATCAATCCTTGTGAGATTGAATTTTGCCATTGTATCCTTGCTTGGATCAACTTGTGTAATTGGTTGAGATACCTCTAAGAATAAGTGATATGAGTTTTCTTTCTCTACAACCCTTGACATAACCTTCAACTTCTTTGCTTTGGAAGAACGTGTTCACTATAAGATTTGTGATACCATAAGTATCCTTAATGGGTTGCCTTATTGCTTCCAATTGCATCTTATTAGATAAAGATATTTCTATCCATGAAGGTGAAGAAAAATTTTTCATTGAACTTTTTCTAGTATCAGGGCTAAGAAACAAAGTTCTCCTAACAGGAGGAGTCTTGTCGATATTTTGGGTTGAGAGAGGGAAAAGAGCCTTAGGTGCGCTACTCACATCTTTACTTTTCTCTATATCTTTCGTGGGCTTGTTTTTTTTTTGTCATTTGGAGCTTGCATTAGTCATCTCCATCATTTCCCCATTCTTTGCCTCCTTGCCTTTCGATGGTCACATAGTACCTGTGTTAGGAGTAGAGCCATCTCCACATATTTTCTTGGGTTCATTATTATTCTTTGGTTTTTCTTCTCTTCTACTTCCTCCTTGACTACCTGATGGTGGGGTTAAAGTGGAAAAAGTTGTGGTAGTAACAGTAGGTGGATTTGGTTTTGTAGAGCTTGTTCACCCATTTGACTTATTTTTAGAGGTAGGATTCCAAGCCTATTGTTGGTCCCTTTCTTATTTCCTATCCACATTATAGTCATGCTTATTACCCTGTCTATTCTTTGTTCAACATCTAATTTTTCCTCGTGGTCCCAATCTATCTCCTCCAAAGGATAAGATTAAACTTAAGCTTACATAGAATCAACAAGATCTGATCCATCTTCAACCACGCTTGCAACATCTAGTTGAATTTGGTAATCTTGCACCTACTACATGGTCATTTTAGACCAATCTCTCTTTTTGACCTCAAAATCATAAGAGCAATATGCAAAGTAGTCCTCTAACCAAGGCATATGATTATAGGAGGGGCATAAATATAGATTTTTCTTCAAAAAGCTCTTAGAATCAAAGTGTAGCCTTATGAAATCATAAGTTTCTAATGAAAACTTTTTAGCAGCTTTAAAGACATTCAAAGCATTTGCTTAGCATTTACAACTATAAATTATTAATTTAATAGGAAATTGAATACCAAATTTCTTCTTTTACTACACCTCTTGTTAACTTCACTAATCTGCCTACAAAGTTATATCATTTCAAATCTTGCATCTACATGCCTTGGAAATTTTAAAGGGAAGCCATTGAACCCTCCAACTTTGATATAGATGAATGCAGGAAATTGAATGAAATAGCTTCCATATACCTTTATCAACTCAACTACTTCTAAAGATATTCTCCCTAACAAATCTCATGGTGAATACATCATTAACAATTTGATAGTTGGCATAGGTACTTTTCAATTGAATACTTGGATAGAAATGATATATCTAAATATTCTCATCAAATTCCTCTACTTACTCCATCCCGATCCAATCTCTAGTTGAAGGAAGGGCATACACTAAATAAGAGGTCATATAGAAAAACATTTTAAGCTTGAAGAAGTTAATTTTGGTATGCAAATGGTCACTAATAATATTAGTCCAATCTAAAAATGAAGTGCTTGCACATATCACTCGAATGAAAAAAATATCCACTTAGCTAGATCAGTAGCTATCTCATCTCCTCTCAGTCTATGTAGCAAGATAATGATGTCCACAATTTTACCCTTAAGGAATGAATTATGCATGTTCTTGGGCAATTTTGACTGTCTGCTCATAGGGTTGTCAAACCATTTCTTTGTAATTCCTTCCTTGTACACCTTTTTCCTAGTATTAAATTCATAGTGGGACAGGGTGAAGTTACAATCTGAATATTCTTCTATATTCGAGACCCGAAAGAAATTCTGAATTGTTGTCATATCTAAAGTCACCAACAACTGATTATTTTTTTTCTTGATTTCTCTAGTATTGGGATCATATCTATTTATGCACTCCATTACTAAATCTAGGCACTGCACAAAAATAAGGAATGTGACAGCTTGCAACAATTTAATTTCAAACAACTTCTGACTGATAGGATGTCGATTACGGTTCTTAATTCTCCACCCAAAATCATCAAGGTTAACATGACCTAGTTTTGTATCTCCAATTTCAAGGAAAGCATAGTAAAGCCCATCGATACGACCATAGCCTATGTATTTAAACTTCATGTTTTCCTAAATAGTTTTTAAACCACATGGTTTTCTTCAATCACAAAAACATTAAAGTGTCTCAACTATAGAGAAATTTCTCTAGCTTTTAAGGATTGGAAATTTACAACTAAACAAACCAATGTTAGATTTAGAACTAACCTTTTGAACAATGACACTATGGTACTGAGATGTTTCATGCCCTAGCTTTTCTGCTATCCATTTTTTTTTCTTTTGAGTGCAAATGATCACAACTAATAGCACTTAAATGGGAAAGATTTTATAGTTTGTGCCTTGGCATTTACTCTGTAATCACTTCGGCCTTTGCATTCAATGCTCTCTAAAATTACTCTCTCCAATATTACCGTTGAACCCTACTTTAAAAATGGTTAAAATCTCTTTGTTGGGCTCCACTTCTACTTTCAAAACAAGCTTCTCTCAGTGCCTCGTTCACTTTACTCTTTGCTTTCTTTTGTTTGAAATTTATAAAGAAAGTTTTGCCCTTTTTATTAGTCTCCTATGAACATTTTAACAAAAAATTCAACTTACTTTGTTGGGCTCCGTCATCTATTCATGAATATGCTTTTTCTGTCACCTCTCTCTCTTGAACAATTTCTTTACTTAGAACTTTCTCCTATTCACTTGCCTATATAAATGAGAGTTCTACTTGTTCTTTCGAAGGCTAATATGCTATCGTGAACCATCAAATCTACCAAAGAACTTAGCAAAACTAGAGCAATCACTGAGTTCAACTTCAAACAATGAGGACTAACAAACAAAAGACTTAATCAATCAATTCCAATTGGACTATCAGAGAATGACACTAGAAAAAGAATGACAAAAGACTTATAATTTTTTATTGAAAACAATATAAAACTTAGTTCCATTTATTCCATCAGATGCCGACACTTGGGATATAACTTTATCTCAAGATGGAGGAGGATAGAGTGATAAAGATGAGGGCTTGAAAAAAATTGAAACAGGATGCGGGGCGTGAAGAGAAGTTCAACTCAACCCATGTTCCACCAACTAAGAGATTTTCCAGAACGATCTAGCTCCAACTAACTTGTCAAAGATCGACATCAATTAAAGTTCAACTAACTTGTCAAAGATCGACATCACTTAAAGTTTTGACTCCAACTTTTGACAAAAACTTCAAGTGACTACTAAAGATTTCACCTAACACAAAAATTACAAGGCAAGGCTAAAATTGAAGCTTGAATAAAATGTTGGCAACACTATACTATCCTTCTTCATTCTATTTTGAATATTTGTAAAATATATTAACATCTTTTGACGATCAAATTACGGCTAGAATCTACAATGATATGCAATATCCATTTATCTTTTAAATAGAAATTTTAAACACTTTTACACTATAGGGAACTGCAATAATTTGAGTCGAGTCGAGTTGTAGTGGAATTTTTAGCTTTAGGTAAAATATAAAAAATGTTGACTGAAATGGGCACCTATTTTGTAAATAATAGGTAATGTTATACTTTGAGATCTCATTAAAACCTTCAAAATGGGCACCAATTTTTATTTGGTTTTGAAAGGAAATGGATACCTATTATTTACAAAATATGTACTCAGTTTGTAGATAATGCACACACCGATTACTTAGAAAATGGGTGCCCATTACTTAGAAAATAGGTTATCCAATTCTAAAATTAATTTTCTTTTTAAAAAGCTATGATTTCATTTTACCTACCCAAAGGCCATAGCAGATAAACAAGATCCTTCTTTCATGCCACTCCAACACATTTTCACCTCCTCTAGCTAGTGACTCATGCCAACATCTCCTCTAAGTATGTACCTCTATCTTTTTTCTCTTTTTTCTTTTTTATTTGAAATGTATTAGGATTTAAATTAGGGTTTTTTAATGATTTAAATTAAAGCGATAAAAATAAATAAGGGTTCAAATTACACTTCTTATAATAACCTACACTATTCTATCAACAATCATGTGATCTCATTAGACATTACTCAATGAATATAGAAAATAAGTTATCTCTTCACATGATCCATATATATAGCCCTTTGTTGCTGGATATCTCACAAAAGAATCAAAATTACAACTTATAAGTGAAATTTTGTTTCTTCAAATGGTCAATAACCCAGAAGCATCTCATCCAAGTTATCTATGACGCATGAAAAATAATGTTTGATAGTCACACCTATTACAAGGGAATATAACCATAATATTTATAATTGCAACATAATAGAATTCATCCAAGAAGTGATATATCTAAATAAAGTAACCATAACTAATTTAAGAGGCACACTCACCTCAACAAAATTGAAAAATCTCCCTTTCATACACTATCATTTAAAATATTAAAAACTAGATGAATTATGCAAAAACCAATGGAGGCTTCGAATGATCATAACCACAAAGGACAAGCACAAAATAGAATCAAGTGTTAAAGTCTCAAAAATGTTGGGTACTTGGTTCATAAAAGTAATGTTGGGTGTTCTCGGTCTTTAAGCCTTATGTGCCATCTATTTAAGGCATTTAACTACCTTGTCTTAATATTCAAATCAATTTCTATATCATTTGTTCTACAAGACTTCAAATGGAAAAAGAGTATAGATCTACATTGTACATATGTTGAAAAACTATTCTCATTAATTGTTCTCTCAAGTTTTTTAAAAGTTGACCTAAGAGAACATGTCCTATTATTATATATTGATTGTGATTTTTGAAAGGTATTCATCCATACAACAAGTCATAAATATTAGAAAGTGTTTAATAAATTAAAAACAAAGTGATGAAAAAAAGTAGGAACAAATATTATGCAAGGTCAATTTGAGATGCAAAGGATGAATTTCTAATTATAGATTTAAAAAATAATACGAATCCAATATGAGATTCAAAGATTATAAAGACAAAAAGAAGTCTATTTCAATTTATCAAAGCTAAGTTAATCTGTGTTTTGTTTATATGCATCTTATTAATTTAACCTCTTCTAATGAATATTTAATAAAAAATACATAAGGTTAGTTCATACGACAACTAGTCGACATCGACCGGCGGGTATGACATTAATCGCCCTTGCTCAAATCGCCGTGGAAAGTCCGTGGGCGCATAACGCTAAGGAGAGTATCATCCATAACATAGGAATAACCCCTCTTTGGAACGCGTAACAATATTTTAACCATCTAAACAAGTGATATTCTTTGTAAGAATTAAAGCTGCAGGAGAATACACACCCAAGTCTCGAAACTTGAGCTCACAGAGGCGGCTGCAATGATATCAATGAAATCAAATGAGAGCGTGAGATGTAAGAAAGCAGAGCAGGCTGCCATGATAGCAAATTTCAAGGTATGAAACCATTTCTTCTTTTCTAGATGCAAAATATTGTTCCTCTGATAAACTCACATAGATTTTCATGTTTGTCCAGTACGAAAAACTTGAAGCCGCTTTCAAAGAAATCGTCAGAGAGAAAGAGATAGCAAACTCGCTTTTAAACCATTATGCACAGAAATGCGAAAGCCTTGCGAGGCGACGAAACGAAGTCGAAGAAGAAGTACAAAAAATGGTGGAGAAACTGACATCACTTGGAGCAAAAGTGAATGAATGCTCCCGTGAACGACAGGAAGCCCTGCTGGAGGTCAAAGAAACACGGCGAAAGCTCGCCGCTGTGGAGGAGCAAAACTACCGGATTTTGAAACAAAAGGACGCCGAAATTCAACATCTTCAAAATTGCTTGCTTTCAATGCCGGGAGTTCAAATTCCGATATCCTCGTCGTCCTCTAATAACCTTGAATTCAGCGAATACTCTTTTGAGGAAATAAAAGCAGCAACCTTCGATTTCTCCGACAGTTTCAAATTCGGAGAAGACGACTACAGGAATCTGTACAGAGGCAAAATAAGACAGACAACAGTTGCAGTCAAAATCCTCAAGGAGATGGCTTTCCAAGGTCGGCAGGATTTCCAAAGCGAGGTATGCACACTAAAATAATCTTAACGCATTGCAGATTTTGCTTTTCTTTGTTTTCTTACAGCTTTTATATAGCCTTCTCTTGTTCAGATCGATATTTTAAAAGACGTCCGGCATCCGCATTTGATAAGGATTGTGGGAGCCTGCTCTGAACGAGGATGTATACTTTACGAATATATGTCCAACGGATGCCTTGCAGATCATCTCAGCTGCCAAAATGCCTTTCCGCCGCTCCCTTGGTACGCCAGATTTCGTATTGCCACCGAAGTATGCTCGGCTTTACAGTATCTGCACAGTTTCATGCCGGATCCAATATTCCACGCCGATCTGAAACCCCACAATATACTCCTTGACGAGAATTATGTATGTAAAATAAGTGACTTCGGCCTGTCTCGTCTTCTGTCGAAAGATGTGCACTCGGAATCGGAGCCAAAAGGCACATTTTTTTATATGGATCCGGAATACCTGACAAGCGGTGAATACTCTAGCAAGTCTGATGTTTACAGCCTCGGAATCGTCCTTCTTGAGCTTCTCACCGGAAAACCGGCACTAGAACTCGTCAAAGAGGTGGAACGTGCCTTACAAAATGCACATTTTGACAAAATTTTGGATCCTTCAGCCGGTGATTGGCCATTTGCAGAGGCTACTCAAATGGCTTATCTTGCCTTGGATTGCACGGATCTGGAAAGAAAGAAGAGGCCCGACCTTCAACTGACTGTGATGAAAATGCTGAATCAGCTTCGAAACAGGTTCGCTGCGACAAATCTTGGGAGACTTGTTGAAAGTGGGGAAAAGTCGGAGCCAGCGACTGAAGAAATACAAGTTCCCAGCTATTTCCTCTGTCCAATCTTACAGGCAAGGATAATTTTCTGCATTCTTTCATTATTACTTTCTACTTCAAATCACCCCTTTATCTGATTCCATTATTTCGCATTCACCTTATTTCGTTAGGTTTTTATTGTAATTAAAGCTTAGGCTTACGGTTTCAAAAAGAATTCTTCCGATTTGCTGGAAGTTATGTAGAATCCAATTTCTCTTTTTCATATGATTCTGTTTACATTTCGCTGACTTCATTAGGTTTTCGTCGTTCTTAAAAATTAGGGTTATGACATGAGCAAAATTGTTCCGATTTGCAGGAGATTATGCAGGATCCTTACATTGCTGCGGACGGTTTTACATACGAGAAGGAGGCGATACAAGGATGGTTTGATTGTGGACATGACACATCTCCCATGACAAATGAAAAACTTGGGAGTAAGAATCTGATAGCAAACTTTTCTCTGAGATCAGCCATTCGACAATGGCAAGAAAGAGGCGATATCTTGGACATTTAACGAGTGACAATTTTATTTATTATTATTGAAGATCATTTTTGTAAGTTTAAGAGATATTTTAAATTGTTATTATCAAATATCATTTTATTTCATAAATTAGAAATACTTTTTTAATAAATTACTTATTTATCAATTTTTATTGTAACTGAAGTATAAACTTGCTATTCATCAAAGAGATTTGAAATATTAATAATTAAATTGAAACTTTAACAAATTTTTTTGGCAAACTTGACTTTATCTCCCAAATTTGAAGTTCGCACTGATATTTTGAGGCAAAGGCTTGTTCATTTCAACATTGAAACAAAGTGTTACAAACAATAACCTTGATTTTTGGAAGATTAAATTATGAATAGTAACCGAGGCACCAAAAGAGTCAAGAATACTACAAGACAACCAAATGTCCCTAAAAAGGAAAATGGAGAAATTGATAGCACAAAACAATGACATATCAAAAATGCTCTTTGTGGCTCTATAGAATACTTAGGAGGAAATTGATAGGAGGAAAGCTAAAAAGAAACGTCACTTGAATTCATCCCTTGATATTGGAATAGAGTCATTGGTGTCAAGGGTGAAAGCTACACCGAAGTCTCCTGCTATTTCTTCTAGTAAGGGTTCAAACAAGAGGCTCTCCTTCTTTGACTAAGTGAAAGAGTTGAGCCAAGATTGAAAAATTAAAAATCCCCCCCACCATGTAGGCCATTTGTTCATGTCTTTGGTTGTGGTGTGATTGTTGGTTTTTTCTTTTATTCATCTAGTACAATCTAATTTCATCTTCTAGTTTTCTGGTATTTGGTTTTGGGTGTCAACTGGGTTCTATATTTTTTGGCAGTTGGATGTTTGGTTTGGGGCTCTCACTCCTTGTGAGACCCTAGGTTTGTTTGCTTTAGCGACTATGTAATGGTTCAAGCCTCTCTCAGTTTAATCTAATAAAATCCAAGATACCAAAAGAGTCAACAATACTTTTGATAATATTCAAACACCCTATAGGGAGCCCTAAAAGTCAAACCCAAGTAAGGACAATCTTTCCCAAGTTTCCTATTGACTCAAATCCATGTTTCCATTTACAAAAAGAGAGACCATGGTAATGTCCTTTATCAAAAAGCCAAGGAACCTCTAAGAGAACCTTATTAGATATTGTTTACTAACAAATCTAAATTAGAAAAGACCATCTATCATAGAGATAATACAATTCATTTCATTTTTTGAACACTAAAAATACCATTGGTGAACTATGTCAACATTAGGTTCAAAGAAAAGGAACTTACCATGAAGGGCATTTGACTTCCCAAAGTAGCTTCATCCATGAAGGTGTTAAGAAGAGAGACCTTAATACCTTCCTTGGGAACTTTAATAGAAGAGGTAGAAGAGCTGTAAAAAGACTAAGTGTTTCTACCAATAAGTTTTTTATAAGAATAAAATATAGGTTTTATAGGGACCCAAAACCTAAACAAAAATTAAAAGTCAACAAAGACAAACTAGACACCAAGCCATAGTAGGCCAGTTGCAAGAAAACAACATAAAATAGCATCTAATAACCCAAAGATTATATAATATTGTTCAACATTTGAATAGTCTTAATATTTTTATCAATATAAATCCTATTTATCTTAGTAAGATCCTCCATATCACTGGCATTGACTTACTTACCAATAATTTGATAAGCACATAAGGTGGAGATAGAACATCAAAGAATGGTTCTATCGTATGAGTAGACCAATCCAGTGGGGCTTCATTTTTACCAAACATTTATTTGACATCTTTTCTAAACAAACAATAGAGGTCTTTTTATTTTTAAGACCAACTTTCAAAGTTGTCTGTTTTGAAGGACCCATAACAACATGGTCGCTAGAGCTTTGATTCATGTATTAGCGATCCTGCTAGGGGCTGCCTCTGTGATTACCATTCCTTGAACATATCTTGGTTAGAAGAAAATGTACAATGTAAAAAGTTGTATAACTTGGTTTCATGCATAAGTACAAATCTATGTGAATATAAAGATGCAAATGAGTTTAGAAATATGGGCAATGAATTTTATTAAAAATATTTGGACAAAACTAAAAAAGATTACAAATGAAATTTACAATTTTCAAATATATAATATTTTTTCATTGTTTGACATAACTTTCTATTTGTTGATTTTTTTTTTAAACAAAGGGTCCCATAAAATTGAAATGACATACATTATTACTTTTAGTAACTTCCTTTTTTAGAAAAAAATATATTTAATCAATCTAGACATCATCTATACATGGTGATTTTTAAATTTTACTATATGTTTAGCTCAAATTATGTCTTACATGCATGAGGGATTGGAAAAGCATAAATTAGGACTACTAGAAACATAATAATAATATATATTTATTCAAAACATACAAAAGACACATCACGAAACTAAATCATCATATGCATCTTTCCATAATAGGATTTTAAAAAAATAGTTTCAATTAGGACATATTATGCTAGCCATAAACATGCATGTTTTGGCTTAACATACATAATTTTAAGAAGATGACTTTTGTACATCCTACATAAAATTAAATTTTATCATTTGAATATTAGTTTAAATTAAGTATTTAAAAATGAGAAATACAATAACTACATTTCATAATATACTATTGTTAAACGTATAAATTCAATGAAGTTTTACTCCAACTATGACAAACTTTGACTTTTAGGAAAAACCAACTTCCACTTTTTGGCGAAAAGGTGGACCTGTCATCTTGCACATACCATATTATGAGTTCCTCTTAAAAAAAACAATGTTGTAATAAATCACCTTTTCTTCTTCTTACAAAGCTAACAATAAAAAATAAATTTATTGGTTTTACGTGTAATGATGTGACCCCTTAAATTTTTGGTAAAAGTGAACTAGATAATATCATCTAATGTGGCTCTTGGTAAATAACACACTAAGAGGTACAAATCTATAATTGATAGGAACCCACATGTGACTTACAATCTCATCTCAGAGGCACTCTATTATCTTGTGATCCTAACTTTGATATCTTATTAATAGGACTTTGAGTATCATTTGTGATGAGGATATATACATGGTCAAATTGGAAAGTAATCATGTATTATGAAGTAGATCTTATTATTTAATATAGAAGCATTTTTCTAATTAAGTAAATTGGGAAAGAGCCCAAACCCTTACATAACAGCCCAATGAAAAAATAAAGGGGTCTCATGGGTTGTGAGACAACCCAATATTAAAGACTAGAACCCAAAAAAAAACTAGAATTGGACCTAAACCAAAAAATGGACTATGAGAAAAAATATCAAAATAAAACCCTTAGGAGACACAAATAGATCATCTTATAGACTAGGGGCTTTCATAGTCTATGAATCCTAATTGAGTACATTTAGTTTCTCCCTAAAATTAAGCCTTTTGATCTTAGAGGACTGCTTAGCAGGATTGACATTTAGGGAATCAACATTATCTTTACCTCTTTTACTAGACAACACCAAAGCGCCAACCACAATCTCAATGGAACACTTCTACTTGGCATGTTTCCTTTCTAACTGCTATTGTAGAACCATCATATGATGTCTTCATTATTTCACCATCTCCTTAATAAAAGAAACAATCACATTAGATTTTTACTTGAGCACAAACTACTTATCCTAAATAACAAAGATAGACTTCTCCATATTCTTCCTTTCTTCCTTTGAGACCATTTTTTCTTTTAGAACATTCAAACCCCCTTCCAAAAATCATATTTGTTGAGTCTATCTACCAGATTGTTAACCTTGACTCACACCCTCTCATGTTTATCCTCTGAGAATTAGTCCCTAGCCCTCACATCCACCTCAGCCAGAGTCTCATGCCTATTGATTTTCCTTTTCAAAATGTATATTTAAGCGAATAGTCATCTAATGATATCATTTTGTTTATTATAGGCAATGCATAACTCATTCACTTTGTTTGTTATAGTCAACAATATAGACCAATGAAAAAGGATTTAGGGAAGACCTAGTCACATTAGGATGAGAATCCCTAGTTATCCATTTAGAGTAAGTGGACTAGGAGGAATAAGACTCATCCAAGATGACTTCTTGGTCCACAATAGAAATAATATTCTTCCCCTTGTGGGACTTACTAGGGGTTTCAAAAAATTTCATTTTGGTAGTGCGTTGAGGATTGACACATGGGCAAACCTTTAGGAAGGAGTGAAAAAAGCCGAGAAAGAGGCACCTAGCAAATTGGACTCAAGGGAATTAGTTAAGTTCACAATGAGAGAAGGGTTAGATTGGGGACTATGAGTAGGGAAACGGATCAATTAAAAAATATAGAATCTAAGAAGGTTGATGAAGGGTTACACATTATATTTAGACTTGGCCACCACAATTGATTGAGAAAGAGAAGAGAAAAGATGAAAAGGAAAATTCATGTTAAAATCATGCCTAAAATGGTTCAATAGCATAGGAAAAAGTTGAGAGTGGAAACTTTTATACCTCCTATTGAGAGTCACATGCTCCATTAGAGTCGCATTCACATTCTTCCGCTCCCTTGGGAGGGCCTCCTTGTTAAACCCATTTGAAGTCGAGAGATTTTTGACCACCCACAAAATTTTTCTTGAAATCTTCTATTGGGTATGGTTGTTGTTGCACCAAAAGGTCAACCTGTCAATTTCTGCTACAACCACTAGACACATAGAATCCATGAGAAGAAGTTAAGCCATGTCACTAACCCACCACTTGTGTTGCACAGAGACCAAGGGTGCACATCTTGCAACAATCCCCAGCACAAGCAGGGTTTGAACCTATGACTCAGTTCTGATACCATTTGTTGGGTACAATTTCCATTGCACCAAAAGGTCAACCTATCAATGTCTGCAACAACCACAAGACATAGAATCCATGAGGGGTGGTTAAGTCATATCACAAACCCATAGCTTGTGTTGCATAGAGACCAAGGGTGCACACTTTGCAACATCTTCTTTCTAATTTCCTTTAGGAGTCTTAGGAAACATAATCCTTTCAATGGAGAGGCCAGTGACAACCATAATGAGCTCCATCGACATAGTGAAAGACATCCGCCAATACTAATACTGCCTTCAACCCAAAAGAGGGAAAATGAGAAAAAAGAGAGGGGTCATGAGCAGTCATGGCCTCAAAGTAGGAGGAGAAATTACCCCTTTCAAAAATTGATCAAAAAACTTAATCCTCTATAACTTTCTTACAATTATCGGGCTCCGTCTAAATTAAGTGACCACCCATGGTAGACTAGAGCACTATAGAAATAGAAATCTTGAAAGCTACCAAATTAGGAAATTTAAAAACAAAAAGAAGAAACGGAGAAACTTAAAAAACTAAAGCAATCCTTTCCCAAAAATGAAGAGTCTCTTCCCACATAGAGAAATTGTGATAAGAGGTGATAGGAATGACGATTACTAAAATGACAACCCGCAAAAGTTTAACCATATTAAAACTTAGATTGTCTCAGATTGTGGCACAAACATCCCCTAGGAGTTCATGCATAGAAGTTTGCATTTGTAAATAATTGGCAAAGAGGCCTAGGTTAGTTAGCCTATCAATTGACTTGTTCCCTTCCCTAAGGGTGTGGAGCAATTTGATCCATCTAAGAGTAGATTGAATACAAGAAGAATCAATGATTAAATCCTTCATGGGCTATCTAGGGGATGCATCAGATCATGAAGCATCATGATGACATTCTTAAAATCCCCTTCAATGATGAGATTGTTAAAATCTTTCTTATTAGCCAAAGATATGCCATGAAAAAATCAGCCACCACCTCAGCAAAACTGGAAGTTTGAACCCTTAGATTGATCACATAGGCAAGCACTAAATTACCTTTTTTATCCTTTATGATGTCAAACCCTCTGACCTAACTAGATTCCCTTTTGATGAGCCGTCAACTATAGAAGCATCTATTACTCATTCATTTTTTAAAATTTATTTTGTATTGTTTAATTTATTTGTTTTAGCTTTAATTTTTTATTACATGTTAAATTATATGTAATTTATATATTTTAATATCTATACACTTTCTAGATAATTGTTAAGTAAAATAAAAACTTTTAAATAAATAAAATAATTTAAACAACTATTTAAAATTTTTTAATATATTTACCTATTTAAGATATCTATAATATTTTATATTATTATATTTATTAATAAATATTAAATATTTGACAAACACTCCATAATACCACTATACAATTATAAAACTAATAAAAATAATTAATATTTTATCAAAATAAAATGTATCATTATGATTAAAACAACATTTTTTTACCCTACAAATTAAACCGTAAAAAGTCCTAACTTAGATAAGAAAAAAAAATTACATTTACTGACTTATATTGATCAATATTTCTTAAGGCTAAGAAATAAAAGAACGTAATACAAACATTAGAACTATTTTAATATACGAATGTTATCAATCGACATTTGGCTTGATTTGAATAAACGAAGATAATTCGTGGTTATCATTTAATAATATAATAAAACCATTGACTTGAACATTTCCAATTGAATTTGTCCGCTTATGTCATTGTTGCGTTGCATTTTGTATTTGGTGGAATTTGGTCATCTTAGATAGTTCATTTTATGGTTAGAAATATAATCTTGTCTCTTATCAATTTATTAATGATATTAGATAAGAGGATAATTCATAAATAATATAATCTTATAAATTATAATTAAAAATTAATTTTGAGAGAGTTCAGTTATAAATTTAGAGTACAAGTCATATCATATAATACAAATTAATATTAAAACTTTATAATACAAATAAAATCAGATACTTAGCGTGCAAGTTATGTATAATGTATATATCTAAGTTTCTCTTATCAATATATTAATGATATTGGATAAAAGTATATTTGATAAATAATATAATCTTATCTGTTATGTTTTTAAAGTATATTTACTAATGATTGTAGATTATTATTAAAAATTTGTTTTGAGAGAGTTCAGTTATAAATTTAGAGTACAAGTCATATCATATAATACAAATTAATATTAAAACTTTATAATATAGATAAAATCAAATACTTAGCATGCAAGTTATGTATAATGTATATATTTTATATATGTTGCTTGTAATTTGATAGAAAACAATCATATAGATTAGAAAGAAGATGTGTATCTAATGTCATTGAAATGAGAATATAATTAATAAAATAATAATAATTTTTATCATGTTTTTTATGTAAGTTTGAATGCATTTTTATTTTGCATTCTAAAAAATAGTTTTATTTATGAACAAAGAAAGTTTTTAGTGTAGATTGTCAAATATGAGCACATGTAGAAGTTTTCATTAAGTTAGTAGTAAAGCTTGTTTCTCGAGCAAAGGATCTAAACATTACAAAATTGCTTTGCACTTCCCAATGTGAATAGCAATCCCACACAATAATCACTTTCATGGTTCAAGAGAAAGAATTATGAATATTAGACTATAAAATCAAGGATTCTATTTTAATTACTAAATCTAAGGGACTTGGTAGAAAATAGGTGTACAAAATCCCCAAGTCAAGCAATATATAATCATCTTACTCAAACTTAGATTTATTGAGGGAAAACAATGGGAAGATTAAAAAAGTCCTATTTTTCAAGGTATAAAAGTGAGGCTAACGAGGTTGCAAATGTTAAGCTAAATTGGAAATTTACAAATGAGAGATTTTGAATCTATGCATGATTATTTTACCGAGGAACTAAGTGTGGTCAAAAAAATGAAATGAGTGGAAACTCTATTATTGAACAAAGAATATTTAATAGAATATTGATGATTCTACTAGCAATATTTGACACCATTGCTATTACGATTAGATAATCCCATGAATTTTGGACCTTAAATCTTATTTCAAGTTTTCTAAAAGCTGATTTAAGAGAACATATTCTATTTTTATATTGATTGTGATCTTTGAAATGTATTTTTCAGTAGAACAAATTCTAATATTAGAAAAGGTACAAAAAGTAAGAAAGAACTAACAAAAGAAAAATATAACATTATACATTGAGGTCAAGTTTAAATGTGATTGACAAATTTCTAGTTATAGAATTGACCTACTTTATAATCTTAATCTAAAAAATAATTCGAAAAATCAACATAAAATTTAAAGATTATAAAGACAAAAAAATCTACTTTAATTTATAAAAACTTAATCAATCTATAAATATATTTATATGCATCTTATTAGTTTAACCTTGTAATGAACATTTATGAAAAAGTACATAAGATTAGTTGGTACCGTAGTTATTTGACATCAGAGATGACAGTCATCGCCGGGCCGACAACCTCTAAGCAGCCATTGGACTGCACATTTGATCCTATTAATTTATTTAAAAACAACAGTTTTTTTTTTGGGTTGGTTTGTTCATAGACCAGAGTCCCATCGCCCTTGCTAGAATCGACCTTAATTAGCTTAATTAGCGATCAAACCAGGTGATATTTATTCTAAGAATTAAAAGCATCTAAAAATTTAAAGCTGCAGGCGAATACAGATACCCAAGTCTCGAAATTTGAGCTTACAGAAGTAGCTGCAATGATATCGTTGAGATCAAATGAGGCCGAGAAACGTAAGAAAGCAGAGCGAGCGGCCATGATATCAAATTTCAAGGTATGAAACCTTTATTATATTTTCCTGAATGCAAAATATTGTTCCTATGGTAAACTCACCTAAATTTTCATGCTTCTCCAGTACAAAAATCTTGAAGCTGCTTTCAGAACAATAGCCAGAGAGAACGAGGTAGCGACCTCGCTTTTAAAGCTTTACGAGCAGAAATGCCAAAGCCTTACAAGGCGACGAAATGAAGTCGAAGAAGAAATTCAAAAAATGGTGGAGAAACTGACATCACTTGGAGCAAAACTGAACGAATGCTCCCGTGATCGACAGGAAGCCATGCTGGAGGTCGAAGCAATACGGCAGAAGCTGGCCGCAGTGGAGGAGCAAAACTACCGAATTTTGCAACAAAAGGACGCCGAAATTCAACATCTTCAAAATTGCTTGCTTTCAATGCCGCGAGTCGAAACACCAATCTCCCCTTCGTCCTCTAATAACCTTGAATTCCGCGAATACTCTTTTGAGGAAATAAAAGCAGCAACCTGCGATTTCTCCGACAATTTCAAACTCGGAGAAGGCGGCTATGGCGATGTGTACAGAGGCAAAATAAAACAAACAGCTGTTGCAGTCAAAATCCTCAGGGAGAACGGTTTGCAGGGTCGGCAGGAGTTCCAAAGCGAGGTTTGCACACTAAAATAATCTAAAGCATTGCCGATTTCCTTTTCGTTTCTTTCTTACACGTTTCGTATAACCTTGTTTTGTTCAGATCGATAATTTCAAAGAAATCCGGCATCCGCATTTGATAGGGATTGTGGGAACCTGTTCCGAGCGAGGTTGTATAATATACGAATATATGTCCAACGGAAGCCTTGCGGATCATCTCAGCTGCAAAGATGCCTTTCCACCGCTCCCTTGGAACGCCAGATTTCGTATTGCCGCCGAAGTATGCTCAGCTTTACAATATCTGCACAGTTTAAGGCCGGATCCGATCGTCCACGGCAATCTGAAACCCCAAAATATACTCCTTGACGAGAATTATAGAAGCAAAATAGGCGACTTCGGTCTGTCTCCTCTTCTGCTAAAAGATCTGCACTCAGAATCGGAGCCAAAAGGCACATTTTTGTATATGGATCCGGAATACCTGACAAGCGGTGAATACTCTACCAAGTCTGATGTTTACAGCCTCGGAATCGTCCTTCTAGAGCTTCTCACCGGAAAACCGGCACTAGGACTCGTCAAAGAGGTGGAACGTGCCGTACAAAGTGCACATTTTGAGAGAATTTTGGATCCTTCAGCCGGTGATTGGCCATTTGCGGAGGCTACTCAAATGGCTTATCTTGCCCTAGATTGCACGGATCCGGAAAGAAAAAAGAGGCCCGACCTTCAACCGACTGTGATGAAAATGCTGAACCATATTCGTAACATGTTCGCTGCGACAAATCTTGGCAGACTTGTTGAAAGTGGGCAAAAATGGGAGCCAGCGAGTGAAGAAATACATGTTCCCAGCTATTTCCTCTGTCCAATCTTCCAGGCAAGGATAAATTTGTGCATTCTTTCATTAGTACTTCGTAGTTCAAATTGCCCGTTTATCTGATTCCATTACTTCACATTCATCTGACTTCGTTAGTTTTTCATTGTAATTAATTATTAGGCTTATGGTTTCAAAAAAATTGTTCCGATTTGCAGGAAATTGTGTAGGATCCAATTCCCCTTTTTTATCTCATTCTGATGCTTCATATTTACCTTACTTCATTAGGTTTTCGTTGTTATAAAAAATTAGGCTTATGACATGAGCAAAATTGTTCCGATTTGCAGGAGATTATGCAGGATCCTTACATTGCTGCGGACGGCTTTACATACGAGAAGGAGGCGATCCAAGGATGGTTTGATTGTGGACATGATACATCTCCCATGACAAATGAAAAACCTGTGAGCAAGAATCTGATCGCAAACTTTTCTCTGAGGTCAGCCATTCGACAGTGGCAGGAAAGAGGCGATATCGTGGAAATTTAACAGGGGACAATTTTATGTATTATTATAGAGATTTTTCAATAAGTCTCGAGATATTTTAAACTATTATTTGGTAGAGGGATTAGTAGTTGTATAGGGTAGGGTTGTACACCTCCTTTTGTTTATAATATCGAGTCCTTTTATTTATTTAAATTATATATTGTAAATGAATAGTTCACATATAAAAAATAAATTAATCAAATGTTGATAAAATAGATCAATACTTGAATACATGTAAACCTATTAATGTTATATGCAAAAAGTATAAAAATTCATTCATTAAAAAGTCAAATATGTAATTTTTTGTTTCAAATAAAATATCATAGCTATCCACTATAAATGTGTCATTTAATAAAATATGATACTCATTTAAACAAGTATTGTTGTCATAGTGAAAAAATATTATTCCTCTGTGTACAACTATTGGGATAGCAATGTATATGCATTGGAGTATTTCATATTAATAATTTGTCCTATCACAAGTATTAAAAGTGAGCACAATAAATGCCTTGTATTTTTTCATGAAATGTAAAGGATTATAAATAGGTTTTAGTGCTTAACTATTGGTCCATTTGTGTTTGATATAAGTTATATTTAATATATTAATATGTTGTTTTCACAACAAAAACATTTGTGTTTAACTATTGGTCCATTTGTGTGGGATATAAAAGTTAAAGATAACAAGGATTTATGGTTACTAATAGATATTTGGTCAATTTAGGTTGCATATAAGTTGTAATTTACATTAAAATATGATATTTTACTCACAATAAATGATATCTTGTTGTTCAACTACTAGAGATTTTTAGATTAAGTTTTGATTGAATCTTTAAAATGTCATGTTTTGGACACTTCACACTAGATGTGATATTTTGATGAGTTGAATGATGAGTCACACCTCTAAACCTTAGTTATGGATAAATAAGTCTCCATTTTACATTTATAAAAAAAATACGGAAGTCTTATGATATTCAATGTGGCAGATAGATGTCTATGAAGTTATCCCACACGACTACTGGTCCCTATCCCCTATTAAATATTATTTTATTTAATAAAATAAAATAACTATTTATTAATTTTTATTGTAAATGAGGTTTAAAATTACTATTTATTATGTGAATATGAAATCAAACCATATTTAGTAGTGATTTGAAATATTAACAATAAAATAGAAAACTTTATAATTTCTTTTCAATACATCTATCTTTTAAATTTTTTAGAACATCTTATGTAAAAAGGTTATATTTAAAATGGTTTATTCTAATAAAAGAAAACAAATCATAAAGTTATGATACCCTCAAAGTGGGGGTTATAGAGATTATTGATATCTTCACAACTTCGCCTAAGCCCAGTAAATATAAGAAACTCATGATTATGACCCAAAAGCTCTCCTAGGACATCGAGGTGATGAAATGCAATCATGAACAAAGAATTGAAAAGGTGGAACAGTCTATGGCGGAGATTAAGAAAAATCTCAAGAACCTGGTTGACATAAGTAAAGAAGCCATGAACAACAGTATAGAGGGGATTCATGGTTGCTGATTATAGATCCTACCACAGTGAACCGGTGAAATATCTAGTTCTCTCTCTTAATTGAGAGTCTTTCTACTTTTTTGTCTTGTTTGTCCGCGTCTCTTTTCTTTTCGTGACTTTTCGGGGGTGCTCCCCTGTTTTGATGTTGGTTCATGTCTGTTTGGCTAATGATCGGTTATTGTAAAACTTTTGATTTCGGGTCCATGTAAAACTCGTTTATCTTTATCAAAAACAAATCATAAAGTTATGACCTTTTTGTGCTATATACACATTATTAGATGCATTATTACTTCTTGAATACATTTTAAATTATGTTGTTTGTTTATAATAAAACTCTGATACTATAAATTTATAATGTGTTGATGTAATATAAACACATGAAAAAATATATTTGTCAAAATTAGTAGTCATGATGATTGTATTGTATGTAGTTGGAGCCAAATATTGGAATTGATAAGGCTATATATCAGTTTTAAATTCATTCAAGTGAACTTTTTGATTAATTAATGCATGATAAGGGTATGCCTAAACCTTTTACATAACCATTTAAGAGAAACTACCTAGGGTATATGAGGAATGCACATCCAACCAAAAAACTATAGCTAAGACCCAAAAAATGCAAAGGACCAATTGATGACTACAACAAAACCACTACATAGAGACACGAAAACTAAACCAAACAACAAACCACCTACCATAGACACGAAGGAATGACCTATTGATTGGGGGAATTATTATCTTTCCATTCATGGTAAAAAACTTTAACTTTATTAGAAAAATATAATTATTTGTTTGAATAATTCCCATAAGATAAATCTACAAAATGTAGAGTAGTCTTGATAGCAGAGGTGAGGGGATTTGACATTGTAGAAGGAGACTCTGGAAATGTCTCTTCCTCTTCACCTCCCTTTGTTTAATCTCCTCTTGGATTGCATTGAGAGAGGTAGAATTATTCATCACCATTTCCTTTCTTAAACTAGTCATCTCCTCCACTTTTCTTTTTAGAGTCTCATGATTTTCCTTAGCTAAATGATGTCTTCCTCTCATCCCTCTGACTGCTCCTTGGATTGAGTTTATTAAGCTTCTCCTCCATGGTCTCCCAATTTTCCAATCTTTCAGTCATGTCATTAACAACTTTCCAAACCCTCTAATAATTTTTTTCAAAAGCCTAGCTATCACCATGACCCTTCGCCTCCACTAACGCTTCTAACCTATTGATCTTCTTCTTGGCCACACTAATCTAGGAGAGGAGCTAAAAAATGGTTGCATCTGATCTGTCAACAAGCTTAGGTAGCATATTTACTTTATTTGCCAAAGAAGGGGAATCAAGTTTGAGAGTAGAAATACCATAGAGCAAGGAAGTAGAGGCTGATGGGGAGGTGAAGGGGCCTTTCACTATAGAAACAGTCTGAGACCAATCTAAACCTACATACAAAGAAGAGTCAAAATCCTTAGGTTTAGTTGGAGAATTATAGTGAATTGTATAACATTCTCTCTTCTAAATAGTAATAATATACTTAGCCTCTTTCTATGGTGGAGACAAAAAGCATCAAGAGAGAAATATTTGAGTGGCTATGGGTTAGCCACCCATGTTGGAGCTATTTGAAGGAAATTATTATTTTATTATGTCTTATGGATGTTCACTTTCCTAGGCATGGGTTTTCACAATTGGTTTCTTACCTCTTGTTTTAGGGTTTTCACAATTGGTTTCTTGCCTCTTGTTTTTGGATTTTCATAATTGGTTTCTTGCCTCTTGTTTTGGGAAACAACATTCTTTTTATGTCTCCTATTTTACCATAAATTGGAGTCATGACATGGTAGGTTCGTCATGAGTTAAATTTAGATTTCAAGGTGATTGTAGGTTTAGTTAAAAAAGTGTAGTGAAGTGTATTGATGTAGAATTATCTCTTCTAAAAATTAACAATATACTTGCCCCCTTTCTTTAATGGAGTTTTTCTTCAAAAGGAATTCTAAATGTAAATTTAGTATCTCATTTTCTATTTTAATTCTATATTATCGCCAAATGTTCTAATCACTTTTATATTTTAGATTTGGTTATCTTATTTCAAATATCTAATCACATAGATAAGTTTTTATTGTAAATATCCATGATTTACAACATTCCTACAAGCTTATTTAAAGGATATCTAGTTATTAATCTTAATATTGATGACTTGACGATAAATATTTTTAAATTTTATGGATGTAGCTTAATTTATAGATATTTATATTGTCAACTCTCTTTGGAGGAAATATTCTCTCAAGGATAAGCCAAAACTAGAATAGATTAGGAGAATTTAAAATACAATCTAATGTTTATGGATATTTCATAAAAAATATATTCACAAATGGCTGTAGTAAAGTTGGAGATTTTGGAAGAGGTCCATGTTATGTTTGAAATTCTGTTTTTCCTAAATAATTA
This sequence comes from Cryptomeria japonica, assembly GCF_030272615.1. Lineage (NCBI taxonomy): Eukaryota > Viridiplantae > Streptophyta > Pinopsida > Cupressales > Cupressaceae > Cryptomeria > Cryptomeria japonica. The sequence goes on along the minus strand of NC_081408.1, from coordinate 760,771,688 downwards.
GTGTGTGGGTTTAACTCAATTATTGAAATCCTATACAACTATAGCCTAGATTTAGAGTTCTAGACTCAAATTATGTTTTTAAGATAATTATGTTTGTACTATTTATAAGTATGTATTTTTCTAAATTTGCTAGAGTTCCAGTTTTTTGAGAGACATTCCTTGTCTATATCTTCTCTTGTTTAATATTTTCCTTTTGTTATATGTAGGGCCTATAGTTGCTTGACTCTTGTGGCTCAACATATGTCACTGTTTTGGCAAACGATCCTAGTTCTTACACAATATTAGTGCTTTTTAAAAAAATCTTGGTTTGATGTTATTTGCAATATTTTATTTTTTGTGACCTCTATTGTAGGATTATATTCTATATTTTGGAGGCTAAATACTATTTGAAGGCACTTTTTTTACTCCTTGCATGTGGTTTAGGTAAAATATACATTGATTCGAAGTCTTGCTACAAAGTTTGTGTTGTTGTGTTAAGATCGATGATAAATGCCAGTGATAAGAGTGAATTTTCTATTAAAATATTTTTTTATTATAAAAGGGTTGATCTGCTATTCCTTAACCAATATCTTAAAAGTTGTGCCTTTTACTATACATGCTACTCTTAATGGGGGTTTTTGGATTGAGTTGTTCTTTACTATATTTTCTCTATATTGTGATTGGGAGAATCCACTAGCATTTAGAAATCCATGATTTGCAAGGTTACATGGCTATTTGATTGCTAATGGTGTGGAATTTTATTTTTCACCACACTATTTACCTAAAACATGATGCAATGCATATTTTATTTGTTATTTCCAATTTATTTTTCTTGCTATTAGTGTTGCATGGATAATAAAAAGTCAATTTTTCCTGTTTCAAAAGTATTTGCAAATTGATATTGTTGTTTTGAAATATGCTCAAGACTTCTAAGGTGCATATTTTCTTATGCAGACCTTCATTGCCTACTTATCCCTCTTGTTCAAGCTATAGGTCAAACTTAATATTGTTTTTGTGAGTAAAGTTCATTACAACTTTTTAAATCAACTCTCTATAAAGGTGATTACCTATACACGTATTGTGTGATATAGTGACAATATGAGTTTGGGTAGGCCGCAATGAATGTGATGTGAAGGATCCAGTCATCTTGGCGATAATGTCTTGTAGAACTTTTATTTTTCATAGAAAATATGAGACCTCATTTTCAAGAACAAGTAGACTATATGGATGAAATAATTCCCTTCCTTGCATTGATCTTGATGTGAAGACCACAAACTTCTTGACATCATTAATATGGAGTAATTTTGTGTAGCTATAACCTTTATTGTTTGCATGTAACTTTATTTCCTTTCTAGGATTTCTTCTATTTGAAGTCATAAGATGAAGATGCATGTCATGATATAACTTAATTTCCACATAAGATTTCATCTAAATTTTTTTAGCTTTTTTATTAAAATTATACAGATTCATTATATAAAAGTAAACAAGATTTTATCTAATGTGGCTCTTGGTAAAATAAATACTAAGGGATGTGAAAATCTATGAAAAATGAGGAGTAAGATAAGGCTTAAGATCTTATAACTATAAGGAAATTTGCAGTAAACTTTATGACAATTTGTACATAACCATATTTAGATCTCATTCAAATAAACACATAGAATCCACATGCAAAGAATAGACAACATACCCATCAAAGATGACACAAGATATACCCTGGGAAAACTCTCATGAGGGAAAAACCCTTCCTCTAAAATAATCTATCACCATGTATTATTCAACAATGTCACATTACAATACAATCATGAAAGCTTCTAAAACCACAGTCATTAACAAACACTCCATGTGAACAAGAATGTAACCACACATCCCATGCCATTCTTCCAACCCCCAAAACTATTGAACTTGGCTAACTAGCTCTACTAGCTAACCCAAACAACTACCCTTTTGGTTGCTTTTACAGACATAAGTTCCCACAAAACCATCAAGTGGTATTACTTCAAAACAATGTGCAAATACCATGGGCTAACCACCCAACTGACCCCAAATCTATTATTGGGTACTTTATTATATTATATTCCCTAATATTCAATAAATGCAATATAATATATCAATGTTACAATACAACTCATCAAGTGCTCCCAAGAATATTCCCAAGGAATCTCTACAAGTTACACATCCATGTGCAACATCAAATAAATAAATATTGCATTACACATCCATGATAAACTCACATAATAAATAAATATTATAATTATAAGCATTATTATGCAAGGTGTACAACACCTATTTTCCCAGCAGTAAATAGATAGTTAGCTCTTTTGTGACCATCACTTTGGTATCTTATCAAAAGGACTTTGATGCATATAATGTCATGTTTGAAACTACACAATTTGCATGAAAATTTGATGTGACCCCTTACAATTTTTGTAAAAGTGAAAAATATAATATCATCTAATGTGGCTCTTGATAAATAACACACTAAGAGGTGTCAAACTATATAAGGAATATGGACCTATCTATGACTTAGGATCTCATCTAGGATGTAGTCAGTTATCTTCTAAACTTAGATTTTACATCTTATTGATAGGACTTTGAGTAGCATTTAAGATGATGAAATCTACATTGAAAGAGTACATGTATAAGTGAGTTTAAATTAATTAACATGGTTATAATGGAAAGGAAACATGTGTTATAAAGTAGACCTTACTATTTAATATAGAAACATCTATTAATCATATGTTTTTCAAATTTTATTTTATTATATCCTTCAATTGTTTTGGTTTTAATTCTTTATTAAATGTTAAATTATATATTTATTAATAAATATAAATATTTGACATATGTATATAATTATAAATTTTAAAATAAAACATAAAATTTATATTTAAATAGTCAAAACATGAGACTCCATAATACAACTATACAATTATAAAACTAATCAATATTTTATCAAATAATTTTTTTACTTTTATCATCAAAAGACAATTTTTTACAATAGAAAATAAACTATAAAAACTCTTAATTTAGACAATAAAAATAATTTGCAATTAATTATGTTGAGAGGCTTATTACCCTAATATATGGATGTAAGAATGGTCATCAATAAAAACTAAAATTATTTAATCTGATGTGCTTGCAACACTTAAATGCATAAAAATAAGAATTGACAATATGTCTTGTTTTTTCTTTAGTTTCTTTCATGCATAATAAACTTCATCTGTAGTATTATTAAAAGTTATAATAAATTTTATTTTTAGTGTATTTGAGTATGGATTTAATTTGTAATACATGGTCGAATATACTTGTAGTTATAATAAGAATTTTATAGTGGTTGGCATTACAAATGAGTTAGAGGATGATAGTGATGTAGAAATTGACATTACAAAATAAGGAAATGCTACAGTGTTACCATAAACTCATAACTCCCCATCTTTAAAAAAAATAAATATGTGCATTCATTTTTTATTGATTTGTGTAGGGTGTCAAAGCTGCGATAAACGTTTTGTTTGTAGGTTTTTGATCTACAACTGGTAGAAGGTGGATGTGATTTGTAACCTAAAATGTATTTTGCTTATATTGGATGAGTTCATATGCTTTGTCAATGCTTCTACATTTTGCATTCATATCCATCAAGGCACTTACATATAATTAATTAATTAATTTATTTTCTCTACAGATTTGGATTAGAAACAAGTCTTCATCCTTTTATTTAATTATAAATATCTTAACACATTTTTATTTTGATAGTATAATATTTTTACAATTCAACTACGATCTTAACATAAATTGAGCAAAATAATTTAATGAGGCCACCATAAGTCCTATTGTAGAGGGCAATATTTCACTGTTTTGTGAGTAGCAATGAAGTGACAAGCTTAATATTTTGTTTTATGTTTTTAAAATGAATTTTCATTTCTTATTATTTTTAGTTTGTAAGAATTGAATGAGCTTTAAAAGGAAGAAGTAATGATGTTGTTTAAAATCTATAACCTCTTTTTTCTTGACATCCTCAATATTCTCTCCTTAAAAATAAAATAATAAAATAGCATGTTTGTGCAATTTTTTTGAATTGAAAATAAATGAAAAAAATGACCTCTTTTTAGTAGTTGCTAAAATTTAATTTAGAAAAATATCATCCTTAAAAAATGCACTTGACTTCACCTATAATATTTATATATAAAAACATATTATATAGTTCCTAAAACCAACCATACCCTAATTTTGAGCACATCATAGAAGAGACAAGTTTGACAACATCACCTTTTTAGTATCTCTTGTCTAGCAACAACGTGTTCATTTGGCATTAGATTTTCCAATATGAAATACCTATATCTCCAAAAAAATTCATTATATTAGAGTGCATTAGTATTGATTATTATTTTTTCATGATATTTGTTAACTATTTTTCTAAATTGATGTTTTTGAAATGAGGAGAATGGGAGGTGAGGCGAAAGCGAGGGTTTCAGGAGATTCTGATGGTAGAGATGATGAAGTTGATTATGGTGATGATGGTTGGATCATTTCCCTTGGGTTTTTCTTGGATGTTGGGCTCTGCTCTATGGTCCAGCCGCTCTGTCATTAGAGTATTTGGATCGGGGCGCCTTGGGCTAGGACTTAGGAGGATGTTGTTGGCGAACGGGTTATCAAAGTTTCATATAGGGTTGAGGGTTGTGGGGGATGTGCTGATGTCTTCCCATTTCCCTTTCTTTGCTCTATTTTTTCCATCATTGATGAGAGCTCTCTTGCTTGTCTCCCTTCTATGCTTATAGAAATTGTTCTTTCCTCAACTGGATCTTTTTTTGGAGGTTCTCCTTTTGCAAAGACACCCTTATCCAACCTGTTTTTCTTCCATATGACTGGTATGGTTTGTTGTCAGAGTGTATGGGCTGCGTTTCGGGTTTCTTTTGCTATTTTTGCTATCATTTTGGGAGATGTTTCCGACTTAGTTGTGTGGCCCTATTTTTTGGAAGGAGGTCTCTATTTTTTGAGAATTTTGAGCTTGATGTGTTTCATGGGGGATGGTAACCTTTTCTCTGATATGGGTTATCCTCCTTATCTTTCTTTTTTGGAGCCCTTCATTATGGGCCCCTAGGTTTTGTTTGGTTCACCGTATCTATGGGCGATTTTTAATATTTCTATCCCTATTGGCACTTTCATTGGCTTCTCCTTTTTTCTTTAGTTTTTTCCTCAAAATCTCTAGTTTTCTATGGCTTTTCCTAAGAGGTGGACCTATCTTATTTAAAGGTGAAGATGGATAGTGTTGGTAATGACCTATCTTCTATTGATGTGAAGGTGGATGTTATGGTTGAGAATGGGAAATGTTGTTAGGAAGCTATGGATGTGTTGTCTCTTGACTGTTTGGGAGTGAAGAGTAGTCTTCATGATGATTTCCTTCCTTATTCTCCTATTGAGGTGAAGAGGATGGAGGGTATGATTTTCTCAAAATTGTTCTTCCTCAAGTTTAAGGTTAAGGGAACCTTATTAAAACCCCATGTCACTATGTCCTAGATTGTTCTTTCAGGAAGAGATGTTGTTGTCTGGGTTTTCATAGGTTATGGGAGCCTTGTAAAACCCACTCTGGAGGTTGAGGGATCCTAGAAAAACCCTATGTTTTTTGTTTCTTTTAGGTACTGGCTATACTGGCTAGATGCTAGTAGTTTTCAAGGGGCCAATTTGGTCAATGTTTTTTTTTGGTTAGGTTTAGGCTTCATCACTATGGCCCAAAGTATCTATTACAAGTTATGGGAGCCTAGGAAATCCTTTCTTGTTGGCTAAGGGTGCCTAAAAAACCCCCGTTCTTGGTTTTTTGAGGTCTATTGTTTGTTGAATTAGACCCTCTTCTTAGGCCAACCTATTTTGTAATATTTCACTCTTGAAGTATGGCTAGTGTTTGACGAATTGTGGCTTCTTTGTATTGTTGTTTATGCTTTGTGCAGTCTTTGGGTTTTGGGTTCTAGATGCTCAAAAGTCCAGGAGGTTTCAGGTCCTGTATAAAACCTATTGCTTACTGTTGGCTAGTCTACTCCATTAATTGATGGTAGTTCTCTTATTGTAAGGGTTTTGGGGCCCTTCAAAGCCTATTTTATCCTACTCAAAAACTATTTTTCTGACTTGAAAAATTGAATTTCAACTTTTTTTTTGGTCTTGTATCAACCTTCTAATGTAACTTTTATATTGATTGCTCAATATTCTCTTCATCTATAGGTAGCAATAGGATGGGGATTAGATTGTAGGTCTAAGAGATGCTTATATTTGTATATACACAAACACACACATGCACACACATGTGTGTGTGTAAATATATATATATATGTGTGTGTGTGTGTGTGTGTGTGTGTGTGTGTACACACACATATACATATATATTTGTGTGTGTATATGTATATGTATATGTATATGTATATGTATGTATATAATTTATTGCTTATAAAACAGATTTAATCTTCCATATGGACTATTTGTTTTCATTTATAATTATTCCACAAGAGGTGAGTGTTTCATTTACAAAATAAAATAATTAATTATTAATAAAATGAAATTTCAATAGACATGAATATATGTGTACATATCTTTTATCTTATTATATTTGTATTTATTTATTTATTTACAATTAGAAACTAAAAAGAACCATGTTTTGTGATATACCAATAATTTGTTTTAGAACTATTGAAAACCATTAAAGGATGGTGAGTGTTACCATTATTATTTATTTGATTTGCATAATCATGAAAATTTCTTGCAATTGCCATCAGCAAGAGTTGCTCTATTTTTTTGTGTCTGTCATTGCATTCCTTACATCTATTTTATCGTGGTATGCAATTTAGTATAATTGACCATAATTTTTTAATACTGGAAAGACTATATAAAAGATATCCTTTACTTTTTAATCCAAATTGTTAATTATAGATTATTATTTTTTTCATTGGGCAACAACATTAAAAGGTTCTAAGGAAAGGATTTTTTTTTTTCCTAAAGATTTGAAATCATTTAATTCTTAGTAATAATTTTTTTCTTTCACATAATTCAAATAATAAAATATGAATAATGATTGGAAAGTGTCTCAACTTTCTTCTATAATATTTGATCAGATTTGTTAATGTTATTAATTTGTCGTAGAAAAATAATCAATTAATATTAGATGTGTACCAAAATGAAAGTAGGTATTCTCTTCATGAAGAGAACTACGATTTGAAATCATTTTTAATTATTTATTTAATTTGTTTAAAAGATAATTAAAACTTTCAAACTAACTTATTATGAGCAATTCAATATTATTATACTATTATTTCCTTGAGAATTGGGTAGAACATTTTTGTCACTTTCAACATTCATCACTTTGATATTCTTCTTTTTTTTTTCTGGATTTGTGCAATGTACAGCAAGATAAGCCCTTTTTTAAAATTTATTTATCGTTATAATAGATAATTTAATTGAATAGAATGTTCAAATGGGCAAACATTAATTGACATTTGGCCTGATTTGTCATTTAATATTAAATACAACCATTGACTTGACCATTTATACCCATTGAATTTGTTCGCTTATGGAAAAGTATTTCAATCCTTAAATCCATCGTTGCGTTGCTGCTGCACTTTCTATTTGGTTGTATTGGGTTCATTTTATGGTTAGAAATATAGTCTTTTCATTTAAGTTTCACTTATCAATATATTATCAATGATCTTAGATAAGAGAATAATTAAAAAATAATATAATCGTATCCTTTATGTTTTTTAAAATATATGTATTAATGATTGTACATTATAATTAAGAAAGAAGTTTCTAGAGAGTTCAGTTAGAAATTTAGAGTACAAGTCATATTATATAAATTGATATTAAAAATTTATAATACAAATAAAATTAAATACTTAGAGTGCAAGTTATGTATGGTGTATATAATTTATAGATGTTAGTTGTATAATTTAATAGAAAACAATTATATAGACTAGAAACAAGATATTAATGTAATGACATTTACATTTAAAAAGATCAATAAAATAATGGTAATTTTTATCTTTTTTTTTTATGTAGGCTTGAATGAATTTTTATTTTTCATCCTAAAGTAATGATTTTATTTATGAACAAAGCAAGTTTTTAATGTAAATTGTCAAATATGAGCACACATAGAATTTTTCATCAACTTAGTATCAAAGCTTGTTTCTCGAGCAAATGATCTAAACATTCCGAAATTGCTTTGAAATGACTAATTTGAATAAAAATCCCACACATTAATCATTTTCACATTTCAAGAGAAAGACATGAATATTAGACTATAAGTTTAAAGATTCTATTTGAATCACAAAATCTCAAGGACTTAGTAGAAAATAGGTGTACAGAATCCCCAAGTCAAGCAATATATAATCACCTTACTTGATGCCTCCTTCCACTACAACTTCGATTAGTATGGTTTTCTTGGATGTTGTTTCTTCTGCTATTGTTGTAGTTCCTACTGAATTGTGAAGCTCTCCTCTCCCTTTGATTGTACCAAATTCTTAGTCTCCGTTACGAGAAGTTTCTCCCTCTAAACTAGGCTCTCATTTGGGTCAATCTTCTTATGTTTATTCTTATGGAGGCTCCTCCCCTACTCCTAAGTTGTCTACTCATGATGATGTTTCTTCTTGGATAGTTGTTCATCACAATAAAAAAAATCATTCCTTGAAGGTTCCCCTCTCATGTCGCTCCTCTAGGGGTAAAGTTAGAACCCAACCCTGATTTAAAGATCTTTCTAGTTGTTGCTATTTATTTAGTTTCATTACAAGATTGTTGTCTTGTTTGTTGGTTGTAATGCCTTTTTGGATTCTCTCTACCTATTATTGGTTACTCCTTTGGTATGCTCCTTTTTGTGTACCTTGGTTTTTGCCTTGTGAAAAACCCACCTTGCTTTAATAAAAAATATTGATAATTCTGGGTCGGCTGGGTGCGGGGGAGTGGCTAGGAATCACTCTAGTCTATTGGTTTCTGTGGTCGCTCTCCCCTTGGGAACCCAGACTAACCATTATGTGGAAGCCAGTGCTTCCCACATCAGGCTACACATGGCTAAAAGAGAGGGGTTTACTAAAGTGTGGCTAGAGTCAGACTCGCTAAACACTGTCAATTGCTTGAGTGGTCACACGGATCCTACCTGGGTGATTGCTAGCCTGATAAAGGATTGTCGAAATATAATTAATGACCTGGAAGATTTTAAAATCTAGCACATATATTGGGAAGGCAATAAGGCAGTGGATCTACTGGCCAATCTGGTAGTGGGATACGTGGCAACCAACTAGTGGAGTAGTAGGAATGCTTTCCTTCAAAATTTGTGCAATCTGGCACGTAACGATTATTGCGTTAATCAATGATCTCTCATCATGACATGATTGAGTTGATAGGGAAATGGGTCTTTCTGGTTTTTCCTAAACAAAATTATAGAAACCTCCTCGATGATTGGTTTTCCCATCCCATTGTATGCCTTTTTTGCCACTGTTTTGATATCCTTTGGGCGTGGCTCATTTTCTGCAACTGGTTGGTGATTGTGACCTCCTATTATCTGGCGTCGACAAGCATAATGGGAGGGGATAAGAATAGACAAGAGCCCTCTACTTTCTGGCAAGAAGTCATCAATGGTGGTCTCGTCCCCTACCTGGACATGCTTCATGGTCCCTCTCCTCTGATTATGGAGGCCTTTGTTAATGGATGGAAATAAAAGTCTCAGGGATTATGGTGTCGATTATCAGATTAATGAAACTCTAGTGGCGACGATCACTAGTTTGGCTACGACTGGAAGAAGGTTTTATAGAGATAGAAAAATTGGGAAGGAGGACATGTCTTGCTTCTTTGACAAAGACAAGGAGCACTCTAGAGTCACCAAGATGGAAGATGGTGGCTACAATAGAAAAGACCTCATGGCCCCATGGGCAGATATGGTTGAGTTTATAATGAGATATATCACCCTTGATGGCAAGTATGCTAGTCTCTTCTCCTACCATTTCACTATTTTAAATCATTTCAACCATGGTAAAATTATCTTTGTTCCCTACTATCTTGCCTCCTCCCTTGATAATAGCTTGGAAAAGCACTTGGAATATGCCAAATCCCTTGAAATTGTGCCCCTGCTTGCAGAGATTGGTTTGTAGATGAAGGTCCAAGAGGTCTCTAACTCAGAGATGGACCTGGATGATAGTGGGGTTCCTGTAGATGACCCTGAGTATGAACCTGAGCATGAAAAGGATAAGATGGTCACTCCTGAGATGCTCAATAGCAAGAACGCCCCCAGATGGGCAGCTAGTAAATATAAAACCAACAAGAAGCTTATCTCCAAGGTCGAACCCCTCACTAAAAATAAAAGTTGTCGGCAAAGGATCACAACCTGAATATTATAGATCAAGGGATTAAACTACACATCCCTATCAATGTCTAGAAATATAATCAGGGGAAAGATGGTAGTTTGATAAATTTTGTCATGGAAGCCACTGGAAGCTAGAAGCGCTACTGGGAATGGGTTGACCATAAAACCGACACCCTCAAGACGGGGGTTAAGGAAATAATTGAAATTTTCACTACTTCCCCTAAACCCAGCAAGTTGAAAAAACTCATGATCATGACTCAAAAACTCTCTCAGAATTGAGGTCATGAAATGTAACCATGAACAACAGATTGATAAGGTGGAACAATTCATGCCTAAGATTAAGATAAATCTCAAGAATCCAGTCGACATTAGTAAAGAAGCCATGAACAACAGCATTGAGGGGCTTGAAAAGATTAACAAGATGGTTGCTGATTATAGATCCTTCCACAGTGATCCGGTGAAAGACCTTGGAGGAGATGATGTGGTTGCTGGAGACAACAAAACCACTAGACCCAGTTCAACAACCAAGAGCAGAAGAAACAACAAGGGTACCTCCAGATTCATCATGGAGGAACTTGAAGAAATCAATAGGACTTTCATCCAAAAGAACAAGGATCTGGTGCTATAGCTCAACTGAGAGATTTTTTGCTTTAGCTTGTCTGTCTATGTTTTTTGTCTCTGTTTCTGTTCGGGGTTGATCCCCTATTTTTTTATTGTTTCCTATCGGATTGGCTGTTGGCCGACTATTGTAAAACTTTAGGTTTCAGGTCCTTGTAAAACCCATTTACCCTTATCAAAAACATTGATAATTCATGAAAAATAATTTTACATTTCATGGATGTAGTTTAAAATTTAGATATTTCTATATCATAAACTCTATTTAGAGGAAATATTCTCGAAAGGGAAAGACAAAGCCGCAACACATTAGGATAATTTGAAATATGATCTTGTTTTAAAAGGATATTTCATAGAAATATTCACAAATGTATGTAATAGGAGGAGGTCCATGTTTCTTTATTTTTTTCTTTTCATGAAGAATTAGTGTATGGGATTTTTAGTGTTTCAAATTATATAATTGAACAATTTTATATTAGATTTGGACCAAATTTAGTAGATGTGCCTAATTTATACCTAAATATGCCCAATTTTAGGACTATTCTGTAAACTTTGTACATTCCTCTACTCACAACCTTTTTCATGGCCTATTTTTCTAATACTAGGGTATTGCATAACCCTATCTAGTCAAATAAAGCCCAAATTTCAATGAATAAAAATCAATTTTGAAAATAGTAGGAATATACATCGCTCTATTTATCTTCCCATAAAATAAATTTTAAAAATGTGTAAATTGTATATAAATACAACTCCCTCTAACACATTAGGAGAATTTGAAATATGATCTTGTTTTAAGAGAATATTTCATAGAAATATTCACAAATGTATGTGATAGAGTTGACATTTTAGGAGGAGGTCCATGTTTCTTTATTTTCTTCTTTTCATGAAGAAGTATTGTATGGGTTTTGTAGTGTTGTAAATTATATAATTTAACAATTTCACATTAGATTTGGACCAAATTTAGTAGATGTGACTAATTTATACCTAATTATGCCTAATTTTAGGACTATTTTGTAAACTTGGTACATTCCTCTACTCACAACCTTTTTCATGGCCTATTTTTCTAATACTAGGGTGTTGCATACCCCTATCTAGTCAAATAAAGCCCAAATTTCAATGAATAAAAGTCAATTTTGAAAATAGTAGGAATATGTGTTGTTGTATTTGTCTTCCCATAAAATTAATTTTGAAAATGTGTAAATTGCATATAAATACAACTCCCTCTCTAGTTTAAAATTATAACCAACACTTTTAAGAATATTCATAAGCAATTGAATTCATTTTAGCAGAAAAGAGTAAAAGTTTGTTACAACAATCATGATCAATTATATTATTTCTCCATGTTGAAACCATGCACTAACATGTTTTGGGAATTCACTCAATCACATCAATTCTTGTGTCAGATTCCATGAAAGAGTTTAATACTTCAAGTAATATGTTGCCAATTCAACATTTCATTACATGTTCATCCTCTATCCTTGCAAGAGCGCACACTCTTTCCATAATAATAGTTACTATGAAGGTGGGAACACCAACATGGGGTTTGATTGAGGTAAGCCCCTATACAACACAAATATTTTTTCTTATTTTTTATGTGTGCGAGTTCTATGGTGAAAAGGCTATGATAGTGCAAAGAAGATAGTTATGGCTAAAATATTTCAAACAAATGAAAAACCATGGCTAGTTCACCTGATGCCCCTATCCTAATATTCATAGATTAATTTTTAGAGATAGTAGTATAGAGCCTCCTAATTGCCTTCATTAGTTTCAATCACCATTATACTAGGATGCCTAACACGCTATTTGACACATTCTACTTTATATTTTAGATCTAGGTTCTTCTATGTATCTTTGTTCTTTATAAAGTTTGTTGTTTTTGGTTTTCTTTTTATATCTACATTTTCTATCAAATTCAATTATATTTCTATCATAAAACCTATATAACATACACACACTTCAAAATCTCTTTTCTTTTGCAACAAGAGAATATGACCTTAGTGCTTATCTATCCTTTTAGGGTCATGGTTAAGCCTATTCATGTTCTAATGTTATGAAGGGAAAATAGGATCTTTAATTTGCATTGATAGGCCTAAGATCTCATTTATCAACATATCAGGTTTTAACTCATAAAATAAGATTATGTACAATCCTCACCCTAGAATTCTAGACTCAAATTATGTTTTTAAGATTTATTGATTCCCAATGAAGGATGTTGATATTTAAATACTTTTCCATAGCCGTGTTCAATATATTTATGTTAAAATCAATTTGAAACTATATTTGTCTTATTTATTCTCAAGAGTGTTACTTTATATTCTAGATATTTTGTATGGTCTTAATCTCTTTATTATAAAAGTATTCCCAATAAATAATGTGGAGATCTTGAACATGTGCTTTTTATGTAGGAATCTCCTAGTGTTTCAAGTCTTTTTTAGAATTTGATTAAAAAATGAGTATGGAAAGGAATCAAAGGACTTCCTATTTGAAAATAAAATAAAAATAAGAACTCTTTAAATTTCAAAATGAAAGTTGGTTTACCATTTGATTTAAGAAATAATTGAAGGTTTTTAAATTAAAGGTGATCTAGATCAACTTTTAATTGGAAGAGATATAATATTTAAAAATAAGTAAAGATGTTGGAAAAATTAATAATTCCTCCTAGTTCACCTTTTATTTTAATTTTTTTAAATGAAATACTGAGGTTTCTAAAGAATGTTGTAAGGGTTCTATCATTGAGCAATAAATTTTAGGTGAATAGTTTATTAAATGAACAATAAAGATGAAGAGAGATTTAGGAATAAGAGTCAAGAAAAAATTTCTCTTAATTTAAAACAATTTATATGCCGCCTTAGAGAAATAACCATGATGAAAAGCTAGTAAATAGGCATCATGTTAAACATCCATGAAAATTTTTTAAAAATAATAAATAATAAATATAGTGAAGATAAGAAAAATCCTTCGAGGAAAATAACCTCTAGTAGCTTCTTGAACAAGTGCCATGGTGAAAACCTATTTGTGAGAGCCATGTGTAATAAACTACACTTCGCAATATTTTATATCTTCCTCTATTTTATCATCATCTCTCCATGTCTTTCGTTCATACTTATATCCATTGTATTTCATGTATTTTTTATGAATTGTTGGTATGTGATTACATCCTACATTAAAATAATTATTGGTTTGGCTTTTTTATGATTTCGAGACTAGGATACCTTCCATGGTAAATAAGTTTCATGCATTTCTAATTAATTCCATAAATAAACAAAAATACAAACACCAAATTTATTTATTTATTTTTGATCGGTAATGGAGACTTTTTAAGGTGTTCAACACTATTTCTATTCAAATCCATGAGCACACTAGCCCAACAAAAGCACCAAGTCTGCGAGCATAGCTACCCAATGGATATTTCAACTTTGGTGGCAGTTTCACCAAGAAAGTGTTTATACTGCTAAACTAACTTTAAAAATCACACCTAAAAGATGTACCTTTAATAAAATACCTTCAAAATGTACATCAACATTGACAACATATAATTGTAACAAAATTTTTCATTATGGAATCACCCAAACACCCATCACTTGTCTTAAGTAGGATGTTTCCTTCCCTAAGCTACATATGATCCTATTCTATCATTTTAGTATTTTGCACACCTTGGCATGAGGTAACCATGTTGTGTATCAATTGTTAGTTGATTTTTTTGATTTGTTTACATTTTCAATGTTTTAAATTTCTATTTTGAACTATCTTTTGATCCATACTATTGGTTGGTTCCACCAACTAATTGCTTAAAATATTTTAGAGATTTGTCACCTTTTTGTGCTCAATGATCTCAATTTAGCTACTAATGAAGATGAAACAATCATAGGGTTGGTTTCCTTTGCACTTTCCACTCTGTAAGGCTAAGGATACTCGTCCCTTAATAATACATAATGATATACTTACTTAGAAAATTAGGTATTGCAAAATAGAAATTCTCTCACTTAATTAGACCAAGAAACATAAAATACACAACAAATTTGGCTCAATTCCTCGAATATATGTATTGTTGGTCTTGAGAACATATATCCAAACTTTACAGAAAGAAAATAATGAAGTTAAACATGTGATTTATCAATTTGGAGTGTGACTCCAAATAATAGAAATAGGAATTCCTATACCAGTACCTTTTCATGGCCTATAGAGTTAGTCATAGAGAGAAAATAACACATATCTAGAAAATTTAGCTTTGACCATTGAGTTCACAACATAATAGATAAAGAAAATTAGATACAACCTATGTAGGAGAAAAAAGTGGAGGAGAAGGTCACCCTACACACCCATGTCTAACTAATTTCCAACAAATCTTTAGTAGATCAATCTCGACTTTATTCTAATCCTAAAAAAATATCTATTGTTTGCATCGGACATTCTAAGGATAGGGTCACACAGAGTATCCCTATCCAACACTTTCAAGGTCAGATTCCAGACATAGGTTCCTCTTAAAGCTTTTGTATTCCATATTTTTTTTCATTTATGCATATAACCCTAGAACTATCATTCAATTTACATATTTCCATAGCTCATTTTCAACTAAAAAAAAAGATATAACTAGAATTCAATCAACATTCATCCCTTGGGAGTGAATCTATTGACTTAACTACCCTTTAATGGAATTGGGTAGTGGGAAAAGGGTAGTGGGAATATGATTATTCCTTAATTGCATAGCTAGACTAGTGAATACCCTATTTTCATACCCTTACAAGTGTAAATCAAGTTTCAAACGTACAAAGTTTTCCAAATAAATCACATGGTTTACATGATAGATTTTCAAACCATAAAATTTCTTTTGAGCATAAAATCAATTCTGATGATTTCACATTCAACCTATAAATAATTGAGTACACTCCAATTTTGAGGTAATAAATAAATCAAAGGAATGTATTTCTAGACATTGATGAATCAATTTTGTAAAAAATCAACAATTATTCTTCATCATTATTCAATAGATAAGTATCCTATCCTCATACAATTAATTTCTTAAAATAACATTTACTTTACCTTGACTTTATCTAGGTTTATTATTCTTTATTATGTTGTATATTTGATTATCCTAGGGTATCCCTAGTAAAAGGGTATTTAATAGATTACATTCTAGTAATCCTATATAGCTTACACCCATTAGAATTTGGTTTTAAGTTTATACTTTCATTTCTTTTAGGGTTTTAGATCTATGATTATAAGTTTTTATCTTTTCTTAGATGTTCTTGGGGTTTGTATTTCCATTTATTGCTACTTCAATGTTTTATCCTTCCTTTTAAGGTTTGAGTTTAATTGTGTGGTATTCCTTTCTTCTATACTATCCACCCTTTGATGTTCCTTTAGAGTTTTATTTTCATCATAATTTTATTATTTAAAATAGAATTGTAGTCTTGTAAATTGTATGCCTTAATTATGAGCCCAATTTCACACTTTTCTAGTGCTTGATTTAGTTTTCAATCTCATAGAAAATTTAAGAAGCACTTTAGCCTTGAATTTAACACCAGCTCAAGGAGATATGTCATATTTTATTTTGAAACTTAATTATCTTATTCTACATTTAATAATCATCAAAAACCAAAATTAGGACTAGATGTAATATAACAGGCTTGAATTCTTGTATCTCCCTTTCTAACAACTCATTTTAGTGGGACTAGGTTGCCCAACACGTGTTCTACCAAAATCTTTCAAAATTTTAAATATTTTGAGTGTTGGCCTTTAAATTACAAAATCTGGTCTCAATTTTTGTTTATGTTAACTTTTTATCAAAAATCAAACTTATGATATAAAAGCTAGTAGATTTCCTTGTTTGGACATACAATCTCTATGATAACGAAGCTCTACCAAATTTCTCACAGAGTTCTATAGATTTGAAGGATAATTGGTAACAACAGGTCTTGAATATAGTCTATTCACCATTATTGCAAACATGATTGAAGCTTCAAGGATTGTTGGAGAATAATAAGGAATCACTAACTAATGATTGTATTGTACCTCTCCGCAAGGGATTGGTATGATTCTATGTTATTCTTCAATTTCTTGGTTTCAAGCCTTAGATCTAGTATTTAATCACTAACTTACACATTTATGCACTCTTAAATTGGTTTATACATTGTAAGGTACATAACCCAAATTCATCATATAAATCCAAATAAATATCATAAATACCATGTTGGTCACAAATTTTATTTTTACTTATATCAACTAAAGAGAATTTTTTTAATACATGCTACATCATCACATGTCACAATATCCAAATCAAGAACCATAAGTACATGATTAAACATGGTATTGGCTACATGATTTAACATATCACTGACATTTGGAAGACACATTAGTTCATAAGTAGATTTGTATTCACTTTTTTTTTAATGCTATATAGAAACATAAATGAATAATATTTCTTCATGACTTCACAGGCCTATGTATTTTAATATTCCATGTTCTATGATTTAACTAATGCATACATAGGACAAGGATATATATATTTTCTTTGTCTATAGCAATAAGATGAAATAAATCTTCTTTCTTCTGCTATACTATGAGTTAAAACAAGCAAGCCCCAAATATCTTTATCGAGAGATAAGACATTAGCTATAAGATTGGCATGCCAAACGGAATAAACTTTCTCTTCACTTGAACAATTTAACTTTCACCCTACACACCGTAAAACTATTCTTAAGTCTACATTTCAAAATAACCAAGTGGTCTTGAATAGAAATTTGTCAAAATGAAAATTACAATGAAGCGCATACTCTCAACATGCATGTTAAATCTTAAGTAGATTTCTCATAGCCTAAAATGTAAAATCTTACACAACTTTTCTTTTATTAGATAATGACACTCTTTGACCAAATACATTAAAAAATCCCTTAAACTTCCATGCCAAAATAATCATACAGGTTAATAAAATAACCACCAAAAACAAGACTAGCCCTTCTATTACTTAATAAATTTCTCAAATTACCATTTTCAAATCAAACATATAATCATCATTAGATATATTCCAATGTAAAATAACTAAAAAAGGCTTTCTCCCAACCCCACCTTAATCGCATCATGGAGCCTCATGGGCTCTAGCCATACCCCTAAGCAAGAAAATTTTAGTCCCATGTCAAATTCATAAAGTATTTTCTCATATCACCAAATGATCAAAGATAACATAATATCCAAATTTTCACATGACCACTACAAGTTTCAGAGAAATCTAAATATATCACTCACTCAACATCCCATATTAGAATTTGTTCCTATCAAATTAAAGATGGACTTTGTAAACCTCTCTCAATCTTACAACACATAAATAAAAAGGGTAGATGGAGTAGGGAATACTTATCTCTCCAAATTTATGCATCATTTTTCTCTATCTCTACATGCAAGGGCTCCTTCCTTTTCTCAAATCTCTCTTCGTTTCTCCAAATCTTCAGGTTTTCTACAAAATGAAGAAGTGGGTAACACCTTAATCTCTCTTCAAACCCAATATAATGGAGATTCAACTTGGAATACTTGGATGGGGAGGTGAAACTTGTCACATTCCCATCCAATCGTCCATGAGATGCTTTCCTCATTTAATAGGGGACAAAAACTATGACAGCCCATCCCCAAAGTCTTCCCTCATAAATGAGGTATGGGGATGGAGTTGGTACCCTCAACCCTTCTATCTTCCAATCTCATCACTTATATTAATAAGGACTTTTGGAGTGTTAAAACAAGCCTTAGGGCTTTGATTTCATATCCAATAGGCCCCTACCTCAAGGGTATTGACCCCAACGAGGGTCTACTTTTTGTAATTTAAACATAAAAATTGACCCAAAAACTCTAAAATTTTAAGACCCACAATAATAAACCTCATAAACACCTCCATATCAAATAATGAAACCTCATTTCACTCTAAGTCAAAATGGTTAAAATTTTCACTTATCTAAGAGGTAATTGATTTGGTATATAAGATTCTTCATCCTCATTGTTTGTCTTTCTTCCCTACACAACACAACCATAACTTATAGTTAAAACCCAATAATAATTCATATTAAATGATAATCGAATTCCCATGACTTTAATTGTCAATCATTTTCCTAGCTACTCACTAATCAAATTCTAACTTGGCACCACAATCCTCCTTTTTATAAATTTCAAGTCATATTGATAATTTACATGTACATATATTTTCATTCCATAAAATAATAACAGTAAATAACAATGTCAATAGGTGTGGGGGAGTGGTTCAGGCTCTGCCAGTTGTGAGGACTTTCTAGGCTTTTGGTCTTCTTTCTTCCGTCACCTATTGAGGTGGATAACTCTTCTATTGAGGTGAAGAGAAAGAGTGAAGGATCTTTTAGACTGATGTTGTTTGGGTTTTCCTATTTCTTCTCTTATGTTGTTTTTCACATAAGGGTTTGGGATCCTTGTCATATCCCAGCCTCCTAGTTTGTTTTTTGAGTTGAGCGAGCCTATAAAAACCCTCTTTTTTTTTCTTGTGAAAGGTTCTAAGTGCCTTTTCAAAACCATGTTGCCCAGATGGTTTCTTGAAGGTGTTTTGTTGTGATCTAGGTTTTTTCTGGTTGTGGGAGCCAAGTAAAATCCACATGTTTGGTTGAGTGTGTCTGTTTTTTCCCTCTTTTCCTTAGGATCTAGTTTTTGACCTAGTGCTTATCTTTATGGATCTGTTTCTTTTAGTTTTAATGGTTGAGGGAGCTTAGAAAAATCCTATGTTTGGTTGTGTGAGCCTCATAAAACCCACCGTCAAGGTTGAGGGAGTCTGGAAAAGCCCAACTTCAAGTTGTGGGAGCCATGTAAAACCCACTATCTTGGTTGAGGGATCCTAGAAAAATGCTACGTTTTTTGCTTCTTGCAAGGACAAGCTGAATGCTAGCAGTTTTCATGGGCCCAGTTTGGCAGGTGTTTGTTTGTGGTTAGGATTGGGCTTTGTAGTTTTTTATGGCCTAGAGATTTTGTTACAGGTTGAGGGAGCCTAGGAAAACCCTTCTTGTTGGCTAAGGGTACTCAAAAATTCCTTTGTTCACTGTTTCTCTTGAGGTCTATTGTTTGTTAACATAGATCTTTGTTTGTGCTAGTATGTTTTGTAATGTTTATCTCTCGATAGTTGGTTGGTGTCTGGCTAGTTGTGATTGCCTATTCCTAGTGAAGCCTTTGGGTTTTGGGAGTTGGATGCTCGTAACTCCAGAATTTTTCAAGTCCTTTCAAAACCTATGGTTCACTGCCAAGTAGTCCTATCCATTTTTTTATGGCAGCTCTCTGATTATAAAGGGTTTTAGAGCCCCTTCAAAACCTGTTTATCCTAATAAAAAATAATAAAGAACAATGTACAAAAGTCAAATGTAAGAGACCATTCATAATTTTGACATAATTTAAATATATTCTCTTCAAGGTATTCCACAAAAAGAGAGATACATAACTTCTATCATATTTGCTAACAACATCAAGAATATTACTATCATGACACACATAATTAACTAATTTATGATCTTTAGTCAATCTAATGACTATATATATAACAAATTGTGGTTGTATTGATCTCCTATGAGGTGGGGTCTTCCAATATGCAACAAATCTAGCAAAAATTCCTATAATATATGTATCTTTCCTCTTGAGAACATATATCCAAACTTTAAATAAATAAAATACTAAAATTAAACCTATGATTTATCAATTTGAAGTGTAATTCCAAATTAGTTCCTTTTTAAGGGCTTCAAAGTTAGTTATAAACAACAAATAAAGTTATTTAACAAATTTAGCTTAGACTAGTGTGTTTACAATATCAATGCTTTACTTTAACACCCCCTAATATGGAACCCATCTCACTTATTTTTCTAGATCCTTAATTATTTACCCAAAATTTTGTGTTCTATTTAAATGAATTTAATCTTCTACTTTAAAAGAAGTGGAGACAATACACACACAATAAAATATCTTGGACCTGAAATAGATGAATCTTTCTCATTATATTTTTAAAAATATGCATATACATCATGCAAACAATTCAAACATAAGTATATTTGATTGTCCTTGCATCCTAATCAAAAGATTTTCTATCCAAATATCATATTGACATACTATCACTTTCTACTGTAACACTTGTCTCTAATGCTATACAAAAAGACCTAACCCAACACCTTTCAAGATAGAACTGGAATCCATGTATAATGGTTTAGAATTCCCTTTTATAGAAACATGAGAGCCATAAGCTTAAATCCCTGTACACATGTCAATTTGATAATCTTGTTATAAAAGAATATTCCAGAGACATCTTTGTTCACTAAAAGACAAAATAGCACTTTATCGTTGTTGTAGGGAATATTGAGGCTATAGAAGATTGTCACGATGTACCCATGGCCTGAGGAAAACATGTGACCACCTTCAAAACTAATTGTGTACCGGTTCTCAAAGTTGCTAGAATTGCCTTCTCACACACGTGACACTTGGTAGTGATGATGTGGGAGAAAGGGCTCTTGACAGTGACTGTTTGAAATGGAAATTAAATTTGCATGTACTTCATTTCATTTCAAATTTTAGAAACAATAATTACATATCACTTGAAATAGAGTGAAGCACTTATTTAATGATTTGACACATGTTAAGTTGAGAACATATATTTTTCACCAAATAAATAAATTTTTATTTGATTTACGATTAGAAATTTTGCATAAATAGTACATAAATTATATAAACTCAAACTATTCAGTACAATGAAAATAAGATAATATTCTAGGGGAAAGGACCCAGTCGTTGAGCGCGTTCCAATTCTTGTGATAGAAGTTGTTGATTTAATACCCAATACTTGTTGATTTAATGTCCAACCTTTGTATAACATTACACCAATAGTTGTATGATAAGTACCATTAATTGAATGAAATATACTATTTGTTGTGAAAAGTAACCAATCATGTGATGCCACATCAACTGTACAAGTATTGTGGCCCTTTTGCACATCTATTGGTCTCACTTTTTTTTTGGGTTGTTTTGGACACCTTGGCAAAAAGCATGCTGATGTGGCATCATATTTGATGATGTGGCCCTAAAACCTTAGTTATAAGCAGGGGACTTGCCAAGTAAGCTGCTGTAAAAAAATCGAAGTGATTTGAAATTTCCACGTAAGATTTTGAAAAGCGTGAAGTTAGGGTGCACAACTACCGAATCCTTTCCCCTATTTCAATAGCATAATATTTTAATATTAAATTAGATTGATTTTTATCCTATATAATAATATATCAAATAAGATTAAAATCACTAATTAAATAATAATAAATAACATTATTAAATTATATTTATTAATATTTAAGTAAAGACGAGACAAATTCCCTCCATTTTTTTGTATCTGGTCACCTACGAAGTTGTCGCCCTAACTTCCCAAGTTGATTGGTCAAAGTAGGAAGAAATTCCGAACAAATTATTAACTACAAAACAAATTAGGCCGTGGATATTGCCGCCCCTCATAATATTTGCAAATCTTACATTACAGCGACTTCATGTACTTTAAGATTTAAAAAGAATTACAGAACTTTCATGACACGAGAGCATAATACGAATATTCAAGCAACGCTTCGAATATTTTTTCGTCGCTCTCTGTAAACAACAATAAATAAAGATAATATTCAGAGAGAAAGTAGTCCTCATTTCCAAGAAGTCCAGCAGAAATGTTTTGTTTTTTATATGTTTTTAAAAATTGTGCATCCTATTTTGGACGAGTAGAAATGTTGTTATCTTCAATCCAGAAACGATTCTGCGTGAAGATACAGCAAACACTTCTTTAAATGTCCGCCTTGATCCTAGCTATCCTAGATAAGGTCAACACTTTAAATATTTTCTTGGACATTTTAAGCATGAGAACTGTTGTTGGAAGCCGACGCCCGCAGGTTGAATCAGTCCCAGTAAATGAAGAAATCGTCAGAGGAGAAAATTTTCCTGCAGCTGAGAAAGTTTATGTTGCCGTTGGAAAGGATTTGCATGAGAGTGCCTCTGCTCTCAAATGGGCGCTTAAAAACTTGCAAGCAGCGTTAATAGTCCTTCTTCATATTTATGTTCCACCTCTCTTTATACAATCCGGAAGTAAGTATTTGAATGATCGGATAACAATCATATGAAAATATGTAGATCCGTCTGTTTTAGTTTATGAATTTGGAGTTATGCGATTGCAGCGGGGAATATGCCTGTGAAGCAAGTAAGGAGCGAAGTGAAGGAGGCCTACGAGAAGAATGAAAAGAGGGAGATCGACAGTTGCATGAACAAATATTTGCAGGTTTGCAATCGAGCCAAGGGACGAATCTCACGGACTCTACAAAAAGAATTTTTTTTCTTTTTTTGAAACGAATTGTGCGCATGTGCCTTATCAAATCCGTAAATGTTTAACAGGTTTCCAAGCTTGATGTTTCCAAAGGAATAGTTGAAGAAGTTTGGTCTGTCTAAGTATGCACAACAATATTCTGGTCTGTAACGTCATCTATTTTTGTCAATATTGATAGACTCTTAACATATTTTTAAAAAAATACTACAGGAGGTTGAAGATTCAAGGGCCAGGGAAAGCGGATTATGTCCGAAAGCACGCGATCAACTCCTGCGACGTGTTGATCGTATGTAAAGATAATCTTGTGTAAAGGTTGTGCTGTGGAAAACGGTCAGTGATCTATCCATTTCTGTAAAAATAAATTTTCACTTGGATATTACAGCCGTAGTTTATAAATGCGGTATTTATTTTCTTATTTGAAATTCGAAACGATTGGGAATAATTTCAGAGGATTTTACCCGATCTTTCTCATTGGAGCCAAACCTCCAACGATGCTTGAGCAGCTCCAGTGAAACTTCCCCTAATTTTCCACTGGCTGGAGATTCTCCGTCAGCTTCGTCAGAGGATGTGAATGATGTCCAGTCTGAGTCTCAATTATCTCCAGTATTTCCTCACCCTCTTAAAGATCAATTTCATGCCTTCAAAGTTTTCTCAATTTTCATATCTTTCTTCTAAAAGATTCATAGGAGCTGTTAACTGTGATCTTGGAAAGATGTAAATATATTCTTACTAATGTTAGAATTTGAATGCAGGAGGAGAGTACAGAAATCGAAATCCTGAAATTTCAGTTAATGGAGGCGTTAGAGGTGGCAGAGAATGCAAAAAGAAAATTGCGAAGGGAGACCATACAACGGATGAAAGCACAGGCGGCTGCCATGAAAACAAATCGCAAGGTATGGCACTGTTTTTTCTTTCCTGTGATTTAAGATGCAATTTCTTTTCTACTGTAGTAAACTGCTTAAACTTCCTTGCATTTACCAGCTTAAAGATTATGAAGGCGCCCTGGAAGAAGCTATGGAAGAGAAGGAAAGCGCGATATTAGAATCAAAACTTAAAGAAGACAAGTGGACATCACTGGTTAACCAGTTTTCAAATGAACGGGACGAAGCTTTCTATGAACTCGAAGTAGCAAGGGAGAAGTTCGCAGCGATGGAGAAGCAAAACCACCGCCTTTTGCAAGAAAAGGAGGCTCAAATTAAGCAGCTTCAAGGCTACTTGCGTTCTCGGCCGCGTATGGAAACGCCTTCCTCCTCTAATACCCTTCAAATAAGGGTTGCAGTCAAAACCCTTCAGAGGCAAAATAGGACAAACAAGGGTTGCAGTCAAAACCCTCAGGGAGGACAGTTTACAGTGCTGGCAGGAGTTCCAACGCGAGGTATAAACCTAAAAATAATCTAAAATATTGTAGATTTTGTTCTTCTTGATTTCTTAGGGCTTTTTTAAAACCTTCTATTTGCAGGTCAATATTTTAAGAGGCATTCAACATCCGAATTTGGTGACGATTTTAGGAAACTGCTTCGAGCGAGGTTGTATAATCTATGAGCAAATGCCACACGGATTCCTGGCAGATCGTCTGAGCTGCAAAACCGGCGCTCCGCCGCTCTCTTGGCAGGACAGAACTCGCATTGCTATGGAAGTTTGCTCCTCTGTACAATTCTTACACAGTTCAAAGCCATATCCAATCGTCCACCGCGATCTTAAGCCCGAAAATATACTCCTCGACGAGAATGATGTAAGCAAAACCAGTAACTTTGGCCTCGCTCGCCCTCTATCAGAAGTTGTACAGGGAGAACCAGAGCCAGGACGCACATTTTTGTACATGGATCCAGAGTATATGAGCAGCGGCAAATACAAAACCAATTCTGATGTATACAGCCTCGGAGTAATAATCCTTCAGCTTCTTACAGGGAAATCAGCGCTGGGACTGGTAAATGAGGTAGAAAGTGCTCTTGACAGTGGAGAACTCAAGCAGATTTTGGATTCTTCAGCAGGTGAATGGCCTTATGCGCACGCTACTCAAGTGGCTGAACTTGCATTACTTTGCACGGAACCAGTAAGAGAGAAAAGGCCTGATCTTGAGCCAACTGTCATGAAAATGCTCGAAAAGCTTCATAACATTGCAATCGCTGAAATTGACGCCGACAGGCCTCGCACAGCTGAGGTTACAGATGTTCCTAGCTGCTTCTTCTGTCCAATATTGAAGGTAAAGTTTAATTTGTACACTTGTTTCGCTTCAGTCAAAGTTCGAAGTTTCGTTTCTTTTTTGAAACAACAATTGACTTTGTCAGGAAATTACTGTTCCATAAAAAACTTATACTTAATTTGCAGGAAATTATGCAAGATCCTTGTGTTGCAGCAGACGGGTTTACATACGAAAGGGAGGCCATGGAAGAATGGTTTTATCAAGGACACGACACATCGCCCATGACAAATGTAAAGCTTGAGCTTATGAGTCTGATATCTAACCATTCGTTAAGATCAGCCATTTTACAGTGGCAAGAAAGACACGTTTAACTGCAAATCTGATGAAACTCCTTGCAATTTAGGTTATTCTTAATATACATTCAGTTTAACTGCAAAGTTTTGTAGGAGAAATATTTATTATTATTGAAATTGTAAAATTGTTATTGATTCTCTTATTTATAAGAGTACATTATTTAAGTAAATCTAGATTCTAGTGGCAAGAGATTGTATACCAATTAGTATAAGATCTTCATTTAAAATGTAAAAGTATTTAATATCTACAATCATATTTTCAACTTAAGATTTTGAAGAGTGTTCTGTTATACATTGTAAATCTTATTTCTTTTTCAAGAGGTTGACACATTTATGTAAATTGTATTTTGAAAGAGATAGATATCTTTAAAAAAATTGTAATATTTTAATATCTAATTTTAAGAATTCTTTAGATAGAAAAATTGTAGTGGACTCTATATAAATGTAAGAGTTATTAGTTATTAAATGAGCGCACAAAGAGAGAGCATTGTTATGTTGTTACAAAAGTTTTATTCTTTAATTTAATTTATTTTATTTTTCGATATATTTTGTCTTTCTTGTATGACTCACTATCTTAACACAATAATATGTATCTTTTTTTATTTGTTGTTGCACAAAACATCTTATGCTTTTACTTATTTCATTAAATTGGTTTCAATGTAAGTTTTGAACTTTTTTTTTTGTCTAGACCAACTATGGAAAGTATGAGCAACAAATTTACTCAATCTCCAATCTTTATTTTTAATGAAAAATTATGATTTTATACATAATCAGTTTGAAGAGATTCTTTTTTCTTTCAAGGTGTGTCAAATTTAATGAAAAATGTGTTTCCTAATCCATTTGACTAAGATACGATACATAAGAAAACATAAAAAATGACATGTTAATAGAACAAAAATGAGGATGTGAAAACCTTTTTCTTTATTTAATGGGACTTGGGAGAATTCCCTATAGAATCTAAATAAGTATACAAGAGTCTATAAACCACATATAAAGGTAAAAGAAATGTTAAAATCATAAAGACAAATTCTTGAAAGAGATTTTTAAAATTTATATATGAAAGGTTTCAATTGTATATAGATTTATTTTTAGCCATGTAATAGGTGTGGTATGTTAAATTAGCTACCATGATGAAACACTAGACAAGCAAGGTGTAATTTCTTGAGGCAAAATATCAACATTAATATGATTTTAAATTTATTTGATAAATTTTTCAAATGTTAAGTATTCATGCAAAATAATATCAGGTTTCAATATTCAACTTAGATCTTATAAAACCAATATAATTTAGTTATTATTTACATTATTTATTATCATTACATTCTAAATGGTAACTTAAAAAATAATTAATTTACCTCATGATTTTTTCCTTTTTATAATAGAATCTAAATGTACATTCAAAATAGATTCTATACTCATTAGATATAACAACACTAAATTGTAATGAACATACACATAACAATACAAAATTATCACTAATATTACACAACTAAATTTGTGAGTAATGATTATTTAACAGAAACTCTTTATGAGATCATACTCTAGCCAAATGCGTTGCATCCTTTAACCTTTGAAATCAAAGAGATTTCATCATTTGATCTTCTATCAAATTTATGAATTTTTTTCTCAAATCCACACATTCAAACATAAGTACTCAAAAATGATTTTGAAAAGAATTTGGTGAGTATAGATGATGCCACTTTAAAGGAAACATTCACTCCTTTATTTTCATCACATTAATGTTGCTTAAATAATAATGTTGATTCAAGAATTCAAATTTAGGTCAAATTCATGAAAGGTTTTACAGGTGTTGCATCAAGCAATAGAGCATGGTCTTAATATGGCTTGAACTTGGGCTTTAAACAATGGAGGATATAGAGCCTTACCAATTTTTCTTGGCATGCATAATCAACAACTCTTTGAGCCTTTGGATTTTGTGGTTAAGGAGGTGAAATCTCATGCTATTAAATACTTGTGCTAATTTTGGTTCATAATTATAAGCCTTAAAGAACATTATGTTGAGTGAGGATTAATTCTAGAGGCCAAAAAAGTGAGGATTCACAAGATGATATATTTGATAATAATTATTGTTTTATAGATATTAAAAATGAAGTCATACTTTGAGTGTTCACAATAGGAGAACTAGAGGCACTAGAGGTTGGATATTTTTCAATATCTCAAGCTACGTTCTAGCTTTGATATGGTACTTTGCATGAGAAGCAACTTTTATCCTTCTTTCTTATGTTATTTATTTTTTTAAATGCATATATTGGGAAGTTTTTTTTTTTTAAATATGTAAGGGATTAGGTGAACTCAAAATCAATTATTGCCCAAATAATTTGATAACTATTATTTGAGAAATTATACCCTTTCAGGGCTCATGAGACAACTTGATGGAACAATATATTATTGTGAAATAATTTGGAGAATTTAAATTATTTGGGAGTTCAAGGAGGTAGTAATATAAAAACTCAATGATTTATCTTGGGAGCTACACTCTTTTAAGGGTTATGATGTAGCTTGATGGAGTTCCAACTAATAGAAGATTTATTTCTTCAATAGTTTTTTTTCTTTGTGTTGTGTTGGGGGTATATTTGTAAGAACAATGTAATAAGGGGGGGATTTATTTTATTAGTATAAGTGGGGAAGAGCCAAACCTTAGAGATAAAAAAAAACCATCAAAAAACAAAAGGTTGTTACAAAAATAGAATGACAGAGTTGCCCAAGAGGTAACCAAAGTTAGGATTGGGTATTTAACTTTTATAATTTTATTCCTTTTCTAAACTAGGAATAACCTTAGTCTAATTTACATCCCTTTTCCTTCTTTGTAATACTATTAAACCATATTTTCTATCAACACACAAAGATTCAGGTGAAAGGGACAGCAAAACACTATTAACGACCCCCAAAAAGAAATCAACAAAAAGATGTGGGGAAACAAAATTAAAATGAGAAAGATTACCATTATTAGGATAACAAATTTCTTAAAATAAACAGTAGAGGAATTATTCTTATGAAATTTTCTGGATTCAATTGTGTGTATTTTTTTTCATCCAGAAAATTCCATAAGATATAACATGGAATGTGGAAATCTCATAGCTTCAGTAGAGGAATTCTTAAACCTAATACAAGACAAGTTAGAAGCTACCATTTTTTTTCATTTGAAGTTGTCTAGCAATAGTAGAAGAAACATTAGATGAAACCTTAATCCCAACATTTTTCATTTTATTGTTAGAAGTATATTAGTCTAAAAAATATCATTTGGAGAAACAATAGAGGAATTCTGAATATCAACAATAAATAAAAAGTGTCAAGGTAAGATTCGAAAGAATCCCAAATAAGAGATGAGGGTGTAAAAGACTTTGAAACACAAGAACCATCTAGGAATACTGTAAGATTTTCAATAATAGAATTTTCCCTCCAAGAAGAAGAGGACATGCTAGGGACAATTGAAGGTGAGATGTCTTGTAGCAAAAAAATATCTACATAAAAAAGGAATTCACTCATAACTAATCAACTATGTCTAAGGAAAATTCTTCACTCTCAAAATAATATCCCCCAAGAGAGCTTTAGAGAGATCAATTTATACCAAAATATATTGAAAAAAGCTATGGTATAGTAGTAGTAGTAGTAGTAGTAGTAGTAGTAGTAGTCTCACCCAAACAAGGGAAACATTAATTGATTCCTTAAGAGGGCTAAAGGAAGGAAACCAAGCATGAAGCATGAGAGGGTGTGAAACCCATGTTCAGATACCACCTTCAAGAATAGTATCTCCATCAATAGAAGAAAAAAACCAACAAAACAGAACCCCCTGTCATAGGGGTAAATCTCAATCTTACTATCCACCAAAGGATGCCAACATGTAGAGATCTAGCTATTTAGATATAGTAGAAAAGACCAAAGATAGGAAAACCTATAGAATAGGCCTATTTTAGAGATAAAATCTCATTATCTATCACTTCATGTCTCAACATGACCTTGGCAGAGATAGGGAACAAAGGCATAGAAATATAAAATGAAGCCCTAACCTAAGGAGTGGTTAAAAATATTCTCCTTAAAACAAGTTTACGTAGGTTTGATGATGGGAATTGAGAGAAAGGGGCAATAAACACCTTTAGATCTAACAAAATCCTTTCAAGGAAAAGCCCCAAAAAGAGCATCCACAATATCATCTAGAACAATGGAGATACTTAACACCCAACCACCAATAGTATCCCTATCATAGGGACCCTACAACAATAATCTTGTAGCTAAAACCAAATTTATGAGGCTCATAACTAGTACTATTAGCAACTTCAACCCCCCAAAAACCAAGGCAAACAACTAAATTCGATGTAGGACCATTGAGTAGGAAGGGGAAATTTGAAAATTAGGAATGACGGGACCCTTGAGTAGGAGCCATTACAATCATGATTTTTGACAATTATTAAGGGGGGAAAGTTATCAGTGGTTATTATATTACATTATTTACCGACTTCCAACATATTATTATGACTGTTACAAGTGGTTATTACAAATTATACATTTGCTCCTTGGTTTAAATATGTTTATTGTTCATCAATTGATAAGTCAAACATTTTATCCTTCATGGACATGGTTCAAAAATGAAATTTGAGGTGGCTGAAACAACCAAACCCATATGTTGTTGCATGGTTGCAAAAGGAATACAAGGTAATGGTTAATAAATCTATGACAAAATTTTCTAAGATATAATGTTGTTGAATGCTTGTCACCTATTGTTGGGGAGGCTATGCTAATTTTAATAGTGAGATCCACATAATGGAAGGCCGAACACTTAAAATATGATTCATAATGTTTGGAAACATAGGTTGATGCATTTAAGGAATAGAGAAATTTAAATTTATAATAATGAGCATTTGGTAGGCTAATGGAAGTTCATGGATGGATAAAAATATGAGAATATTTATTTTACATTAATTATTAAATCCTATAGTGCTAAATATGATGGAAGGATTGTTGTAAGGAATAAGGAGATGCCAGATGAGATTCTAAATATAATGATAAGTGTATAAATATTGAGAACAAAGACACCTCAAGTAGCCCACTTTCAACTAATCTTTGAGAAATGGGGTGTTTATTGGGATTTTCTACCCTCCTCTAGAACTCATTCAAATCTACATACCCCAAGTTGGTATCCATAATTTTTGGTAATGAACTTTCAAACCCATTAAGATGTTTGTACCCCAAGTATTTGAATTTCATGTTTACTATTTCAAGAGGATTTCGATAGAATTTCCTCTCTTGTCAAACAGTTCTCCAATTCCCAATTCGAAAACCTCAACTTTATGCGAAATAAGAACAATAAGAGTTTCAGAAAAACCGACCTTTCCTACAACAATTGTTGCAAAGCTATCTTTGTACGTTGCTCTTGTATCTGTGCTTGCTTTCTTCCTTTATGCATAATCAATCTTCCTAATGAAGCTTTTAGGGCAAAGTGTAGGGCATTACTTGGGCCCCTCACAATCAATGCTATGTACTCTTTGATGACATATGTACTCTTTGATGACATGACCCTGAAACCTTAGGTTATAACCAAAGTACTTGCCAAGTAAGCCGCTGTAAAAAATTGAAAGTAATTTGAAATTTCCACATAAGATTTTGACAAGTGCAAAATTAGAATACACAACTACGATCAACTTTTTAAAACTTTATCTCTTTTGTTTGGGAACGAGTGTTGGAATCCGATATAATTTCTTAACCTCTTGCGAGGAGACCGTTGATATTGCCGTTGCTCCATCAATTCGCATGTCTACTTCCGATTAGACCGTGGATATTGCCGTTGCTCAATCAATTTATGTCTATTTGCAAAGCCTTTATCGCTACTCCAACCTCAATTTAACTTTTACTTTTAAAAAGAATTAAAGAACTTTCCAGACACGAGAGCGTCATACGAATATTTAAACAACGCCTCGAATATTTTTTCGTCGCTTTCTGTGCAAAAGAAATAAAGTTAAAATTGTCATCGTTTCCAAGAAGTCTAGCAGAAGTGCTTCGGTCTTTATAGTTTATAAATATTGTGCAGCGTTTTGGTGGGAAGAAATGCGTTACCTTCCCACCTTCCTTCTGGCGGAAAATCCAACGAAGATACAGTAAATCTTGTTTAAATGTGTGCACCTTAAATGTGGATTGGAATTTATAATTTATGAATTGTAACAGGCTTAACTTTCTTGGATACTTTATGCATGAGAACTGCAGTTTTAAGCGAATGCCCGCAGGTTGAAACATAGCCGGACAATGAAATGAGTTACCTTCCCACCTTCTGGCGGAAAATCCACCGAAGATACAGTAAATCTTGTTTAAATGTTTGCACCTTAAATGTGGACTGGAATTTGCAATTTATTAAGTGTAACGGGCTTAACTTTCTTGGAGAACTGTAGTTTTAAGCGAACACCCGCAGGTTGAAACATAGCCGGACAATGAAGGAATCTGCAGCTGAGAAAATTTATGTTGCCGTTGGAAAGGATTTGCATGAGAGCGCCTATGCTCTCAAATAGACGCTGAAAAACTTGCAAGCATTGTCAATAGTCCTCCTTCATATTTATGTTCCACCTCTCTTTATACGATCCGGAAGTAAGTATTTGAAAGATCAGATAACATTCATATAAAAAAATATGTAGATCCGATTGTTTTCTTTTATAAATTTGGAGCTATGCGATTACAGCGGGAATATTCCTGTAAAGCAAGTAAGGAGTGAAGTGAAGAAGGCCTACGAGAAGATTGAAGAGAGGGAGATTGACAGTTGCATGAACAAATATTTGCAGGTTTGCAGCCGAGCCAAGGTACGAATCTCACGGACTCTACAAATAGATTTTTTGTTTTGTTGAGATGACTTGTGTACATGTGCCTTATCAAATCCGTGAATGTCCAACAGGTGAAAGCAGATACTTTGATTGTTTCCAACCTTGATGTTTCCAAAGGAATTGTTGAAGAAGTTTGGAAGAGGGGTATCACGAAACTTGTCATCGGCACAACGTCAACACGCGGTGGCCTGTCTAAGTATGCACAACAATATTCTATTTCTAGCCTGTAACATCGTAAAATTTTGTAGAAAGTGATGGACTTTAACATTTTCAATAAACTATTACAGAAGGCTGAAGATTCAAGGGCCAGGAAAAGCAGATTACGTCCGAAAGCACGCGATCAACACTTGTGACATCTTTATCGTATGTAAGGAAAATCTTGTGTCAGAGGGAAAAGGTTGTTCTGTTGAAAATGGTCAGTGATCTATCCATTTCTGTAAAAATAAATTTTTGACTTTTGTATTGCAGCGGTAGTTTATAAGTGCTGCGCTTTTTTCTTATTTAAAATTCGACATGATTGGAAAAATTGTCAGATGATTTTAGCCGATCTTTCTCTTTGGATCCAAACCCCGAACAATGCTTGAGAATCTCCAGTGAAGCTTCCCCTGATTTTCCAGTGGACGGAGATTCTACGGCAGCTTCGTCAGAAGATGCGAATGATGTCCTATCTGAGCCTCAATTATCTCCAGTATTTCCTCACCTTCTTAAAGATCAAATTCATTCCCTCAAAGTTTTCTCAGATTTGATCTCTCTTCTAAAAGGTTCATGACAGTTGTTAAATATGAGCTTCGAAAGATGTAAATATTTTCTTACAAATATTCACAATGGATTGCAGGAGGCGAGTGGAGATATCGAAATCCTGAAATCAACGGATGTGTTGGAATAGGCAAAAAGAGAATTGGAAAGGGAAACCATAAGACGTATGGAAGCAGAGGCGGCTGCACTGAAATCTCATTGCAAGGTATGGCAGAGCTTTTTCTTTCATATTATCTAAGATGCAATGTCTGAAACTCTTAAACTTTCCTACATTTACCAGCTTAAAGAATACGAAGCCGCCTTAGAAGAAGCAGTGAAAGAGAAAGAAACCGCGATCTTAGAATCAAAACTTAAAGAAGACGAGTGGATATCTCTGCTCAACCGATTTTCAATTGAACGAGACGATGCTTTCCAGCAACTCGAAGCGACACAGAAGAAGCTCGCAGCGGTGGAGAAACAAAACTACCGCATTTTGCAAGAAAAGGAGGCTGAAATTAAGAAGCTTCAAGACTGTTTGCGTTCTGGGCCTCGAATCGAAACGTCATCCACTTCTTATGCCCTTCAAATCAAGGAATATTCCTTCGACGAAATTAAAGCGGCAACCTGCAATTTATCTGAAAGTTTAAGACTCAAAGTCGGTGGCTATGGCAACATTTACAGAGGCGCAATAGGACAAACAACGGTTACAGTTAAAACCCTCAGGGAGGACAGTTTACAGGGCTGGCAGGAGATCCGACGCGAGGTATGAACATAAAAATTAATCTAAAACATCGCAGATTTTGTTCTTCGTTGATATCTTAGGGGTTTTTTATAATATTCTATTTGCAGGTCAATATTTTAAAAGGTATCCAGTATCCGAATTTGGTGACGATCTTAGGAACCTGTTTCGAGCGAGGTTGTATAATGTATGAGTATATGCCCCACGGATGCCTGACAGATCGTCTGAGCGGCAAAACCGGCACTTCACCGCTCTCTTGGCAGGAAAGAACGCGAATTACCATGGAAATTTGCTCTGCTTTACACTTCTTACACGGTTTAAAGCCGGATCCAATCGTCCACCGCGACCTTAAGCCCGAAAATATACTCCTCGACGAGAATGATGTAAGTAAAATCACTAACTTTGGTCTCGCTCGTCGTCTACCAGAAGTTGTACAGGGAGAACCAGAGCCAAGACGTACATATTTGTATATGGATCCAGAGTACATGGGCAGCGGCAAATACACAACCAAATCCGATGTATACAGCCTAGGAATGATCATCCTTCAGCTTCTTACAGGGAAATCAGCGCTGGGACTGGTAAATGAGGTAAAAAGTGCGCTTGGTAGTGGAGAATTGAAACAGATTTTGGACCCTTCAGCAGGTGAATGGCCTTTTGCGCACGCTACTCAAGTGGCTGAACTTGGATTACTTTGCACGGAACAAGTAAGCGAGAAGAGGCCGGACCTTGAGCCAGCTGTGATGAAAATGATGGATAAGCTTCGAAGCTTTAAAATCGCTGAAACTGACGCCGCCAGGCCTCGCACAGTTCAGGTTACAGATGTTCCGAGTTGCTTCTTCTGTCCAATAACTAAGGTAAATATCAATTTGTACTCTTGTAAATATCAATATTAAAGTTCTAGGTTTTTAGAAATACTATTTTGATTGACATTGTCAGGAAATTACTGTTCGATAAGAAAATTTAATTTAATTTGCAGGATATTATGCAGTATCCTTGTGTTGCGGCAGACGGGTTTACATATGAAAAGGAGACCATCAAAGAATGGTTTTGTCGAGGACACGACACATCGCCCATGACAAATGTAAAGCTTGAGCATACGAGTCTGATATCTAACCATTCGTTGAGATCAGCCATTCTACAGTGGCAAGAAAGACACATTTAACTTTAAAATCTGATGAAATTTCTTTCAATTTAGGGTTATTACTGTTGATATACATTCAGTTTAACTGTAAATTTTGGTGGGAGAAATATCTGTTGTATAGACGAAATGTAAAATTATTGACACTCCTTCGGATTTTGTTCCTGACTACGTCTCTTGGCGTCTGTCCTACATAATTCTGCAAGGAAAGTTATTACAGTTTTAGGGCTAAATATGTCTAGTAATGTCCTTTTGATCTCTTCTGCTGTATGTATGCTGGAGTTTGTCCCTTGTTGCTAAGAGGTCGACTGTTTTGCTCTTTCTGTTCTGGCTTTATACTATATCCAGAATTGTAACTACTGTTTGTTTGCTGGATTTCTCCTTTGTCTCTGAGAGGTGGATTGTTTTGCCGCCTATTTTTTTTTATTATTATAATTTTATACTAATCCAAAAAGTGTAACCAATTCTATTTAATAAAGTTCAGGCATCCATCTTTTATCTTAAGAAAAAGAGTAGAATATTTAAGTAAAAGTAGATTGTAGTGGCTAGAGATTGTATACCAACTAGTAGATCTTCATTTGAAATGTTAAAATATTTAGTATATGTAATAATTTTTTCAACCTCAGATTTTAAAAAGTGTTTTCTTATACATTGTAAATCTTATTTCTTTTTCAAAAGGTTGACAGACTTATGTAAATTGTATTTCAAAAAGGTAACGTGCTTCAAAAATTTGTTATATTTTAATATTTAATTTTAAGAATCTTTTAGATAGAGGAAGTGTGATCCACTCTATATAAATGTAATAGTCTTTAGTTATCAATTAAGAGTATAAAAAGAGCATTTTTCTATTTTTGATTATGATAAATAGGTTTTGAGGGGACCTGAAACCCCATATGACAAGTTTTGAAGGAACCCAAAACCCTCGGATTTTATCAAGATCCGAAACCCAAAATGGACAACTGCAAATGCTAAATTAAAGAGAGACAACAAGCAAAAATCAGCCAAGTAGAAACATGCTGGCACAAACATAAGATCTAAGTTAACAAACAATAGACCTCAAGAAAAACAATGAGGGGTTGATGCAGAGGTTCTTGGAGTTGATCCTGTTCACCTTCTTGTATTCCTTGTTCTCTTCAACCTGCTAACTCCTCAAGCCCATCCAATGGTACTTGATAAGGATTTTGCTACCTAGATCTACAAGCTCTAAACCACTCCTAAGGGCTCCAACAACCTCTGTAAAGGGTCTTCATTCACCAACTTGCTCTAGTTGTGTAAAATGAACTTACATAGGGTCTTTGATGTCTTTGAGGGGTTTGATCACCTTCAAGCCTATCACCAATCCTTGTCAACCTCACTATGTCCCTACCGGGCTCCAAATAAGCCTAATGCAATTAGCCCTCCTATTGTAGTTTACAGGGCTTCATTTCAAATCTTCCCACACAAGGACACAAATAAATTACAAATTTGAGTACCCTTTTCAGAGTTATAAACAACATTACAAAATGGCATCCGGGTTCTCTGTACACAAGGGGTTTCCAAAATTGTCCTATTTTCAAGGGTTTAGGTCTACCCAAGTGACTTACAAACTTGGTTTTAAAAGCTTCACCAATCAAAACATCTGCAAAAACCAATCAAGGATTCTGAAAGGATATTCAAGGGGAGTCTCCAACCTTGTATCAACTTTCCTCCTACCAATCCATATGTGCTCTGAAAACGCACATCTTGTGTTGTCCTAGTCTCACCAATTCTTAGCTATGAGCAGAGGGTATCATTGTAAAAACACCACAAAGGTCTGCAAAACCAAAAAACCTACTCTAAACATATTTATAGACCCTAACCTAGCATTCCACAAGATTACAACTGGTGTCATCAGTGGATGCTTAGGTTAGAGCCATTTTTTGCTTAAACTCTAGTTTGCAAGGGTTTTACACCTAGTCACAGAGAATGGATTAGACCTCTGCAACCAGAAACAATCAAACTTGCTAATGTACCTTGTTGGAAAGTAGACTCAACAATATTTCATCCCCTGCAAGTAAAATTCCTCTAACAAGTCCATACTAGACTGTACAATGCAACAAAATAAAGGAAAACAGTTAAAAAAGGGTCAAAACAAGATTTCTTCTTGCAACAAAAACTTTCTTTTGCGTTCCAAACTTCCAAGCCTATACAATGATGATGTCTTGGGATTTAAACTACCTGGTTGGGTTGGTTAGAACCAACTTCTTCATTGCCAACATAAAAAATGCAACTTTTAAATTTTTTGAACCTTAAGATGTAACTTTGCATTCAAGTATACTTGGAGGCTCTAAAAAGGCCCTCAATGCATTCTAGGAGACCTAAAACAATGCCTTGCACCCTATTACATGATGACTTTTTTCTAGAGTAGTGCATCTATGAACAACATGAACATTACAACTTTCTAGGCTAATAACATTCTAAACACAACAAAAGCTTGGACAACTCAACCATGGCTCCATTGAGTCCCAAATGACCTTGGTCCATTATTACAACTTGAAAGACAGCAATAAAATCTTAGAACAAACCAAAATTGCTTGGAGTGATGTGTACCCTGCACCATACTTCCCTGGGACAAAGAACTTAACTCCCTTATGTTAAGACGTCTGCAATTTCTACTCCATGCTGAAGAATATCTGATTCAGACATTCACATAGAATCTGATTCAAGTAACCCTACCCACTTTACAAGATAATGTTTGGATACTCTTTTCCTTGTCTTCTTTACTACCTTGGTGTCCAAGATACTTTCCAGCTTGACCAGTTGGCTTGGTGGTAAATCTCTCACCCAATCTTGAGTACCCTGTGATGAAGTGTCCAACTGATGTGTTTGTGATTCTCCCTTGTATGGATAGAGATCACATACATTAGAGATAGGAGAAATACCCAAGGTGGGAGGGAGTTCAACTTCATATACATTCTGTCTATATTTGTGCACCACCTTGAGAGGCCCAATATTCTTCATCTATATCTTGGTAGACCACCCTTTTGGAAGTCTCTACTTGCTTAGATAAACTAGGACCAAATCTCGAATCTTAAATTGCACATTCCTTCTTGTTTTATCAGTACTCACCTTATACTGCTCAGATTTTTGTTGTAAGGTTTGTCTTACCTTATCATGGACTTCTTTGATTCCTTGTGCAAAATTCTCACCTTGTGCACTCTTGGGTGTCATAGAGATGATCCTTGTGTTCTAAAATTCCTCTAGGATGAAAAGCATACACTATCTCAAAAGGAATTTTAGTTGTACTTCAGTTAATTGAGTCATTCTATGCATATTTTGCTTGACTGATTACCAAATCCCAAGTCTACCCATGTTGCTTGGTGAGACATCTCAGTAGATTACTCAAAGATCTATTGACTACCTTTGTCTGACCATCTCAATAAGGATGGTAGGCAGATGAGAAAGATAATTTGGTTCCCAACTTCCTCCAAAGTGTCCTCCAAAAGTGGCTTAGGAACTTCACATCTCTATCACTAACTATGTTGATTAGAAGATCATGAATTTTAACTATCTCCTTGAAGAAGAGTCTTCCAATGTAGGTGGCATCATTGGTGCTCTTGCAAGGTATTAAATGTGCTATTTTACTAAACCTATCAACCTGATGCAGAGGTTCTTGGAGTTGATCTTGTTCACCTTCTTGTCTTCCTTGTTCTTTTCAAGCCCCTAACTCCTCAAGCCTATCCAATGGTACTTGATAAGGGTTTTGCTACCTAGACCTCAAAGGTATAAACCACTTTGGCTTGCCTCCAAGGTATAGCCACTGATATTTAACAATCTAACTCCCTATTGAGGATTCCACCTCAATCTCTAACACCACTCCTAAGGGCTCCAACAACCTCTGCAAAGGATCTTCATTCACCAACTCTCTCTAGGTGCATAAAGTGAACTTACATAGGGTCTTTGATGTCTTTGAGGGGTCTGATCACCTTCAAGCCTATCACCAAGCCTTCTCAACCTCACTATATCTCTACTAGGCTCCAAATAAGCCTAATGCAATTAACCCTCCTATTGTTGTTTACAGGGCTTAGTTTCAAATCTTCCCACATAAGGACACAAATAAATTACTAATTTGAGTACCCTTTTCATAGTTATAAACAATATTGCAAAATGGCATCTAGTTCTCCATACATAAGGGGTTTCCAAAATTGTCCCATTTTCAAGGGTTTAGGCCTACCTGGGTGACTTACAAACTTGGTCTTAAAAGCTTCACTAGTAAAAACATCTGCAAAAACCAATCAAGGATTTTGAAAGGACATTCAAGGGGGTCTCCAACCATGTATCAACTTTCCTCCTACCAATGAATATGTGCTCTAAAAATGCACATCTTCTATTGTCCTAGTCTCACCAACTCCTAGATGTGAGCCTAGGGTATCATTGTAGAAACACCACAAAGGTCTGCAAAACAAAAACACCTAATCTTAACATATTTACAAACCCTAACCTATCAATTCACAAGATTACAACTAGTGCCATCAGTGGATGCTCAGGTTAGAGCCATTTTTTGCTTAAACCCTATTTTGCAAGGGTTTTACACCTAGTCACAGAGAATGGATTAGACCTCTACAACTAGACACAATCAAAATTGATAATCTACCTTGTTGGAAAGTAGACTCAACAACCTTTCATTCCCTGTAGGTAAAATTCCTCTTACAAGTCCGTACTGGACCGTACAATGCAACAAAACAAAGGAAAACAATTAAAACAGTGTCAAAACAAGATTTCTTCTTACAACAAAAACTTGCTTTTGCATTTCAAACTTCCAACCCCATACAATGATGATGCCTTGGACTTTAAACTACATGGTTCATTTGGTTAGAACCAACTTCTTCACCTCCAACATAAAAAAATGCAACTTTTGCAATGTTGCAAAATGTTGCTTAGCAACTTTTATATTTTTTGAACCTTAAGATGCAACTTTGCATTCAAGTGTACTTGGAGGCTCGAAAAAGGCCCTTAATGCATTCTAGGAGACCTAAAACAATGCCTTGCACCTTATTACATGATGACTCTATTCTAGATTAGTGCATCTATGAACAACATCAACATTACAACTTTCTAGGCTAATAACATCCTGAACACAACAAAAGCTTGGAAAAGTCAACCATGGCTCCATTGAGTCCCAAATGGTTGGTCCATTATTACAACTTGAAAGAAAACACAAAAAATTAGAACAAACCAAAATTGCTTGGAGTGATGTGTGCCCTACACCAGGGGTTTTCAGACAACCTCAACCAACAAGAATGGTTTTCCCAGGCTTCCTCAACCTATAATAAAATCTCTGAGCCTTGGAGAACCACATAGCCCAGTCCTAACCAAAAATTAGCATCGGCCAAACTTTGTCCTTGAAAACTGCTAGTATCCAGCCTGTCCCTAGAAAAAGTAAAAAAAATAGGGTTTTTCCAATCTCCCTCAACCATGAAAGTAGGTTTTACAGGGCTCCCATAACTAGAAGTAGGGTTTTTTCAAGCTCCCCTAACCTTTAACGAGGGTTTTACAAGTCTCCCACAACCTTATAGCTGATCCACCAAATACCACTTGTAGCTCCTGTAAACAAAGACAACACATGAGTCTGCCTCTATAGAAGAGAGTTCATCCCTAGAGCAAACCATCTCCACCTCGATAGAAGAAGGTGTCACCTCAATAGACTGAACCGAGGAAAACCAAAGGTGTTGAGAAAGAGGCATAGGAGTCAAAATATAAGGAGAACAAATACTAAACCCCATCGACAGAAAAAATAAGGGTTTTAAAATCGCTCCCTTAACTTTCCTTTGGAACAAGGAAATGGGGGTATACATAAAGAACCCATAAATAGAAAACACCACCCCATGGGGTTTTAACAGGCTCCCCAAACCACAATAATTGGGTTTTAGAATGGCACCCAGAACCATAACATAAAAGGTCACACCAAACACCCAAGAATAGAGGACAAATAGAAACCCTCGAACCCTCAACAAATCCCAAGGCACTAAGAAAATAGATCTTTCTATTGAGAAAGAAACTACCCAGAACAAACCCCTGCACCTAGACAAAGAAAAACCAGAAAAACACATCTCCACTTTAATAGGATATGGAGTCACCTCGATAGACCATTCTAAGTAAAACCCTTGACAAGGAAGACAGAGAAGATACCTGGGAAAGTAAACACCACTAGGGCCAACAACCATTGTGGAGGAAGGAAGCCAACTCCCACCGAAAACATAGATGAAAAGCCTACCCAAAAAGGCCAAAGGAGCTTGCATGAAGAAGCAAAGCATGACAAGCATGGAATGTTTTAAACCAGAACCACCGGATGGGAAAGGCAACCACAAACTGCTACACATCGATAGATCTTGGTCTCTCCTGAGGCACCCACCGATGAGCTCACACGAGCAAGAAGAGAAAGTAAAGCCCTCGAGCAATGCATGCGGGGAATCAGACGTAGTGCTCCCATAGCCTCCAATCACAACCCCAACCATAACCGCCACTACTACAACCACCTTAGACACAAAAAACCCACCTCCGCCTCCTCCTCTGCCTTAGAAACTCTATCCGTCGAACCTTGTTCACTACCTCTCTTGCTCATTTTATCTTATTCATTGACAATCCAAGATGGTTGGCACAAGGCAAAGAAAGTCATTTCAATGTGGGATTAAAGAGCATTTTTATGTTTCTACAAAAGTTTTATATAATAAATTTATATTTTTTCATTTCTTTTAGTTATCAATTAAGATTATAAAGAGAGAATTTTTATGTTGCCACAAAACTCTTATTCAATAAATTTTATATTTTTTAGCTTTTTTTTTTGTGTGTTGTTCATTATATTCATACAATAATATGCAATTTTTTTTTTTTGTTGCACAAATCATCTTGGGTTTTTGTTTATTTCATTAAAATTGTATCAAATTCAAGTTTTAAATTTTTTTAATCTATTAGAATCATAGAAAGTATGAGAAACAAACTTGCTCAATCTCAAATCTTAAAAAATATGATTTCTAGATAATTAAGATGAAGGGATTCTCTTTTCTTTCAAGCTATTTAAAATTTAATGAAAATTTTGCTTCCTAATCCACATGACTAAGCAACATACAATGTATAAGAATAAATATAAAATACATGTTAATACAACAAAAATGAGAACATGAATACCTTTTTCTTCATTAAATGGGTCATGAGTGAAATCCCAAAAGAATTTAAACAAGCATAGAAGATTCTACAAAAAATATATGAAGGTAAAATTAAGATTAAAATCATAAACATAAATTCTTGAAAGAGATTTTAATATTCTACATATAAAAGCTTTGAATCCTATAGATGCATTTTTACCCATGCAATAGGTGTGGTGAGCCAAATTTAGTATATATATATATATTAGGTTTTATTATTAAACTTAGATGTTATAAAAATACTATAATTTGGTTATTTGCATCATATTATTATCATTGCATTGTAAATGGTAAGTTAACAAATATTAGATCTAAAATCATGAATTTTTCCTTCTTAAAATGCTAATGAATAATGTTTAGTGACCATCTAGGTAATCTGATTGCATCGAAATCTACCAACATCCCCTAGGGACAAACAATTCGACTGAAGCAGTTGCACTCTTAAATGGACTTGTATCAGCAAAAAAATTGGGCTACACAAACATACAAATTGAATGTGACTCAATCCTCATTGTTAATGCTTGTATTACCAGACAATCTTTGAATTGGAGAATTGCATATATACCTAAACAAATTTGATCATTATTGGACTCTTTCAAAGAGTTTTATGTCTCCCATAGATATAGAGAGGGTAATAAA
Source organism: Cryptomeria japonica (assembly GCF_030272615.1). Lineage (NCBI taxonomy): Eukaryota > Viridiplantae > Streptophyta > Pinopsida > Cupressales > Cupressaceae > Cryptomeria > Cryptomeria japonica. Next base: position 760,728,726 of record NC_081408.1, on the reverse strand, counting down.
CTTGTAAATTTGTTAGCTAACAAGGGTTGTGAGAACATTAATTTGGACTCCTCAATATCCCCCATTGACTTACATGACTTTCTAGACTTATTACAGAGTGCAAATTTAGAAATATTATAGAATATTGTAAACAAAGGGTATAGGTCAGCACAAAGATTAGCATATATGAGGATATGTGGCTTATCAAAGTATAAGTTTTAACAATCAAAGGTATTTCCTGGATGTTCAGACACTACATTGGTAGATGGACTTAAGATGATAATTGAATGGTTCATAAATCATCCAGATCAGTGGGCTGACAGTTCAAGTGCTTAGCTGCCACATTCGGCTTATTCACTAAGGCCCAGTGATTCAAATAAGGACTGGATTCTTTTTCCCTCAAGGAGTTTCTCTTAGAAACCTGCCCTAAAATTTTCTATTTTTAGATGCATTTGATGGATTGGACGTCTTCTAGGTCAGATATGTGAGATGTATGGCATTCACCTGCCCTGTGCAAAACAACCTCAATAGCATCTGCTACATCCTCACAATAGAGATAGCTTCAAACATTGGATCCATCTCCGGTGGTTGCAGAGTATGGATTTGTGGGTAGAAGTTGTGAATCCTCATGATCTCCCACAATGTCATCTTACTCAGTCTCTCCAGTCACCTCATCTGTGCTGACATGTATGTATCGCCTGTTTTATCTAGTGACCTTGCAGACTTTTATCAGAACATGCATCCCATAGGTATTGTGCTTTGTGAATTGGAAACTATTTCCAAAGGAATTGTCAATGTGGCTTGAGCTGCAAAATGCATGATAGTGTCAATCCCCTCCATATTTAGAAGAAAATTCTCCAAATCTACGCTTGCATTTTCACCCCTTACAAACTTAAATTTGGGAGATGACTTTGACGGCCAGAGCTTCTTGAGATTTGAGCAGTAGTTGATATCTTCTAACACAACAATTTTTGTATTAAGGGTACTTCCTCATTAGTCTGGTTGCTTCATGGGATGCAATGGATCCAGTTGCCCCAGTGATAAGATTAATCTGTGGCCTATAATACCCTGAATTTGTAGTTGTCCCCTCACCAGCCATTGTTTTCAGATATACTTTCATAAAGCCAGCCCAATGTATCTTCTAGTTCTGATCTTCCCATTGAGGTCCAAGCAACAAATGTAGAGATAGTGGAGTTGAATGTGGACATTTTCCCCTTGGATGGTGAGTAACCAAGCTGTTGGCTATTCTAAGTTCCATTGATTATACTTGTACCGAGGTCCCAATTTGACAATAGAATGCTTTGTTTAACACTTCATGAATATCTTTGTTCCATTTCCAACTAGTGGAGTCCTGCAGGATACACGATGCCCCCTTGTTCGTTTATGTTGTTGTAGCCTTTTTAAATATGTATATTATAGCATACTAGACATTAAATGCTACTTATTGTTAAGTTTAGATTTGGGGTAATGTATCACGAACTGGCAAAATATAAAGGCCATATTTTGGGGTTATGGAGTGATGAAATTGTAATTTGTAAGATTTGTATGCCCGCCAATTCTTTGGCCCATAGATTCATAGGTTGCTTTCTAGGAAGCTATCTTTTCAGTCTTTGCATTTTTGGGCTAGGATTGAGAGTTTTCCTGTTGAGTCTTTCCCCTAGGAGCTCTTGAACCAATGATAAAGGAGCCCATGCTTAAAGAGAAAAAGGATGATACAATTTCCACTATGAATGCAACTCAAGGAGTTAAACTCTTAAGGTGTGAGGTATATTACAAGGACAAGAGATAGTGGTATTGATTGATAGAGGCAATACTCACAATTGTATTAATTCATTTTAGGTTGACAAAAGGACTTCAAACCATTAAACTGAAAAATTTAGTTTGAAATTGGCAAATGACTACTAAATGTCTTGTTCAACAAAGGTACAAAATTCAAACATTACAATTGATGAGTACATTGTTAAGAATGATTTCCATGTTAAAGTGGATGATAATCATTGATAAGTACTCACAATTTTTCTAGACAATAAATTTCAAAATTAAGATATCTAGCAAGAGGGTGGTATTTAGAAGAATCTCCAATGAAATGCTGGAGAACTCATGTAGACATGGATAGTTTGAATGGGACACACAATGCCTTATTTCCTCAAAGATTTCCTCAAAGATTTTAAGAAACCACATTAAGTATTAACACGAAGATCTACAACTGATCATGGATGAGAATAGTCTAGTTTTTTTATAACATACCACCTAGAAGGCCACCATGTAAAGGATACGAAGACACCATCAAATTAAAAGAACGGTCAAATGACAGCACCATACAAGCACATCAAGAAGTTTAAGAATGACATTAAGAAATCTATCAAGGAGATACATGACATAGGACATACAAGGCGTAGTTTAAGATAATTGGATTTTTTCATGGTGTTGGTAAGGAAAATGGATGGAACCCTCCAAAGGTGCGTCGACTACCGAAACTCAAAACAAAAAAGAAACAATCTGAGGTTTCTTGTGGGAAAGCAATTTCTAAGGAGTTGGAGACTATGCTATCCCCGTCCAAATTCTGAAACCAACCAAGCAAGAGGAACATTGTATGATCCAGGAGTTGCATTCCTAGGACACTTTCATTTTAGTCAGTAGCAGGAAATGGATCGCTGTCAAGGAAGGGAATAAACAGGTCAATTCTAGGCATGGATCATCTCACATTCAATCACTGTCAAAGAAGACACTACATATTACATGGACAAGTAAATAGTCTTCTGCATAATCATTGTCAAGGAAGTAATACAGATCGTCTCCTAAACAAGAGATTATCCTCTACCTTATTGCTTTTCAAGGAGGAGAACTCCAATCTGCATTAGTCGATTAACTAATTTCAAATTAAGTCATAGTGAGGAGGTACGAATTAATATTTTTTTACAAAGTTAGAATACACAAACCTTTCATTAGACGTGAGGAGCAACATAATTAAGAATATCGCTGTCTCAAGAAAGAACAAATCAGATCGATCAAAGGGATGATTATTCAAGTTAATATTACGGACCATGGTAATTTTGATTTTCAAAACATTTCTAAAATTTTTTATAAGATATTTTTTAATAAGAATTTAAAAACTTATAATATATACACTTTAAAATTGTGATATACATTAGTTATAATCATATGATATCAATGTATATGATTTTATGATGTTTATATTTTTAAATAAAATTGTATATTAATTAGAATCTTATTATAAAATTTTCATGATATGTAGGGGTGACAATGAAATTGTAGGCCTAATTGTGGGCATATCTAACATCAAACAAATCTACAACTCATAAAATCCAAGAAAAGACATAGCAAAATTAAGCAAAATAAAATAAAATTTAAACACTAAGGTAAAATATATACAAAAATAAATAATAAACATTCTTCATACCATGTGTCTTATAAATATGTACTCTCTAGAGTATCATTATCTTCTTGATTTAAAGATATTGTTTTGATTGTATTTAAAAGGATGAACAATTGATTCAAAGATATCACTTCTCCATTGAGTCTCTTATTGCACAAACAACATCATTTATTGAATGACCTGACAATTAATTTCATCCATTTCACAAATTTACGCAACTAATAGACCAATATTTTTTTGGTGTGATTGCTAGTTTTAATTGTTTCTATGACATCTAAGAAATCAATTATTAGAAAAAAAATTGTAAATATTATTAAATTATAAATTATAAATCAAATCTAACTAACAATTTTAATTATTTATTAATTATAATTAATTATTTAAAATTATTCAAAAATAATTTATAATTTTGACATTTCAAATTTTTACAACATGATTTACATGATTTATTAGAAGTTGACCATTTTATAATAAATACTATAAAGTTATAAGATAGACCCAAAATCATGAATTAATAAAAAATGTCATGACCTAAGACCCAATATTATGAATTAATAAAAAATGTCATGACCTAAGCAAATAGAGAGAGTTATTTGTATAACTTATAGCAAATAAAGATGAAAAGACCAAAAAAAAGTTGCTCCCAATTGATTTTTTACACTATATATTTATTTTCATAGAATTGTAAATTTGTTTGATGTTAGATATGCCCACAACTAGACCTGAAATTTGATATAATGATAATAAAATCATATATTGACATTAAATGATGATAACTAACATATGTCAAATTTTCAAAATGTATTTATGATAAATAAATATTTAAATTCATATTAAAAAAAATTAAACACTCTTATTAAAAATATAAATTACTTGTACTAAATATCAATTATAATTTATCAATAATTTTATTGATAAAAATTAAAAATAAAATAAATTTAATTATTTTTTAATAATATTAATTAGAATTTAATATTAAATACTCTTACCAAATATAAACTAGAATATACAAATCATTTTATAAAAAAAAATAAAATTGAAGAAAATTGTTATTTTTACAATATTAATTTACAATCTTAATAATAAAACGTTCAAGTGGAAAGAAACAAAAAATATCAAACTTAGTTTTAAATATTAAAAAAACTAAAATATTTCAAATATTGTTTTATGTGTTGAATGGAGAGACAAACAAACTCATAACGGTAATGATTTCGAAAACAGAAATGAAGGTTCATTGAGGTCGCGGCTATTCTGGTTGCAAAACAGATCTTTCGTACAACGTGATAGAGATGTGTTAGTCAATCGCAACCGTTTATTACAAAATCGACAATGTAAAACATATGACTAACATGTGTGTTAGTAATAGAGGATCATGAGTTCTTACAAGGCATTGAAGATTTTTTTCCACATACTTAAATTCAGATTTGAAGTGCTCAAAGAGCCATTAAGCAGCCATGTAAGGTGGTATTGATCCACCTATTTACAAGGCTAAGAATGCACAAGTAAAGAGTCAATTGAAGCAGAGATGCTGTCCAGACATTATAGGGTTATGAGGGAATAATACTTGTAGAGCGATCAGACATAACAACCAGATCTCTACGCATGGTCATAAGGAAGTATTCAGGAAGAGCGATTAAAGTTTGACAAATATTAAGAACAAATCATTATCCACTTTAACTAATTACCAATACGAGGACATTCCAGCTAATTATCAGCTGACTTGCTTGTATAAGTTATTAGTTCATTGATATCGTGCATTATATTAGTATTTACTTTTTACGCATAATATAATCAACAATGAATAAATTGAGTTCCACAAATGTGATTATTCTTGAATTATCTAAAGGTTTGTGGCAGTCATATACACCGTACTATCTTAATTATATTATTCCAATCTAATTCCCAATGACAGCTGTCTCGATTGTGTATACAAATAAAAAAACAATCTATTCAAGATTAGCTAAAATACCAAAAGGATCTAAAGGGACATTATGGTTGTATCAATGCTAGTAAACCTATTAGTTTGTGAAGGTTTATTATCGAGAGAGACAAGATATTATAGTAGGGACATAAGAAGATAGTGGAAGCATGTCCAAGTTTTGGGTAGGATATAATTTCAAATATTTTGGCTTGTGAGGTGAAAAATGATGATGACAAAATATTGCAAAACCACAAAGATCCAACCACAAACAATCCTAATCCTACAATAAATTTTTTACCATATGTCAATAAAGATACCTAAGAACATGCAAATCAACAAATTGAACAATAATACCATTCACATGCGAAGTAGCGTTTGATCTCTATTGTCTCTTATTTCCATTGATCTTGTTTGATATATTTGCTCTCAGATTTTGTATGTGTACAAGAGCTCAACAAAGATTAGATTGTGGTTGTGAAGTCGCTTGATTGAAAGAAGACTTGATAGACGCATTAGTTAGGGTTGTGAAAGAATGAGAGTACCATCTTATATAGAAGACACTTTAGAAAATGGAGGGATAAGATTAAGAGGTGAAAGAAATAAATGGTCAGCTAGGATTAAAGTTTAGGTAGAAGAAATAATAAAATATGAAGAGGGGTAAGTAAAGGAAAATTAAGAGATAAATGCATGTGTCATATAGGAAAAGGCTAACGAATGAATTAATTAAATAATTTATTTAATTAATAGAAAAAGTGGGGACAAATTAAATAAATAAATAATTTATTTAATTTAGGGAAAGATAATTTAAATAAATAAAAATATTTATTGAAATGAGAAAACGACTAGAGGAGGATAACTGAATTAATTAAATAAATAAAGATTTATGTAATTAATGGAAGGCTTCGGCTAAAATAATTAAAAATAGATATTTATTTAGTTAAGTTAGGACAATTTTAGGTGTCTACACTTGGATATCCACCAAGGATCATCATTGAACAACAACACTAACAGTCCTAAATCTTCAAGTAGTGAACAAAGAAGCATAAATATATGGGAGATATTCTAGATAGTGTGGATTGATTCACAGCAAAACATTAAACTACTCAAGAGTGAATGATGCAATTAATAGACATGTTGACTCAAACCATGATAAATAATGATAATAATCACAATTAAAATAACAACCAAGGTGGTAATAATGGGCATAAAAATGCAAATAAAGACAATTCAATCCATAATATCTCCAAACCAATGTGTGCCTACAATATGTTCTAGACCAAATTTGATACCTACTTTCCCACCTAGGGTAGAGCATCTAGAAGGCAATGAACCTATGTTGGTAGGTTGATCAAAGGGGTTATTAGTCAAGTTGATATTAGGACCATAAACAAACAGATCAACTCTATTTAGAAGCATGATTAGTTAAAGTAATTGAAGAGACATGGTTGAGGAGATATAACTCCTCAATTCATGATCATATCAAGATAACTTAATAGAGGATTAAAAATACCACCATGCATCAAAGATTTTTTTCATATAAAAATACATTATATATCAAAAAATTTAGTGTCATACATCAATACATTATTTGAACCCACTCACACTTATACTCTTGTGTGGATGTCTAAAATAGACACCATTATTCATTTTAAGAGTCTCAAAATCTGTACGAAGCATTTAGAGATTCACCAATCTGAATTTATTAGTGCCTTTTTAGCTTATTGGGAGGATTTCCCAAGCTTCTTTGGCATAGTTAGCTACTACTATTCTAGGAAAAATAACCTTTGTCAAGGGGTAAGTGTGTTGGCATTTGCATGAAGATTTCATTGATGATAAGCTATGTTGTCATTGATGTCAATTAACCGGTAATGTTATTATAGTAATAATATCTTGTAACTGGTTGGAAGAGCTAAGTGAAAGGAAACTGTAACCAATAGGTAAGTTTGTGGACTGAACCGGTATTGCAAACTTTGGAGAGTTGAACTGGTAAACTGTACCTGTTGTTTTGATAAACCCTAACCGATTAAGTTTGGTGAATTGGTTATATTGGTTTATGATCTGGTAATGAGCAGAAATGGTTATGACACATATGCATAATGTATGAAGAGCATTTCAAAGAAATTTTGGCACTTTTAGTTAGTATTTTTTGTCTAGGGAATGTGAAAGTATATTGCATGTAATGCAAAGCACGTGATGAGTTACTAAGTTTGATGAAGCAGTGATCAAGGAGAAGTCAAGGGTTTCTTGAATGATGTGTAGATATTGTTATTGAATCCAATGGTCATACTTGAACTGACTTGTTTGTAATCTTTATGAGAATTAGGTTTTTGTTGTGTTAATGACCTAATTGATTTGTTTATAAGATCGATGAGTTGTTTTAGTTTAAGAGGTGGAAAAGTTGAATTGAGTATGTGATTGTTGAATTCGATGATGTATCTATAGTTTGAGTAAAGGAAGATAGGAGCATGAAAAAGATCTGAACAAGCAAATGAAGTTCTATTCAAACATATCAGCAAACTCCTATTGTTTTCTAACAATTACAAGAGTGAAATCCCCTAACTGGGTAAGGTCTAACAAGCTTGGTGTTATTCAAATATTCTAACAAGGTGTTCCATTAGCTTGGATTCTAAATCCTTTACAAAGGTTACTCCTCATAGGGTATTGCTTCTAACAAGGCATTATAATCAATCCCTTAACCGGGTTGTCCCTAACAGGATTTGTTCTTATCAAAAAATTTTGTAAAAAATTTAACATGCTTGGCTCCTAACAGAGCGAACTTCAGAAGAGTTCAGATAGTTATCTTGTGAGTCTCATCTCACCGTGGTTTTTCCTATTTGGGTTTCCACATAAAAAGTATTGTGTCAAGTGGTGAATATTTTTGTGGTTATGTTTCTATGATTGATTTCCTTAAATACTTATGTGACTTTGATAAGTTATGTTAACCGGTAACAAAAATACAAAATGAGGTTTTACTTATGTCAGTAGAAGTACTTGGAAGTTTGTGAGTTACAAAGTGTTTACTATTATCCATTGTAAACAGTCAATCAGTTTATCTTGATAGTTTTATTCTGACAAAGATATTGCATTGATTGTTCTAAGTTTACTTGACAAGTTATTTCTGAGATTGGTAAAGTTAATATAAGTTTTTCTATCTACTGATTCACCTCCACTCTCAGTAGTTGACTAGATCCTTGTTATTTCATCATACCATCAATTGGTGTCATAGTGTTTCTCAATTCCTCTAAGGTCTAAGCCTAAGAACTTGATGTAAAGATCTTGTAGATCATGATGAAGAAGGAAGCTCTGAAGTTTCATAAAGAGAACTATAGGATATGGAGTGACAGAATGAAAATTTATATAAAGTCATAGAAATCAATACTGGGAACATGTTAATACTCAATATGTTGCACCTACTGGGACTATGATTGATGATTAGAAGAAAGAGCAACTAGAAAACAACCTAGCACTGGGGGCTATTATCAATTCTTTGTTTGATGTTGAATATGTTGATGTCCATGGTTTCGAGACTGCACATTAGGTATGGAAGAAACTTGAAGAGATTTATAGTGGTGATGAACATGTGAAGATTTCCAAGGAAGAGATTCTAAGAGGGAAGTTTGGTGACATGCAGATGGCTGAAGGTGAGAATATCCAACACTATGGTCAGAGGATAAAAGAGATAGTGGGTGAGATTAAGAGTGCTAGTAGTAAAATGGATGATGCCACAGTAGTTAGTAAGGTGTTGAGAAACCTGCTACCAGTCTACGCTATTCGAGTTGCAGTCATTCAGGACCTGAATCTATCGACAAAACTAAGGTAACCCTTGACTCCATCATTGGTAAGCTTACTACTTTTAACCTAAATGGTTATGATGGTAGCATTCAGAAATATGAATAAGAATTTAGAGCTTCTATTTCTAACCCATCTATGAGGAAAAGTAGAGATGTTAGTTGTTGTCATGAATCTAGATCCAATAGAGAAATTGATGATGAAGATAGTTTAGTCAAGCTTGAAGCATTGTTGGCTAAGTAGTTGCCAAGAGGTACTGATAAATATACAGGTAAATTAACTTTAAAATGTTTTGCTTGCAACAAGATTGGACACATAGCTTCTAACTTTCCTAATGGTGATAATGAGTACAAGCGAGACAAGTTCAAGAAGTACAAGGGAAAAGGAAAAGGAGATTGTCTTATTGAAATTGATGGCAGCAACATTGATGAGGAATCTGATGGTGATGCTAATTAAGATATTATGTTTGTAGCCATTAAAGAGGAGACATCTGATCAGAAAGATTTAGATTCTCACATGGATAATTCTGATGTTTGGATCATTGATAGTGGTTGTTCACATCACATGACCGGTGACCAGAGCAATTTTTTTTCTTTGAAGGAATTTGATGGCAAAGTTGTCATATTTGGTAATGACTCACCCTGCATGGTTAAACGTAAGGGAAATATTTCTCTTAATGGAAAGAGTAGTACAACTGATGTCTATTGGGTTGAAGGTCTAAAGCACAATATTTTGAGTGTTGCCTAGCTCAATGATAGAGGATACCCATTGGAGTTTAAAAATAGTATGTGCAAAATCTATGGGAGCAAAGGTGAACTGATTGCGATCGGCAAACAAACTAAAGGTAACTTGTTTCACTTGAATCCTAAAGTTAGTAACTGTTTAATTGCTAAAATAGATGATAGTTGGATTTGGCATAGGAGATTTTGTTATATAAATTTTGATAACACTGTCAAAGTAAGTACAAGTCAGTGAGAGGTTTTCCTCAGTTGGACAAACTAGTAATGCTCTATGTAAGGAATGTCAATTTGGAAAGATGACATCCTCAACTTTCAAGAGCAAATATTTTTTAGTGGAGCATCTGCTAAATTTGGTTCATACAGACCTATGTGAACCAATAAGGACTAAAAGTATTCAAGGTGAAAGATATTTCATGATCTTTACTAATGATTGCTCAAGGATGATGTGGGTCAAATTCTTGAAAGATAAAAAAAAGGCATCCAGTAAGTTCAAGGCATTCAGGACCTTTGCTGAAAAGGAGAGTGGAAAGAAGATAACGTGTTTGAGGACTGATCAAGGTGGAGAATTCACTAGATATTGTGAAGAGAATGGTATCAAATGACAACTTTCTACACTAAGGACACTACAGTAGAATGGTACTGCAAAGATAAACAACCGATCAGTTGTTGAAGTTGCTAGGACGATGTTGATACAAGGAGGTGTAGAAAACACTTTCTGGAGAGAAGCTGTCAGCACAACTATCTACACAATGAACAAGATTTTGGTAAAAAGAGGTAAGGACAAGACTCCTTATGGATACTAGTATGGTAGATCACCTAATGTTATTTATTTCAAGATATTTGGAAACAAATGTTTTATTAAGAGAGGTAACTATATTAGAAAGTTTGTGGCTAAAAGTGATGAAGGTATATTTCTTAGCTATTCCACCAAGAGTAAGGCCTATAAATGTTTTAACAACAGAACAAAGAAAATCATTGAGAGTGTTGATGTTCGAGTGGATGAGTATCCTGAATTCTTAGGGGAAACTAGTGTAGAGAGAAAGGATAAAGATCCTTGCATTTTTCTTTTAGAACCATAAACCTATGAAACCTAAAACAGGTAAAACAAATACTGATGTACTAGTTCAACTAGAACAGGTAGACTCAGAAGAAGAGGATGATAATGAAGAAAATGTAGTTGACGATAATTATTATGTTATTTTGAGGTATGTGAGACTCAATCACAATATTGAACATATTATTGGAGATAAGGATGCTAGAGTGCTAACTAGAAGTAGAGTCAGAGAAAATTCTTCCATGATCTTCACTATTGAGCTTAGAACTGCTAAGGAAGCATTTGGTGATGATCACTGGGTTAAAGCTATAAAGGAGGAGCTTGAGCAAATTGAGAAAAACAACACATGGAATCTAATACCCTGATCGGTAAATAAAAAGATTATAGGTACTAAGTGGGTTTTCAAAAACAAGTTGAATGAAGATGGTGTTGTAGTTCGCAACAAAGCTAGTTATCAAAGTTTTAGGTGGAGTTGAGGGTTGTGGGGGATGTGCTGAGGTCTTCCCATTTCCCTTTCTTTTCTCTATTTTTTTCATCACTGATGAGGGCTCTCTTACCTATCTCCCTTCTCTGCTTAGGGAATATGTTCTTTCCTCAAATGGGTCTTTTTTTGTAGGCTCTGTTTTTGCAAAGACACCCTTATCCAACATATTTTTCTTCCATACAGTTTGTATGGTTTGTGGGAAGAGTGCATGGGCTACGCTTGGGGTTTGTAATGCCCTACCAGGAACCCTAAAGGAAAACAACACAACTTGGCAACTAAAGGGTGAAATATATATATTTTTTAAAAGATTAAGTGCATTAATTATAACGATTGCATGTCTAATAACACAATGGAAGACTAACACCTAATTTCCTAAGGGTTACCAATGAAGATTAATTGTAGATTATATTAACACCATGGTTAATCCAATTGTCTATTTAATTAGATAAAGTAAATGCTTAAGTTTAAAACTACACATACATCTAAATTCCATAATGAGAGAATAAAGTATTCCAATGCATTCAGTTTTCCATAAATCATTTATACATAAGATCAAAGTAACTGAATTAACATACATTCCACTCATATAATATTACAATATCCATAATTACATGGCTTCCAATAATACCACAAATTAAAAAGTTACAATATCAAGGTTACACAAAAGTCTGATACAATGACCACAAGGTCTCAAATGAACAATGATCATGAACATGAGATGGTACATGAACCACGAACCAAGAAAACACCAGTGAAGCCTTTCCTTGCCTGAAGATACAATCTAGAACATTCGATGGGAAGTGGCACTACCACCCTACCATGTGATCTTGAAATGGAACCACCCCACTATGCTAGGAGATAGTAGAAAACCCTCAATCAAGAAAAGTAAGACAAGTACAAAAGAACTACAATACTCTACAAACATTCATGTGACTCAACTCACAAAACACTAGTGACTCTAAGGAGAGAGTGTCATCGCATAGCTTGATGGTTACCATGGTAGGCCTCCTAGGTCCTGGCTCCCTGTCCTGGTAACCTCTCCTGGCTTCCAGTTCCAACTAAGTCTCATGTGGACCCTACCAATCCTTTCGTGAAGACAAGGTGGTAAGTTTGCCATTCTAGGCCTTCTCGTAACATTATGAGCCCTGTACTAGCACTCACCTATGCACGAGGTACATTATCTTAATTAATATTTATTCCACTCCCCCCCAATATATTATTAGGCTATCACTTTTTAACTGACTTTCAACTGGTTATTCTGTCATCCACTTTGGGCATGGCCCCCGCTCGAAAGACACTTTCTCTCATAGGATACTAACAGAAAATGTCTCTCTACAAGAACTCTATGATGAAACAGACAACCATAACTAATCCTGACAAATCACAGGTAAAGGATACACAATCACTAACCCAAGATTGACCATTTGGACAAAACACACAATGGCTCACATCAATAAGGTTATACAACAACACTTGACCAAGGAGATATAATAACATAGGACACAATGACAACTCAACTAGAATTGCAACGGAGTCAAGCTTGACTGCAAACACCATTTACACAAGATCCTAATATAGGCAATCTTTTCTTACAACAACCAAAAGCATAAATAACTTGCAAACAAATAATTTCTAGATAATAAGAATTTACAACTATTTTAATACAAAGAAATCAATCTTGTCATTTGTCCAATAAAGTTAAATAAATTCACATATGAATTAATCTCCTAATGTGTTTCCAAGCATTAAAAAAATCTAAAAATTACAAGGTTTTCTGAAAACACTCAACACTCACACTCTAAATTAAATTATATATATAATATACTTATAATTATATTACAAAATATATATGTCAACTCAAAATTAATTTTCACAGTACTTAAATAATACTAAATAACATAATATCCAAAATAAAATAACTTATCTATGATTATATATATATATATATATATATATATATATATATATCATATTGTATATGGTGAAAGTGGATAACAACAATGATAATATTGAAAGACTAAATGGATTCAACTACAAAAACCCTAGCCTAACAACAACAAAGATCCACCATAACATATGAAGATTACCTAAGACAATGCAAATCAAATGAAATCACAAAGATTATACCATCACATGTCCAATAGGGTTTGAATCTCCATTCTTCCTATCTCCATTGATCTTGCTTGATATATTTGCTCTCAGATTTTATGTGCACAAGAGCTCAACAAAGAATGAAATGTGGTTGCAAGTAGGATCACATATGAAGGTGCCAAGTGTAGTGTATTCAAGTGCATAATTGAATTAGCCAGGTAGTGTTGATAATGAAGGAAGAATTTCCTTATATAGAAGACACTATATGAAATGGAGGGATAAGATTGAGAGGTATAAAAAGAAGTCGGCTATGATTAAAGGGTAGGTAGAGGAAATAATAAAATAATGAAAGGGGGTAGGTAGTGTAGGAATTAAGAGATGAATGACATATGTCATGGGTAGAAAAGGCTAATGAGTTAATTAAATAAATAAAGATTTATTTAATTAATAGTAGAAATGGGATCAATTAAATAAATAAGATATTTATTTAATGTAAGAAAAGGATAATTTAAATAAATAAATGTATTTATTTAAATGAGAAATAAGGCTAGAAGAGGATAAATGAATTAATTAAATAAATAAAGATTTATTTAATTAATAGAAGAATTAGGCTTAGATAATTAAATAAATAAAATATTTATTTTATTAGACATGACAATTTTAGGTGTCTACATTTTGCCCCTCTTTGAGACAATGCGGCTTGTCGCGTTGTTTCAAAGAAGATAAGATGAATTGATACAAAGTTGCCCCAAGATGGGAATGATATGCCCCCTCGAGAGATTGGATGAAAAATTTCTAAAAAGATCACAGACAATCTCTCGATAAGAAAGAAAGGCTAGAATGGACTGACCGGATAAAGTGACAGAATCACGGGATAACAAAGATTGACTTTGGAAATGAGGGCTAGGACTAAGGCTAGGGCAATCTATAAATAGACCGCGAGGGGAAAAAATCCTCATTGTCATCCACACCTTCAAGAGATCAGAGTGTAGAGCGAGATAGAGCAGCAGCAGTCAGCAGCGATGGCAATTGTTCACAGATTTGATCACGTTCACTGATTTCAGAGGCTAGCAGAGGCAAGAGAGCTGGTAAGTACCACAAAACCTCCTTGTACTTTGTTGTATTAATTGTTGTCATAAATGCATGCTAGGTAGTGCAATAAATATGCTTTAGGAAAATGTCAAAAAGTTTCCAAAACATGTAGGCGTGTCTATGCTAGTGCCAGGCATGTCTATGCTGGCTAGGCATGTCTATGTTTGTGCCAGGCACGTCTATGCCGCAAAAGGCGTCTGTGTAGGATGCGATCGCGTCTGCGTTGTGTAGGTTCTTTTGTGCTAGACAGACACGTTTGTGTCTTTTAGGCGTGTCTATGCAGAGCATAGGCACGTCTATGTGTTTCAGGCGCGTCTGTGCTAGGCAGGCGTGTTTATGCAGTCTCTAAGCATGTTTATGTCATGAAAGTGTGTTTGTGTCCAAAAATGTGAATTTGTGTCTTCTAGGTCAAATCGGTAGTTCTGTGATGAACTTACGCTATTGATTGGATAAGCTGCTGAGAGGATACACTCAAGTAGGTCCTCTAGGGAAGACTAGGATAGCAAATAGGGCTAGGATTGACAATTTTGTGATAGAACATATGTTGCCAATTAGGAAACTACTCAAGAGGATTCACTCAAGCAGAGGCCCTAGGATAGGATAAATCAAAGGCACTTTGTGATGAACAGTGAGTACCAAGACATAGTACTTTGTGATGAATAGGGAGTACCAATAGGAGCAGCATATTGACATACCGGTTCACATAATACCAACAATCTCCATATTGGTTTTCAACATATTGATATCAATGACAACATACAATATCATCATGTCTTCAAACCAGTTCTAATAATGCCAAGAATCTCCCCCTTTGGCATTGATGGAAATATACAAAGATATCTCTCTGCTTTATATCTTCTGCCCAATTCCTGTAGATATCTTCTTCACTTCACATCTTCTCCCCCTTTGACAACAATGCCAAAGTGGAGACACAAGCTTGCCTAATTCATTATGTTGCTCCCCCTGAGGAGTAGCATCCTTCAACACATCAATCCTGAAAAGATTTGGCAATTCAATATTTGACTGATGTGGAACTCATATCTTAGTTCACCTCCTGAAGGGGAAGCACCCCTAATTCACCTCTTAAGTAGGTAAATGTAGCCTTTGGGAGAGGCTTGGTGAATATGACTACTAACTGCTCCTTGCTGGAAACATGTTCCAGTGCAATCTCTTTGTTCTGAACCTTTTCCCTCAAGAAATGATACTTAAGCTTAAAGCGCTTGGTTGTATAATGTAAAACCAAATTCTTGGAAATATTGATAGCAATTGTGTTATCACAAAATATGCTTACCGGTTCAGATACAGGAACTTTGAAGTCATTCAATACATGCTTCATCCAACTAGTTTGGGTGCAGTTCATAAAAACTACAACATACTCTGCTTCTGTTGTAGACTGAGAGATACAACTCTACTTCTTACTCATCCATGAGACTAGTCTACTACTGAGAAAGAATGCACCATCGGTTGTGCTCTTCCAATCATCCACATTACCAGCCCAATCAGCATCTATGAATACTTTCAAGTTGAAATCATTGCTATAAGGATACCACAATCCATAGTCAACAATTCCCTTTAGATATCTAAGTATCTGATTTACTGCAACCAAGTGGGATTCTCTTGGACTTTTCTGGAACCTTGTAGTAATGCCAACTGCATGTGCAATATCCGGTATGTTGTGCACTACATAATGCAACTTACTAATCGTTGATCGGTACTCCTTCTCATCAACCAAGGTTGAGTCATCCTCTTTGGATAATTTACAACTGATCACCATTGGTGTACCAACCGGTTTGTTGTCTTCCATGCCAAAGGTCTTCAAAACTTCTTTGACATATTTGGATTGAGTAATAAATATTCCATCTTTCATTTGTTGAATCTGTAGTCCAATGAAGAACTTAATCTCCCCTATGATTGACATTTCAAATTCCTTTTTCATCTCATCTGCAAACTCATGACTCATCTTGCCATCTCCACCAAAGATTATGTCATCAACAAATACTTCAAAGATTAGAATATGATCTCCTTTTGTTTTCAAGTAGATATTGATATCTTCACTTGTTCTCTCAAATCCAATCTTCACAAGATGGGAGTGCAAGCGTTCATACCATGCTCTAGGTGCCTGCTTTAGACCATACAAGGCTTTATGTAGCCTACACACCATGTCACTGTCTTTAAATAGGGAAAACCCATCTGGTTGCTCTATATACACCTCCTCTTTAAGTACTCCATTTAGAAATGCAGATTTTATGTCCATTTGGTATACTTTGAATCCTTTAAAAGCTGCATATGCAAGAAAAATACGAACTCCTTCCAATCTTGCTACTGGAGAAAAGGTTTCTCCATAGTCTTCTCCTTCTTCTTGGGCATATCCTTTACATACTAATCTGGCTTTTTTCCTTACCACTATGCCATCCTCATCCAGGTTATTTCTGAAGACCCATTTGGTACCAATGACATTTTTATGCTCCAGTCTGGGTACCAAAGACCATGTGCCATTCTTATCTATCTGGTCAAGTTCCTCCTCCATTGCCTTGATCTAGTCTTCATCTTTATGTGCCTCTTTGAATGATTTAGGCTCAAATTGAGAGATCATACAAGAATTTTCTCTGACCTTTCTTCTTGTAAGGATTCCTGCATCCTTATCTCCTATGATTTGCTTTGGATCATGATTCAGTTTGACATATTGAGGAATGCCCTTGACTGATTCCTCTTTCTTATATTCTTCATCCTCATCTTCATCAGCATCAGCATCTATCAGTGAAGGAACACTGTTACTAGTACTTGGCCGATTAGCAACCGGTTCCCAGAAGGTTACAACTAGTTCATCTTTTACTTGCTTACTGTTGGTTTCCTCAAGTTTTCTAGAGTTTTCATCAACTCTAACATTGATGCTTTCCACAATTCTCTAAGTCCTATTGTTGAAACATTTGAGAGCTTTGCTCTTGGTGGAATATCCTTAAAATATTCCTTTATCACATTTTGCATCTAACTTGCTCTGATGTTCACTCCTCTTGAAATAACATTTGCTACCAAACATTCTAAAGTAGCTTACTACTGGTGTCTTACCGGTCCAATACTCATAAGCAGTCTTATCTTTTCCTTTCTTGATGAGTACTCGGTTCATTGTGTATACTCTAGTGCTCACCGCTTCTTTCCAAAAGGTGTGAGCAACTTTTCCTTGGATCAACATGGTTCTAGCTGCTTCAACCACAGTCCGGTTATTTCTCTCTACTAAGCCATTCTGTTGTGGAGTCCGAGGGGCAGACAGTTGCCTCTTGATGTCGTTCTATTCTCAATATTTGTTGAATTCACCAGAAGTGAA
Source organism: Cryptomeria japonica (assembly GCF_030272615.1). NCBI lineage: Eukaryota > Viridiplantae > Streptophyta > Pinopsida > Cupressales > Cupressaceae > Cryptomeria > Cryptomeria japonica. The sequence continues at coordinate 760,710,857 of NC_081408.1, read as the reverse complement.
CTCTCCTCCTTGATTAGTTCTAAGGCATTTGATTCTTCTGCCACTTTCCTTTTCTACTAGTGCTCTGAAAGCTTTGAACTTTCCAAAAGCTTCAGACTTATCTTTCAAGAATGTGACCCACATCATTCTCAAGCAATCATCAGTCAGAATCATGAAATACCTATCTCCCTGCACACTCCTAGTTTTCATAGGACCACACAAATCAGTATGCAGAAGATCAAGTAAATTATCTGCAGTGAAAGATTTACCTTTGAAAGTTGAGGAAGACATTTTCCCTAGTTGACATTCTCTGCACAAAGGATTTTCCAGTTTGCTCAGCATTGGCAATCCTCTGACTACCTTGGTCTTACTGGCCTTCACAATGTTATCAAAGTTTACATGGCAGAGTCTCCTATGCCATATCCAGCTATCATCAAACTTAGCCATAAGACAGGTACTGATATTTGCATTTAGCTAAAACAAGTTACCTTTGGTCTGCATACTAGTGGCCACCAATTCGCCATTCTTTCCTTTGATTCTGCACACTCCATTCTTGAATTTTAGAGTGTGTCCACTATCATTCAGCTGGGCAACACTCAAAAGGTTGTGTATGAGACCATCAATACACATTGTCAGCACTGCTCTTTCCATTCAGAGAGATGGACCCTCTACCTTTGACCATACATTGTGCATAATTTCCAAAGCGAACCACACCACCATCAAACTCTTCCAAAGATAGAAACTTGCTCCTATCACCAGTCATATGGTTAGATCAGCCATTGTGAATAATCCACTCATTGGAATTATCAAAGCGGGAGACAAGAGCCTTCTTGTCTGACACATCTTCCTTTACTGCAACAAACATAATATCTTCATTTTCTTCATCTTCTAATTCCTCATCCATGACACCTTCATCAACTACAACAAAATAGTTTCTCCGATTTACTCCTTTGAATTTCTTGAACCTCTCTAGTTTGTCCTTGTTGTCACCATTAGGACAGTTTATAGCAATATGTCTTATCCGGTTACAAGAGATGCATTTCAAAGGAAGTTTACCTTTGTATTTATCGGTTCCCTTTGGAAGTCTCTTAGCAAGAAGAGCTTCAAATTCCATCAGAATCTCCTCATCATTCATTTCTCTAATCTATTTTGGTTCACCACTGGTGCTTACTTCTTTGCCTTTTCTAGATGGTGCAGCTGATGCTCTAAATGCTGATTCAATCTTCTGCATACTACCATCAAAACTATTTAACTCAGCAGTCAACTTTGAAATGATGGAGTCTAGGGATACCTTAGTCTTGTCTATTGACCTCAACTCCTGAATAGCTGCCACCATTATTGCATAGACTGGTAATAAGGATCTCAAAACTTTGCTTACAACTGTGGAGTCTTCTATTTTGCCTCCTCCACTCTTGATGTCTCCTACAACGGTTTTGATTCTTATTCCATATTGTTGAATGGTCTCTCCTTCAACCATCCACATGTCTTCAAACTTACCCCTAAGGCTTTCTTCTTTAGCCTGTTTTACATGCTCATCTCCGCCATAGATATTTTCAAGAATATCCCATACTTCTTTGGGATTTCCTTTATCTTGGACATCAATGAACTTAATGTCAGATAAACTACTAATTAGGGATTCCATGACTTGCCCATTCTCCTACATCTCTCTCTCTTTTGGTCATCGATAAGAGTACCATTAGGGGCAACATAAGCATTCTCAATATAGCTCCAGTGTTGAGCACCCATGCTTTTGATGTATATCTTCATTCTATCTTTCTATATATTGAAATTATCTCTATTGAACTTTGGACCTTCCCTCTTCATCATTATTGTAGGATCTTTACCTCAAGTAGTTAAGCTTACAACACAGAGGACTTGGAGGACACTCTGATACCAATTGATAACTCAATGAGGAATGGTGAGTACCAAACCAGTACTGAGAGGGGGGGGGGTGAATTAGTATAGGCAAAAACACTTTCCTAAAATCGGTTAGACAATAGACACTGCAAATGACTGGAAAATAGTAACACCGGTCTAAAACAAAGTACAACTGGTAAGACTAAGAGTGATTGTGAGAAGCATTAACTGGTTAATCACTTAGCTTTCCACCCATCCTAGTACTACACTTCCATTTCACCCTTATGCATGAACAGGTAATCAGTCATCAGAAATATAATAACAACTAGTTCAAAATGATTTACCTTCAGAGACAAATCAATTAAACCATCACATGAAAATCACCACACATAACACGGATTTTTTTCACGTGGAAACCCAACCAGGAAAAACCATGGTGGGGATGAATACCCACAAGTTATTTTGAACTCTTTAGAAGTTTTCTCTATTAGGAGCCTAGTCCGGTTAAAGACTTATTACAATAGGTACTATTAGGAACCAATCTTGCTAGGGATCACCCAGTTAAGGGATGGCTAAAATACTCGGTTAAGGGTTAAACCCTGTTAAAGGTTACCTTGTTAGAGGATTTCAAGAAATCAATGAATTTAAAGTCACCTTGTTAAAGGATTTTCAGTAAGCTGGTTAGAACTACCCTTTTAAGGGATTTTCCAACTATTGAGGTGGTTAGAGATCAACAGGTATTACAATGATTTGGTAACAACACTCAATGCCAATGCAGATCCACTTTAGTTTCTCTTCTCCTTCTGCACTCACACTCTGCAGGTATCAATCTTCTTATTTGGTCTAGCAAGAAACATGTATCTCTACACTTAGATACACATACCACATTTGCCAACAACCTTAAAAAGAAGTGCAACATCGACCTTATAGGAAATAGATAGGTCGATAGTATAAATCCCGAACCTTAAAATTTTAGGTTAAGAAATTGAAATGGTTCAATCCTGACCGTTGAGCATATTGTATCAAAGGCAACATTCTTGAACCAATCTCAAGACATTCTCCATCATTCGTTCTCCACCGCATCCATGGTGGCTGATAACCCATCACGCGTTTTCACCATTTACAAACTTTGCACACTGCTGAGGTAGATAGGAGCAGTCACCTTCATGCAAGATCCTTCATGCACACAAGGCTAATGTGGCAACATGATCTGTTCTTCATTATAATGCTAACTCATCACAAAATGTCATTGGTAGAGTCACATAGGCTTGGAATACTTCAACCGAAGACCTCGAAGTTGAGACCACCAACTGGTAGTCATATCACATTCCATGTACCAGTTCACATCTCAACATAAGAGTTCTCCTTAACACATATATCGGTTTACAATCATACCAGTTCTCTTTCTTTTCAATATATTGACATCAATGACAACATACAATGTCATCATGTCTTCATACCGGTTCCCATAATGCCAACAATCTCCATACTAGTTTTCAGCATATTGACATCAATGACAACATACAATGTCATCATGTCTTCATATCGGTTCTCATAATGCCAACATATATTCATAATGATATTAGAAAGTAAATTCATAATGTGATTCAACTATGCACTTATCAAATTCTTGAATAGTTGCGCTATTATAACTATATAAGATTTTTCAAGTTCAAGATCAATAAAAGTGGCCAACTGGCCATCCCATTCTACCGATCAAAAAGAAAAAGTAGCCATCCCTCTAAAATTAATCTTGGAATCCTTTTATAAGGTGAGGATTCAGCAAGCATAGGATTACTGTGAGGAATCTTGGGTAGCAACCTCAACCTGAGATTTCTTCTTTGGCTTTAGCATGGCTTTCCACCTGTCCACCTCTTTGTGTGTTGGCCAACTGAATGCCTTTACCTCTTTCAACTTTGCAACTAAATCTATCTGTCTGGTATCTGTAACTGCCCTGGACTCAACAATAAACTTTGCATGGTCAACCTCAACCTTGAATAGTGAATCAAGCATACTGTTAAGGTAATTAGCATCAACCTATTCATTTACATGCTTGATTATTTCTTTTGGCTCCAAAATCAAATCAAATTCACTGGTCCAATTAGAAACTAATTTCAAATCTCCATTACTACCATAAATTGAAGGCACCAATTTACTATAACCCTCCCCAAATGTCTGCAATTTTTCATTTATAAGCACATCCTTCTCTGTGAAAATGCACAAGTTGCATTCATTACCTCCACCATGTCTTTAGTGTCATTGATCTTGGGAGGGAGCGCATCACTACACATCATTTTAGTATCTGGCTTATCCATTAATCTACTTCTTCCTGACCAAACATTGAACAAAGGTCCAAGAAAAGCAATAGCCTCAGAGGATGTTTTACTTACCTCTTTCAAAAAAATGTACAAATCGTGCACTACCATCAATTTTCCTTTCAATACATTAATCTTGTGTTTCAGATTTCTTAACACAATAGAGATAGCCTTGACATTTTGTTCCTTTCCAAGATTTTCAATTTTCCCTGATTCCTCCATTTTTGTTGTCACATCAGCTGGTATTTCTTGTACTTGTTCTGTAATCTATATTGGAGGGGGCTCATTTGCAATTTTTTCTTTCAACTCCACTAACTCTTCCTCCAGAGCACCCTTCTTCATCAGTGTCTCTTCATATTTTTTAGACAATGCAATCAATTGGGTATATGTTTCTATGTATCTTCTTGACAAATCCTCTATTTTTGAAAAATTCATGAAAGACACTTGAGTAAAAAATGAGGCAATCTTTGTGTTAGTTGTGTTTTGCAAGTTCCATATCATTCTATCAGCTTTCTTTTCTACTTGGATATTTAGAAGGTGGGGTTTTTGAGTGGAAGGGGCCAAAGACCAAGCCACAAGTGTCTTTGACTTAGGATTAAATCATGTTCCTCTTATTACATCTCCAATTTCAAATTTAGTTTTAAACATTGGGTCCTCTTGCTTCCTAATTTGATCAATAATAAAAATAGACTGGATATCCCAGTCAAGCATCATAATCATACCAGTACTCTTAATCAATTATCTTTCCTATTCCACAGATATTTGCTTCCTGTTAAGATCATATTCCTGCAGTGCCTTAGTATCTCTTGTTTCTTTTCTTCATTTGCTTCCTCTATGATCAGATTTTGTCTTAATTGTTTTTTTTTCAATCTTGTAAATTTTTTTTTTTAATTCATCTGACTTAATAAAGTCATCATCTTTCATGAACTCATTTTGACAACATCACATGCTCATCAAAGCCTTGAGCAAGGGCTTCATTTGTTTCTCCCTGTTCTTCATTCTGCTATGCTTCTCTGATATGTGTCCTTATTTGATGAAAGTATTGTCCTTATTCTATAACAATTGTTCTAGTAGGGTCTCTCCTCACAATTGTACCGACCTTGCTGGTTTTTTGTTTCTTTGTAGCTAGGGTAGATTGAACTTCATCCCCACTCTCTACATCATCAGGAGACACACTAGGTGACCTCTTGCCATGTGAAGAATTTCCATCTTGAATTTGGAATTTGAGGCATTTGTTCGATAAAAGTTTCATATAAACTCAACATTTTGTTAATCCTCTCTAGGTATGGGCTATCAAGGCAAAAACCTGAGAAACTAGGGTCAGCAACCTTCAATTTTGCTTCAACTCTCATCAAATTTTTCCATTTTCTTCTCCTTTCTTGTACTTATCTTTTCTCAGCAAATTTCTAACCACATCTTCATCACCCAATGGTTCATGGTCCTTTATTATGGCCCAAGGTGTCTTTTTTGGCATTATAACTTTAATAAATTGTTCTGGATCATAGAATCTAGACACAACATTAACCAACCTATACTATTTAAGGAAATTGTTTACTTCATCAAAGGAACTCCTACCAATGGTAAAATTAGATGCAACCCAAAGCCTAGGAGAAAGAGAACGATTCTTGTGTTTATCAAGGTATTCTTTTTCAACTAGGGTCAATTGCCAGATAAACTCCATAAAAGAAATCCTAATTGGAACAAATTTTGGTAAAATATGGGGAGGCTGAGGACACCCATAGACTCTGATCATAGTAAATTCATAAAAAAAAATAAAAGTCTCCCCAGTTATGTGAAATAGACTAGTTTGGAACAAACTAGTAAGGTCTAAAAAATCTCCTAACATTAATTGATAATCATTCCCTATTTATTCCTAGCATTTCCATAATTGGTGAAACAATCCAATTTTCAAAGAAAAGGAAAGAAGAATGGGGAGAACTATTGTCCCAAACCTGGGTCCATCTTTTTATTGGCATTAAGACACCCAATTCTTCTTAGAAAAGCTCCAATTCTTTATCCATGAACTCAACATTATAGAACAAGATTAAATGCATCAACAATGAATAATTCTTGAATGTAGGGTTGGGTGCACCACTCTGAATTTCAACTAGAGCATTATGAATGTGTTCAACCACATAGCCCACATAATCGTAATCTTTGTTAATATTTGGGTGTTGAATGTCCATAGCCATCATTAGTAATTCAATTGACACTGTTGAATCTCCATCAAAACCCAACACTCTGCATAATCCATAGATTGTACAATGCATATAATGGTGGAAATATGTGATGTCAAATGGTGGTTTGATACTCTCTGGAATTATAACCGACTTCCTATTCACCCTAGGCATGTATCAGGGGATTTCATGCTTCTTGATAACACCTTTGTATTTGTCATAATCCTCTACAATCCACTCCAAATCTATATATGTACATGCAGTACCAGTAATTTGGAAAGCTTTAACAAAGCTAGCTCTGTTAATTGAAACTAGGGCAGACTGGTTCTTTCTTCTAATTACCCTAGATATTGGGCAATACCATTTGGCTAACTCTTTGATCAAATCCACATCAACATATACACCTGGCACAAGTAACTTTGCCATATTTGAATCCCAAGGGTTTGACATCGGGATACCCTTAACCCTATTATTCCAGAAATAATTAAACATAGAAGAACCAATCATATTAATCGTGGTAGGGTTTCTACATTGGCTCCATAAATCTTTCCATGCCAAATCATTTGTATTCAAGGCAGCAGAAGTCCCTAACATCAAATCTATAAATTCTTCTTTGTATTTCTTAACTATCTTTTCCTCAGTGGGACTGGCCTTGGAACTTCAAGGTCCTCCTGCTCCACTTGTCATGGTCTTGGGCTTGGGCTTGGGCTTGGAAGCTCTAGTTCCACTCGTCACCTAGCTCATTTTAGCTACAGGAGAAAAACTTAACCAATTTTCTGAAATTTTCCCACACCCAACACTCTGAATTCTCCAACGTTGTTGCAGAGATCAATTCACTGGATTACCTTGAAGATAGAATGCATTAATGCAATTATACAAAATCTTGGCTCAATCATGCAATTTATGGTATTTGGGTGCCGTCACTTCTCTCAAGTCTCAACTCTCATTAATTGTCACACTTGCATGAACTAGCTACTGTGACATTAATTCAAATTCAAAACATTAAAGCTAAAGTACTCGAGCGAAATTTGAACTCATGCCCTTCTATTTGATTGCGATTGTCATTCAAAAATTTTACAGAACCTAGCAAACAAGTCCATGTGTTAGTGAGTTAGCGATGATGCTACCAAATCCTCTTAATCGCAAGCTCGCAACCCCTTTTATGAATCCTCAATTAATCTCGCGAGTGAGAGATAGTCATTGATCTTCATCAAGCCCTTCAGTCACAACCTTGCAACAACAATTGTAATGTTTGTTATTTACCTGTGAGCTAGCGACCACTACAAATCTAACAAAACAACTTATTTTATCGCAAGCTCACAACTAGAAACTTAACTTGACTTAAACCCTTGCGATCCTATGACAACAAGTCACTTAACCGCCATCGCATGCTCGCAACACTTTTTGACTTAATACTTACAAACTCGTGAGCATGCAATGACCACAAAATCAAACCAAAACTTACCTGTCACCAGATCGCAACTTAAAATGCTAAATAACTTCAAAACTTGTGAGCAAGTGACAAAACCAACTAAGTTGTGATACCAACCACATCATGTGATCGCAAATTAAAATGACTTAACTGTGAACACCTTGTGACCTTGCGATAACATAAAATCACACCCAGTCACAACCTCACAACATAAAATGGTATTTGGGCATCGTTACTTCTCTCAAGTCTCATTAATTGTCATTTGTGGTTTGCCACACTTGCATGAACTAGCTAGTGTGGCATTAATGCAATTATACAAATGTCAAAATCTCAGCTCGATCATGCAATTTATGGTATTTGGGCAGTGTCACTTCTCTCAAGTCTCATTAATATTAATTGCCACACTTGCATGAACTAGCAGTAGCTACTGTGGAATTTTATTGGCGATTGTCATTCAAAACTTTTACAAAACCTGGCAAACAAGTCCATGTGTCAATCCCCATCTTTAATCGCAGACTCGCAATCGATTATAACAATTTGGAAAGGAACCGGTGAGTTAGCGACAATGCTACCAAATCCTCTTAATCGCAAGCTCGCAACCCCTTTTATAAATTCTCAAATAATCTCACCAGTGAGCGATAGCCATTGATCTTCATCAAGCCCTTTAGTCGCAACCTCGCAACAACATTTGTAATATTCTTTCTTTACCTGGGAGTTGGCGACCACTACAAATCTAACAAAATAACTTATGTCATTGCAAGATCGCAACTAGAAACTTAACTTGACTTAAACCCTTGTGATCCCATGAAAACAAGACACATAACCACCATCGCATGCTCGCAACACTTTTAAACTTAAGACTTACAAACCTGCGAGCATGCGATGACCACAAAATCAGACCAAAACTTACCTATCGCTAGATCACAACTTAAAATTCTAAACAACTTCAAAACCTGCGAGCAAGTGACAAAACCAACTAGGCTATGATACCAACCACATCGCATGATCGCAAATTAAAATGACTTAACCACTAACACCTCACAACCTTGTGACAACATAAAATCACACCCAGTCGCAACCTCGCAATATAAAATGGTCAAGTGCAAAACATCTTGCGAGGTAGCGAAAAATAAAATCTCCTAGTACTCGCAAGCTCGTGACTTAAACTGACTTGATGATAAAGGACTTGTGAACTAGCGATAACCATAAAATCTCAAAACTTTTTCTGTTGACTGTAGCGACCCAGCAAGTAACAACAAAAATCAATGTTTTATGTTAATTTACTATCATAAATAGGCACGAGTAGTGGCACATAGACCATTAATGACTTAGTACTTCCTCACTAACTCTCGCGGCTATAATGCATGGCATAAAACCAATTCGAGACCTTGCGACCAAAGAAATTTCATTAACAATCTCTAGGTCACTAACATAAAATGCTAACACTCAAAAACCTAGAGACCTCACGATTTAAACCCAAACCAACACTCACTAAGTCGCCACTTAAATTGTTAAACGTGAAATTTATCTGCGAGTTAGAGATGAAACATTAAACATGTCTGACCAACCATTTGACAACACTTGATGTTGACATGGAAAAATTAAGAGAGGACAACTCAGATTTTCAATGCATGACAACTTCGGTTTACTAGCCAACTAAGACAAAAAACAAACACAAAACCCTAATCAACATGAACATCATGTTAAGGATTTAATATAGAATAGTAGAAAGGTTCTAGCAGTAACAGTTATGCAATATGAATAATTTTATGGATCTTGTGACATAAATTGTTGCATTTCATATTCAACATAATGTGGAACCAAATACCAATTTACTAATAATTCAATTGTTTAGTAATAATTCAAATTCACAATTAAAAATATGAACAAATTCAAGGAATACAATATCAAAAATCATCAATGACAACTATAGTATTGCAATTTTGCAAATTGAAATTGTAATATGACTCAAGAACCGTAGTATAATTATAAATACCTATAAAATGACTGCTAATTCACTTCAGTGACTCACTTTGAGGCTTCCATATCCCAAATGGAGTCAAGATCCGGAAACTAACTAGTACTAACAGGTTCATGTTCATTCTGAATTGGGTATTCAAAAATGTCTTCATCTTCATGCTGACTCTAAGTCTGCGATCCATCATATTCATTTGTCTCAACACTAGCACTAGCAGTAACACCACTACTTTTAAAGTGTTTCACACCCCTCGTCTTTCACAGATGGAATTCCAGATTGCCAGTGCCCTATCATATGGAAAATCTCTAACATTATACTGGGTTACAAACAACCTCAAGAAAGTTTCCAAATTCTTTTCTAATTTGTTTCTAATCTTTGATTTCAAAAGCCCTAATGCACTAAAAACTCTCTCATCTTCCACCGACCCCAATATCATTGTTTGACATAAATCAGAAAGTTTCAAATATTCTGGTATTGCAATACGCAATACTTCACTTTGATCTATGATTTTCTAAAGCCTTGTGATTGATCCAGGTTCAAATGGATTCTCCAAGTTAACCAACTGCATTTTCATAACCAATGCAAATTGTTACATTGTTTTCTAAGATGATCTGAATTTAAAATTCCTTCTATTGGATGTCCATTGCACTATGCATCTTTTGAAAATGTCAATATCAATTCCTTTAGTTTTGTATGATACATCTTTGCATCATTTGGATTATCTCCAATTGAATGCCAAAATTGAGGATACACACAACCCAGGGCTTCAAGTATTTCTTCTTGAGGGAATCTTTCACGAATCTCAGTTGCAAGTTCATATGCAATAGACTTCAAATTATCACTAACAGATTTAACAATATTGTCAACATATTCCTTTTTAACTAGTAGTGCTCTGCCTCGCTTGCCCGTCTTAGATTGGTGCATTGGTATCTAAAATACTTTTAAAAAGACACATAGCTCATTTTTTGTATTGAAATGTAAAAAAATTTCAGCATGATTCAAATCTATAATTATCTTCCACCTAAAAAAATTTGGGCTTCACCCTGTTAGATCTGAATATAGACCATCCAAGCTCAAGCATGCCATTTTATGTAGAGTGCTATACTCATTGATATACATAGTTCTGTATTGGGCTTTCTTAACAAGTTTGTTTATTGAATCCAGCATGGGGAGAGGACTAGCTAAAGTTAACAGAGTCTCTATATCACTTAACTTATGTAAGAGATCAGGAGCTTTGTGTACTATGAGGTGTTGCTCATACATTAGTCCAATCAAGGATTGATATTCTGTTAGAACTCGTTCCAATGGTCGATGCAAGGAGATCCATCTGGTCTCAATATACTTGAGAAGCTTGTTTCCTCTTGTTACTCCCTCAACAAAAATATGAAATTCTACAAAATGTTTAGGACTTCGACAAAAGTATGAGTGGAGCTCGTGGACTAGATCTTCAACTTTTGACACTGTAGGGAAATTGCTTACAATTCTATATGCTAAATTCATTCTATGGGCCATGTACTCAATGCCAACCATGTATGGTGCAATACTAGTTTGTAATCTTGCACAAAGACGGGTCCTTTGACCTTGCATTACTGTAGCTCCATCTACTCCAACACACACCAACTTCTTGGCAATTGTCAAGTCATCCATACTAGTAATTTTATTCAAAGCTTTCTTAACTTCCAAATATAATTTTTTTGCTATTGAATTGCCCCTCATTTTATGAACACAGAGTAGATGAGCTCGACAGACGTGTTCTTTTACGATATACACATGTATACAAACCCAAACAGTGATATCTATTGCAGTAACTTCATCTATGGATAATGAAATGAAATTTGAATCTTTTACACTCTCTTGTAAATTTTGCTTTTTCACCTCAGCGAGACAGTTTGCCATTTCCCATTCAGCATTTATTGACCAATGTCACATAGGATAGTGAGGAACATTCAAAAAAGATATTAAATTACTAAATTCTGGGAAATATTTCATAAGATGCCCTCTTGACATAATATGAAAGACAACACTCATCTAAACAGTCTTTGCCAGGTTTCCATCTTTTGTTGCATGTTCAAGCCCAGCCTTGATTATATTTCCAAATCCACTATTACCAATCAGTGTCATTTTGTGGTTATGCTCTTCATATTCCGTGACATACTTAACATGAAGACATTCTTCCTTTGATTTCCATCTTACTACTCGTGTTTCCTTTCCATCTATGATCTGTTTTTCATAAACCTTACCAATATGCTTTTCTATGGTGTCAAGCTTTAGATGTATCTTCTTCTCTCCTTTAGTTTTCCAGCTACAAATCTTACAGCTGCATTTTGTTGGTTGTTCATCATTGTTTAGGACTGGTTCAATGAATGGGTACTTTTCTACCCAATCAATCTTAAAACTCCTTGTCATCTCCCACTCTCGCCCCAATTTTACTTTTCTTTTTCTTTTCTTCCTACCAACATCATCTTCAGTACTAGTATTTGCATCCAAGTGAATTATCTCATTGTGTGTATTCCTTACAACATCTTCTGCCATGTCGGTATTGTCATCCTCATTTGATGCACTTAACTCAATGACAATCCCACCTTGTGGTGGTGGTGAGCTACCGTGAATGGCTTCTGCAACTACAGAAGTTGATGGACCAAAAACTTTGGCAATTCCAAAGAAAGACTTTATGGTAGTATCTTGGGCATTTTTATGGCCTCTCAATCCCTTCAGTTTCACCGTCCTAAGGAGTCTTACCCTTTTCTGACATCTCAATCCCTTCACCACCATGAGGAGTCTCAATCTCATCCTTGTGTGACATCTCAATCCCTTCACCACCCTGAGGAGTCTCACCCATGTCTGACTATGACATATTGAGTCTTGACCTCTCACTACAAATTAAAAGTTAAAACTAATACTATCAAGTATGAAGAAATGATTACTCACCTTTATTCCTTCTCAATTCTCTAAATAAGGAATCAGGAATGCCTAGGCCTATGTTGTAGGATTGTAACTCTGGCCCTCCACCCTACAATGTGAATGAAGTTCGACTTTCCAACTCAATTTGTAGAATGTGAATCGAGACTTGAGAGCTCCCACTTTACTAATCAGACATGAACAAATTGTAAGAAAGAGTGTAAGAAAGAGTGTATTTATAGAAATCCATGATTGCATTTTTGGTGAATTGCGCGGGGCCCAGGCGTCACAATTGCCAATAAACATTTAATTTAATTGCATTTTTGGTGAATTGCATGGGCATGCAATGGACATTTAATTTAAGCAGGGAAAAATGGGTCCTCAAATGCTTATAATGTTTTAATTGATATTGGCAAATTTGGCCAACGCGTGCAATGAACATTTAATTTACCATTGGCGAATTAGGTCCTGGGTACATGGTCGTTTTACTATTGCTGGTGAATAACTGAGGTGATCTAATACCCACGTCCAAGTGATTCTAGGAAAATATTACGGGCATGCACGTTGATGGTGTGTGGTCAATGATGAAGCCAGATTCTACAGTGTGTCGTTAACCCTGACATTCTAGACAATTTGACCATGATTGTTGCCCCATACTATTCATGCAGAATTTGCCAATTGGCAAAGGTTCGTCACTAAAAAACTCTCTGAAAGCAACTCTTGCATCACAAATCTAGAATAAAGTTTCATCTTCTTTGCAATAAAGTATCAATTTTATTGATTCAGTCAGTTTCAAATGAGATGCAAGTAGCAATGGGCTTCAACAAATCAAATATTTCAACAGGCTCAGACAACATTATGGTTCAGTGCTATCTATCCTTTTATGAAAGAAAACATTGTGACCACAATAAAATAGACTTATACAAGTGACAAGAGACACTAAACTTGAGGGCTATAGTGGATATTAGTGTCAAGTCTTGGTTTTCTTTTGATTTTATCTTTTGGTTACATGTCTTTTAGCTTTTTTGGGATGTCTTTGACTAGAGATTTTATCTCCAGGATGTCTTTGACTAGAAAGGTGAGGATGGGGTATCATCACCTATTTTTCTTTGTTGTCTATGGATTGTCTCTTAGTAATGCTATGACTTTTTCAAGGATATGAGGACACTATGAGTCTAGTGTGAACTAGGGCATTCCTTGTTTGCGACTATTTGATCTCCATACAAATAGGTACAATGACTTTCTGGGTTGAACATATACCTCGATTATCATAACCTATTTTTCATAATAAAGCTCCATGATGATAATATTACAAGAAGCTCTTTCACCTCCATATATTCTATCTTTCAGCCCCCTTTCTTGATTGACCTCCATCATCCCTGAGTCTGTGTAGCCCATTATCACATGACTGAGTATAATGACATGCCAAAAATATCTGCATTTCATGTAGATTGCACCTGCATTACCACATATTAGCATTTCATACATACATATAGATATCATAATTGCATCACATTCTGCACACAACACATGTTAGCACAATTTACATTCTCATTATGTAAATCGTTATTCGCATTACCATATTCATTTGCATTTCATACATTCACATTTGCATTTGCATAACATATAAAATATAAAAGAACAAAAATATATTGCATTTCATCATGTACATATTTGCATCCATATCATAAGCATCATAGATATATGTATCTCATAAATTGCATTTGACACATAGAAACATGCATCACATAGGTACACATGCATATAGTTGTTGCAAGAATCATCTCATATATATATATCAAAAATCATAAGTGTCATGATACAATGATGTCAAAATTATATGGCTACAATCACCGAAGGTGTTGTCATACAAAATGGTACCAAATGGATATATAGGGAGCCCTCTAAGGCTATGATGAACTCCCTCTGTCAGAACTGGTTGGCCCCAATGGAGTCAGAGACCTAGAAGGACCCGCCCCAAGATCATCTCTCCTACCCCCTCTATCTGGTGGTGGTGGAGGACCCATAAACCTAACACTAGATGCCTGTCTCCTGTCTCTCCCTCCAGAGGTCATCATCATCTACGATGGTCTCCAAAAGCTCATAGCCCACTAATCTGATGGGACCACTCCATAGTACAGGTCTCTCCAGTAGGCTATCTCCTCCCCTACCCACAAAACAAAGGCATATCCAACCCCCATGTCCTCTACTGCCTTCTTGCCTGCCCTCAGTGTTGTCTAAGCCTTCATGTAGCATTGAATAGCCTGGTCCCTCTACCACTCAGTGTCCCTCATCTGTCTCCTGAGCCTAGCTATATCCCTCTTCAAATCCTGGATCTCATCTACTTGTCCCTAGAAGATCTCCCTCAAGGATAGTAGCTCATCCTCCTCCTCTCTCCCCTCATCCTATCCCTGTGGCTTCTCGTGTGGTTGCTCCTATCCCTGTCCCTATACTTGTACCTATTTGGGAACTTGGGCTGCTAGCACCTATCATGACAATCCACCTCTACCACTCACTACATGACCCTATCTCTCCTCTCTGCCCTCTCTCCTTTGAGCCACTCTCCTCTTTACCACTACGTCCCACCTCCATCGTCGACCTCAACCTCTGCCATCTCCACTATCATCTCCATCACCTCCACCATCTCCCTCTATCGACTCCCCTAGATCTGTTAGTCGTGGAAAGAGATACTCTCCCCAATATGAAGTGTACTCTGCATCCATCCCTGCATCCTCCACATTTCCCCAAATATCCCAAGGCATCGACACCATCTCCTACAAATGTGTCACAGCCTAATCATATGACAATAATGGCCCTAAATGCACCTAATCCCTCACTATCCGTGCATACATCCCAGACCCCCATGACATCCATTGTATCCTATCGAACTGCTTGTATACCCTATCTATTAACTTCCTCTCAATAATAAACGGTGTTTGATTGATTAGATACCTACTCCTGAATACATATGGCAGCTCCACTGCATCATCCTCCCACTCCTAACAATCCTAGTAAGGCCCCCATACCACACTATCTATCTCATCAATAACCTTGCACCAATACTCTAGCTTCCCAATCCATGGCTGAGAAGTAATCATATCATACAGGTGCACATAGTTGTACCCATGTCCTCCCCCTTTAAAATCTATCAGTCTTGTAACCGGCTGATGCTCATATGCCCATACCCATAACAATGTCACTCTGCATCCTAATCTTGGTGATTCGTGATATACAATCTGATGTAGCTCATAGTATAGTGTACCAGCATACACAACTCCCATGTAAACCTGGTGTGCTTAGTCACCAATGTCCCCAAAGTCCTCCCCCATCCCACTGCCAACCCTCGTGTCACCCTATCTGGACACAGGAACCCACTGATCGCTCCTGCCAGCACCATCGGTATCACCAATCTTGTAGTTGTCATGGTATCCTAAGTCACATATCTAACCCTCATCTCCAGTCCTAGATCCTGAAACACTCATCTCAGTGCATCCCTATCTCCATCTTGAACATAAGGAACTAACTCCCCAACAATCAGTATCCTCAATATCCTATATACATACTCTAAGGTGACTTTCATCTCACCCATCAACAAATGAAACATACAAGTCTTTGAGTGCCATCTCTCAGCTAGTTCAATCAGCAACCCCATTTTTTCTTGAAACTCAGGCACATACAAAATGTATTGTAGTCCCATGACTTCAACTACTTCTTTATCCTCGAATGTCAGCTCTGGTCATAAACTCTGAGTCAAAGGGAATCTCTCCCATGACTCCAGCATAGGTAGGTCCTCCTACAATCAAGCAAATCAACTGTGTCAATCCTAGTAGTACTCCCTGTTCATCATAAAGTGCTCCTTTTTATCCTAGTGCTTATATCTATCATATGGCACTCTATCCTAGTGGTACTCCATGTTCATCACAAAGTTCTACTTTCTATCCTAGTAGTATTCCCTATTCATCATAAAGTGTTTCTTTCTATCCTAGTAGCATTCCTTGTTCATCATGAAGAGCTGCTTTGATCCTATCTTTTTGGGCACCTACTTGAGTGTATCCTCTTGAGTAGCTTATCCAACTGACAACGTATGTTCTATCACAATATTGTCAATTTCACTCGAATCCAATTAGCAACGTATGTTCTATCATCGAATTGTCAATTTCTATGGTACTCCCTGTTCATTACAAAGTGCCTTGATCTATCCTATCCCAGGGCATCTGCTTGAGTGTATCTTCTTGAGTAGTTTTCTGATTGGTAGCGTATGTTCTATCATAGAATTGTCAATCCCTGCCCTATCTGCTACCCTAGTCTTTCCTAGAGGACCTTTTTGAGTGTATCCTCTCAGTAGCTTATTCAATCAGCAATGTATGTTTATCACATAACTGTCGATTCAACCTTATAGAAATAAATGCGCATTCATGAAACAAACATGCTTGTATACTTCACAAATGCACCTGCTCTGCACAGACGTGCCTTTGTTTGACATGGACACTCCTATCCTGCATAAACGTGCCTGAACTTCACAGACGTGCTTGCATTGAACACAGACGCACCTATCCTATCCAAATGCACTTGACACCAATACAGATGTGCCTTAACGTTTTCCCCCTACTTGACAAGTTTTTGCAACCTACATAAAGTGCATTTATTGCCTACCTAACATGCATTTATGACAACAATTAATGCAACAAAGTACAAGGAGGTTTTGTGGTACTTACCGGTTCTCCCGCCTCTAGTGGCCTCTGATATCAGTGAACATGGTCGAATTTGTGCACCAATGCCATCGCTACTGACTTTTGACTACTCTCTGCTCTCTCTGCACTCTGATCTCTTAGGTGTGTGGATGACAATGAGGATGTTTTCCCTTGTAGTCTATCTTATAGACTTCCCTAGCCCTAATCTCTTGAGTTAGTCTTCTTTATCCAATAACTCTGTCACTCTACCCTATCTTGTCAGTCATTTCTAGCCTTTATTTCTTATCGAGAGATTGTTTGTGATCTTTTCAAACATTGATATCCAATCTCTGGAGGGGGCATATCATTCCCATCTTGGGGCAACTTTGTATCAGTCCATCTTATCTTCTTTGAAACAATATGACAAGCTGCATTGTCTCAAAGAGGGGCAAAATGTAGACACCTAAAACTGTCCTGTCTAATTAAATAAATATTTTTATTTATTTAATTATTTTACCCTAATTCTTTTATTAATTAAATAAATCTTTATTTATTTCATTAATTCATTTACCCTCTTCTATCCTTATTTCTCATTTAAATAGAGACATTTATTTATTTAAATTATCCTTTTTTAATAAATTAAACTAAATAAATATCTTATTTATTTAATTAATCCCATTTCCTCTATTAATTAAATAAATCTTTATTTATTTTAATTAATTCATTAGCCTTTTCTACCCATGACACATGTCATTCATCTCTTAATTCATACACTACCTACCCTTTCATTATTTTCTTATTTCTTCTACCTACCCTTTAATCCTAGCTAACCATTTATTTTTTAGACCTCTTAATCTTATCCCTCCATTTCTTATAGTATCTTCTATATAAGGAGATGCTTCTTTCATTATCAAATCCCTCTTCTTCAAGCATTCAAACATTCAAACTTTCATATGTGATCAAGCCTACTTGCAACCACACTTCCATTCTTTGTTGAGCTCTTATGCACACATAAAATCTAAGAGAAAATATATCAAGCAAGATCAATGGAGATAGGAATAATGGAGATCCAAACCCTATCGGAGATGTGATGGTATAATCTTTCTGATTTTGTTGATTCTCATTTGTCTTAGGTAATCTTCATATGTTATGGTGGATCTTTGTTGTTGTTAGGCTAGGATTTTGTGGTTGAATCTATTTAGTCTTTCAATATTTTTGTTTCCATTTTTACCATAAACAATATTTTTTGTAATTTTTTTCTCAATATTTTTTTTTTGTTAATTTTTTATTAGGCATTTAATTGTTGTTTTGAAAAACCCTTGTGTACGACAAGCATAACTTGACTTAAACTTTCTATTTTATTTTATTTTATTTTTGAAATTATATAGAATTGTCTCTAGTTTGATACCATATAATTTTAAAAAAAACAAAAAAAAACAAAATAAAGCTATTAAAAAAATAAGAAACCCTGCTATTTCAAGTTTATGGATCTCTTTCAAATTAGAAATTATATTAAAGAAAAAAATTAATCCATTTTAAAAAAAAAATATTTATTTGGAATCTTAACAGTCTCTTCTATAATTGGTTTTAATTTCTTTAAAAAAATGTGCCAAAAGGACCTTCATATATGTGTCCAAAGTCAATATCTTGTATGGACACTAACATGGCCTTCAAGTTGCAGGTCAAACCAAGTCCAAGGATAAGGGTTGACTCCCCAAACCTTTTTCCAAATTGAATTCCAAAGAAAGTGCTAAAATTCATTTTTTCTGAAATGGAATCTCGTTCTAGAAGTGGGATCCTATTTAGTAAAAAATAGGATCTCATTTTAGAAACAAGATCGTATTTAGTAAAAAATGAGATCTTCTTTCAAAAATAAAAGGGGATCCTATTTATTTTTATGCTATTTATATTATATTGAAATTGACTTATATATACGTAAAAATTAACATTTTTAATATTGTAAATGACTTATACATACATAAAATATAAAATTTAAGTATAAGTCACATTTCAATATGTCTTTTTCTTTTCTTATACTTTAAGTTATATTTCATGTATATATTGAAAATATGTTTGAGAGTGGTTTTAGATCTCTAGGAGTTATAATGTAGATTCTAGATTTGATAAGATCTTATAAATTTTCAGCCTTAGGTCAATTTTTAGTACTCAACAAGCTGCTATTAGTATTTTATCACTCTCTTTATCTCCCTCAAGATATAGACCTATCTCTCTCTCTATATCACTCAGATTCTTCTATCCCCTCTCTAAGTTCTTTGTCTCCTCTCTCTCTCTCCCTCTATAAACACCTCCCCTCACTCCTTCCCTACCTCTATTTCTCTACATATACATCTCACTATCTCTCTCCCCACCTAACTATATTTCTCTACATACATCTCTCTTCCACCCCCTCTCTTTCTCTCATACCCTCTTCTCTCCACTTCTTTCCATCCCCTCTCTCTCTCTCTATATATATATATCTACATCTGGATCCCTCCTTCCTTTCCTCTCTCACACTCTCTACCTATCTATCTCCTCTCTCCCTCTCTCTATCCATCTATCTTCCCACTCACTCTCTATTTATAAAAGTAGAGAGGGAGGGAGGAAGAGGTAGGTAGAGTAAGTGGGAGGGGAGACAAAGAGAGTGATTGGGGACATAAATGGATAGAAAGAGTGGAAGAGAGGAGATAGAAATAAGTAAAAGGAGATGGATAGGTAGAGAAGGGGGGAGTGGGAGGGGTGGAGATTATAGAGAGAGGGTTGAAGAGAGATGTATGTAGAGAAAGATAACTTTGTGGGGAAGGAGAGAAAAGTATGTACAGAGAGATATAGAGGCATATGTAGAGAAATGGATGTATGTAGGGAGAAAAGGGAGGTGTTTAGATAAAGAGGAGACAAAGAGTGGAGAGTTAAGGATGTGAGAAAGTAGAGAGATAGGTGTACATTTTGGGAGAGAGTGAGATAACGAGGTAGAGAGGGGATAGACAATAGATAAAAGTAAAGAGGGAAGGAGGGAGGGGTGGAGAGGTAGAGATAGAGAGAGGAGGGAGAGGTAGGTAGAGAGAGTGAGAGGGGAGACAAAGAGAGTGGTCAAGGAGATAGATTGATATAAATATGGGGAAAGGGGAGAGAAAGGTATGTAAGAGAAATGTAACTTGGTAGGGAGGGAGAGAAAGGTATGTAAGAGAGATGGAGGTATATGTAGAGAATAAAGGTAGGTAGGGAGTGAGGGGAGGAATGTAAAGAGAGAGGAGAGAGTGATATAGAGAGGAGATACAAGTGAGATAAAAGTAGAGATGAAGGGAATGATAGGTAGTAAGAGAGTGAGAGGGTATAGAAATAGAGTGGCTAGGAGATAGATGGATAGAAAGAGAGGAAGAGGGGAGATATAAAGAAGTAGAGAGAGATGGATAGATAGGTAGAGAGAGAGAGAGGTTGGTAGGGAGGGAGAGAAAGGTATGTAGATATAGATAGAGAGGTATATGTAGAGAAATAGAGGTAGGTTGGGAGTGAGGGGAGGTGTGTAGAGAGAGAGGGAGGATATATAGTAGAGAGTTAAGGATGTGAGAGAGAAAGGTAAAGATATAGGTCTAAATTTTGGCAGAGAAGAGAGAGTGAGATAGAGAGGTAGAGATGAGATAGAGGGGAGATAAAAGTATAGAGGAAAGGAAGCAGGGGTTATCTTGTGAGAGAAAGAGCGTGAGAGAGAGGAAGAAAAATAGGATATAAGAGAGATGTATGTAGAGAAGAATAAGTTGGTAGGGAGGGAGAGAAGGTATTTAGAGAGAGAGAGGTAGAGAGAGATCTATATTGTGTGAGAGAGAAGAGAAAGAGATGGAGAGGTAGAGAGGGGATAGAAGGGAGGCAAAAGTAGAGAGGAAAGAAAGGAGTGGTTCTGAGAGAGAGAGAGAAAAAAAATAGTGGGTGGAAGAGAGATGTATGTAGAGAATGATAAGCTAGTAGGGAAAGGAGGTATGCACAGAGAGAGAGGTATATGTAGAGGAATATATGTAGGTAGGAAGTTAGGGGAGGTGTGTATAGGGATGAAAGACAAAGAGTAGAGAGTTAAGGATGTGAGAGAGGTAGAGAGATAGATCTAGATTTTGGGAGAGAGAAGAGAGAGTGAGATAGAGGTAGAGAGGGGATAGAAGGGACATAAAAGTAGAGAGTGAGAGAGAGATAAATAGTTAGGGAGGGAGAGATAGGTATGTAAAGAGAGATAGAGAGGTAGAGAGGGGATAGAAGGGACATAAAAGTAGAGAGTGAGAGAGAGATAAAGAGAGGCAAAGAGATAGATCTAGATTTTGGGAGAGAGAAGAGAGAGTGAGATAGAGAGGTAGAGAGGGGATAGAAGGGACATAAAAGTAGAGAGTGAGAGAGAGATAAATAGTTAGGGAGGGAGATATAGGTATGTAAAGAGAGATAGAGAGGTATATGTAGAGAAATAGAGGTAGGTAGGGAGTGAGGGGATGTGTCTATAGAGAGGAGAAAGAGAGTAGAGAGCTAAGGATGTGAGAGAGAGGTAGTGAGATAGGTCTAGATTATGAGAGAGAGATGTAGAGAGATAGGTCTAGATTATGAGAGAGAGAGGATATAACATTAGTTGGTATGGTGACTAGGGAACATTGATTAGTGGTGATGACATTAATCGCACCTTGTTCAAATTTTCATAAAAAATTAGTGTGTGGATAATGCTAGGTAGAGGATCACCAATAACATAGGAATATACCTTTCTTTGTAACATGTAAGCATATTTAATGATGTATGTAGGTGATTTTAATTCTGTGAAGTGAAAGCATCTTAAAATCTAAAGTAAGAAGAGAGAGGTATATGAAAATTTGTGGTAAGTGAGAGGTGGAGAAGGTTGATTGTTGATTTGGGAAATAAATGAGAGATTAGAGAAAGGTGGAACATAGGTATATTGATTGATAGGATTAAGCATAGAAATAACATGGATGGTAACATTACCATTTTATGCATTAGTAGACATGATAGAAAAAAGTATATGTAGGAATAAAAGGTATTATTGTGGGTATCAGTGCTTGTATCTCTATTTTGTTTGAAGAGATGTGTATTGAAGGACTTCTACACAAGTATTTCGTTGATCCAATTGAGTTTGGATGCGTATATCAATTTCCTATATGTTATTTTCTTAAATGAATTGGTTGTTTCGATGATTTTAGAGGAGAAAATTCCATTGAACCAAGTAAGCAAGGATGCCCTAGAAGCTTACAAGAAGGGTGAAGAGAAGGAGATCAACATTTGTATGAATATATATACTAAAAAATAAATGTAAATAATAATAATAAACGCATTTCAATCATGTAATTAATCAATTATTGAAACAATAAAATTGACTCCGCATTTGCGAATAGTGATTTGAAGAGGGGTATATTTATGGTTAATCAATTATTGAAACAATAAAATTGACTCAGCATTTGTGAATAGTGATTTGAAGGGGGTATATTTATGGTTCTACCTGGCGCAATCCGTCCACGGATTTGAAAATATATGAGCCCACCTGTTTGTTGTCGTCTGGCGTCCGAATGCACAATTGTTAGATGCTTGGCTTCAATACAAAACAAGTGCATAAGTTGCGAATTAATCAATGCTGTGTAAGATAGTTTGATTTGAAAAAATAAT
This sequence comes from Cryptomeria japonica, assembly GCF_030272615.1. Classification (NCBI taxonomy): domain Eukaryota; kingdom Viridiplantae; phylum Streptophyta; class Pinopsida; order Cupressales; family Cupressaceae; genus Cryptomeria; species Cryptomeria japonica. The sequence goes on along the minus strand of NC_081408.1, from coordinate 760,687,911 downwards.
ATAAAATTTAATTAAGGAAACTATCTTACACGGAAAATTTAATATCTTCAAATCTCTATTTGTTTTCAATCTAAAATTTCCATGCTCCTATTTTAGATTGGTTGAGGAAACGAACCGAAGCATCCATTGTTAAACCTTCACCAAATTATTTTAGCTCTCCTGCAAACTTCGGACCGGATCTGAACAACAGTAATCGAACTACGTCAAATTTTCAGTGAGACTCTATGGCTGCTGGGACAGAAAAAGTGGACGATTTGGAAATAACGGCTGCGATTGATCAATTTTGTTCAGAATTGGAAGCGGCAGACAGGCCACAAATAGATTTTGATCAAGCGTATGATGTGGAGCACGAGCCTACAGAATCTCGAGTAAATCCTCTCGAACAATCTTTTTGATAAAAAACAGAAATACACACAAACACAGAAATATAGAGAGGAGACAGGAGAAGAGACATGGGAGAGAGAAATACAGAGAAACCCATAAAAGGGTTCTAATATTTCATTTCTATTCAATCAATATATAGGAAGATATACATTAAATTAATGCTGGGCAGGTGAAAGAAGGCTCTCGATGTCACTTGGTGGAGGAACTTTCTGGAAGACAGAAGTTTCTAGGAGGATAATTAATTTATCTCCAACATCCTCCCATAAATTAATTATCGAATTGGTTTTGATATCCCCCCATAATCGAATTAGGATGGGTCCCGGCTTCAAGCCTTTTTAGGTACCCATTCACAAGAAATTTTGTTTCCCCTAATTGCTTTGGGTTTTCACAGTTTACCCTTAACTGATTGGCTACAAACATCACTTTTACAGTAACTTTGGGTTTTTAACCGGTTTACCCATAACCATTTGGGTTTTCCCCAACTGATACAATCACTTTGAATTTCATATTACTTTGGGTTTTTTTACCCAAACAAGTGGTTTTGGCTTACCACAAACCATCACAAGAGGCTCAGCTCTAACATGGTTCCAATGACCATCACAATGGGGAAACTTTCATCACGGGGAAATTTTTCCTAAAATTATTGAGTCCATATAAAAAGAATTCCATCTATCGAGACACATGGGTAACCTGTGCTCGCTAGTTCTATAGGAATCCTTTTCAGATACATGGTTCATCAATAATGTATAGCAGAAACTCTGGGGTGTCGGGTACCACCGATCATGCACCCCTTACATCAGCACACTTGTTAACTTCACAAACAACACTGAACTATTCTTTTGCGAATTCCACCAATCTTCACAATTTGACACACTTAGAGGATATCTTTAAACTCCAACAATTTTATTTAGAAAGCAACATAACCTTCACATTTAGAAACAACTTTTTTCACCTCCAACCAAACACTTTACACCTCATCCAATCACAACTAACTCCATCTAATATCTAGAATGCAAGACATTCACATAATTCCTTTATGCAAATCAAGCCTATATGCATCACAAGAGGACACAGATATACAAGCCAAAAGAAAAGCTTACAACTAATAATTGTCACTAGATTCTCCTCCTTCTCCAATGACAAGCTTTCACTTTGCACACAACTTTCAACAATGGTTTCAGTGATTTCTAACACTACATCTTCCTTAGAAATATAGAGCTCCGCAGATTTGAGCACAGTTCCATCCTTGTCACTTCCTCAACAATGGCTTTAGAACAATGGTTCATTTCTCCATAGTCACTACCATATTACAATAGCACAAACAGAGCATATCATAACTGGAGCACTCACCACTCCATGCCTCCATTTCAGCCTTTGTCTCAGATCCCACTCTCTTCACTCGTGGCTCAATAGTCTTTCACTTCAAAACACTTCAAACTTTCTGCAGTCCAGTGATCTCCGTCTAGCAGCTTCTCCTTTCCTTCTATAGCAACCAACATTCTTCTCTTATGTCGCTTGCGATCTAATGGCACTAGGAAACATGATTGACTTTACACAGCATTTCTCACCAACACTTCAGCAATTTCTCTTCCATTGTCTGCAAACTGGATTGAGACACTGGTCTCCTGAACACCTTCGCCTCTGATAAAGACACAATCCACAGCCCAAGATTTGCATGGGCTCTGATACCATGATAAAAAACAGAAATACACACAAACACAGAAATATAGAGAGGAGACAAGAGAAGAGACATGGGAGAGACAAATACAGAGAAACCCATAAAAGGCCTCTAATATTTCATTTCAATTCAATCAATATATAGGTAGATATATATTAAATATTAAGTCTATTGTAGACAGAAGTTAGATGCAGCATTAATGCTAGGCAGGTGAAAGAAGGCTCTCGAAGTCACTGGGTGGAGGAACTTTATGAAAGACAGAATTTCTAGGAGGATAATTAATTTATCTCCAACACTTTACGGATCATATTATTTGCTTCAAGCGTAATACATTTCTTTCTTCTCGTCTAGCCACAAATAAACGGAAGCCATAATTAAAGACTTTTTATGTACTCTCAGAAATCTTATCTGTGAAATTGGAATCATCTAATCAAATTTAACGATCTAAGCATGTGACATTTATTCTAAGGAATTAACAAAATACTAAAAACTAAAGCAGGAAGCGAATAAAGATGCCGAAGTCCTGAAACTTCAGCTTACAGAAGCATTGGAAGCGGTCGTGAATGCAAATAAGGAACTAAAAAATGAGATTGCGAGACACAAGAAAGCAGAGGCAGCTGCAATAATATCAATTCGCAAGGTATGGAACTATTTCCTCTTTGCCAGATACAATTGTTGTTCCTCCAGTAAACTCACCTATATCATCTCGCTTTTTAAGCTTTATGAACAGAAATGCCAAAGCCTTACAAGGCGACGAAACGCAGTCGAAGAAGAAGTTCAAGAAATGGTGGAGAAACTGACGTCACTTGGAGCAAAACTGAATGAAAGCTCCCGTGAACGACAGGAAGCCAGGCGGGAGGTCGAAGAAACACGCCGAAATTTCGCCACCGTGGAGGAGCATAACTACCGAATTTTGCAACAAAAGGATGGCGAAATTCAACATCTTCAAAATTGCTTGCTTTCAATGCCGCGAGTCGACAATCCAATCTCCTCTTCTTCAGCTAATTACCTTGAATTCCGCAAATACTCTTTTGAGGAAATAAAAGCAGCAACCTGCGATTTCTCCAGCGATTTCAAACTCGGAGAAGAAGACTACGGTATTATGTACAGAGGCGAAATAAGACAAACAGCAGTTGCAGTCAAAATCCTCAAGGAGAACGGTTTTCAGTTTCGGCGGGATTTCGAAAGCGAGGTATACACACTAAAATAATCTAAAGCATTGCATATTTCGTTTTCCTTTGTTTTCTTACAGCTTTCGTATAATCTTCTCTTGTTCAGATTGACATTTTCAAAGATATCCGGCATCCGCATTTGATACGGATTGTGGGAGCCTGTTCCGAGCAAGATTGTATAATATACGAATATATGTCCAACGGAAGCCTTGCAGATCATCTCAGCTGCAAAGATGCCTCTCCGCCGCTCCCTTTCTACACTAGATTTCGTATTGCAGCCGGAGTATGCTCGGCTTTACAATATTTGCACAGTTTCAGGCCAGATCCAATCATCCACGGCCATCTGAAACCCTAAAATAGATTCCTTGACGAGAATTATGTAAGCAAAATAAGCTACTTCGGCCTGTACTCTCGTCTTCTGCCAAGAGATCTGTACTCCGAATCGGAGCCCAAAGGCACATTTTCGTTATGGATCCGGTATACCTGAAAAACGCTGACTATTCTACCAAATCTGATGTTTACAGCCTCGGAATCTTCATTCTTCAGCCGGAAATACATGTTCCCAGCCTCGGAATCGTCATTCTTCAGCCTTGGAATATGCCTTACAAAGTGCAACTTTTGACAAACTTTTGGATCCTTTAGCCGGAAATACATGTTCCCAGCTATTTCCTCTGTCCAATCTTCCAGGCAAGGATAATTTTTCTGCATTCTTTCACTATTACTCTTTAGTTGAAATTACCCGTTTATCTGATTTCATTACTTCACATTCATCTGTCTTCATTAGGTTTTCATTGTAGTTAATAATTCGGCTTATGGTTAGAAAAATAATTGTTCCGATTTGCAGGAAGTTATGCAGGATCCTTACATTGCTGCAGACGGCTTTACATACGAGAAGGAGGCGATACAAGGATGGTTTGATTGCGGACATGATACATCTCCCATGACAAATGAAAAACTTGTGAGTAAGAATCTGATCGCAAACTTCTCTCTGAGATCAGCCATTCGACAGTGGCAAGAAAGAGGCGATATCCTGAACATTTAACGAGTGACAATTTTATTTATTATTATTGAAGATCAGTTTTTGTAAGTTTAAGATATATTTTACATTGTTATTATTAAATATCAATTTATTGAATAATAATAATTTTTTAATAAAATATAATAATTGCTCTCCAATTTATTGTAAATGAAATAATTGGATAATTTTTTGTAGATAGATTTGAATATTAATTTTAAAATAGAAAAATTTACAATTTATTTTCAATTTATGTTTTAATTTTGAACATCTTATCAATGTTATTATATTTTTGCAATTCATTTGAATATTATTTGTAGTTTTTTAATCATCAACATATTGGATCGCACTGTTTAAAATTTTTCCCACACAAGCAAATCCAAAAACTACAAACTATATTGAACATCTTTTATTAGAATGGTTTATTCTACTAAAGTAAAACAAATTGTTAAGTTATAGTTTTTGTGCTAAATACATATTGTCAGATGTAATAATAATTCTTGATCAAAATGTAAAGTTTATTTATTATGAAAATCTACTACTATACAATTATAATGCATTGATGTAATATAAACACATGAAAAATATTTTTTTGTCAATGTTATTAGCCACAATGATTGCCTTGTACATAGTTGGAATCAAATATTAGATTTTTAAGGCTAGATTTCACTCTTGATTTAATCCAAGTGAATGTTATCTAAAAGATTCATTTTTAGTTAGCAACAATGAATAATAAGATGTTATTTTATTATAAACTATTATTTTAAAATTTCTGAATGATTTTACATTAAATATTTACATTTCAATGCATGCCTTGTGTAATATCCTTGGTTTAGGCAAACTTATTGAAAGATGTATTGAGGGGTATTGAGTTTAAAAAATCAAATAAATATATATATAATGTGTCGAGACTTAAGAAAGGACCTCATTTTTTTTTTTATAAATTATTTCAAACTTATGTACCAATACTATATTTAGAACTTAGAATTAATCAATTGAAAAATTTGGTTACTTACCATTGTTGACGAGTGGGTCAGCACCTCCTTGGGGTTTGTGACATGGATTCCTCCTACCTCTCGTGGATCCTTAACTCTGGCCACTCTTTCATTCATTGACAACTCAAGATTTTGGCATAACGACAGCGGTGATTCCAACAATTGGTATCAGAGCGCTAGGTCGCGAGTTCGTATCCCAAGAGGTCACCCTATTGTCTCCTTAAAAGAATTTTGTGAAACCCTAGTTGGTGTTGAGGGGGAGATTGTTGGCCAGTCAATCAACACCTACTTGAGGTTTGTGACATGGCTTTCTCCCATCTCTCGTGGATCCTTAACTCAGGCTGCTCTCCCATTTGTTGACAGCACGAGATTTTGGCATAACAGCAATGGTGATTCTAACAACCATATTCTATTATGGTTTGTTATAAATAAAACTTTTATGAATTTAGTGTTAGCTTAAATTTAATTTTTATATAAAAAATGTACCAAATAATCTTCATGATGTATGAATATAATGCTATTCATAATCTATATTTAAAAATTGCACATTAATCGACATAAAAAGTAAACTAATCGACAACTTTATGTAATTTGTATATCAAAATTGTTATTGACCAACATAAAGACTTGAAATGGCTAGGGACAATTCAATTGCATGAATATTATAATTATAATAAATTTATAATCTTTTTCAATAATTTAGTCTAATTAAATACCTTATAAAATAAATGAAACAACTAAATTAGAAAATATAATAATATTTTAAAAGATAGTAATATGCTATACACAAAATATACATGCTAGTCTATGTATGTGTATGTAAGTGAGCGATGGGTTATTCTATCTTCTCTAATCAATTAATTCATTTTATTCCTATAATGTTTGTTAATAGTGTGGTTTTCATTTATTTATTAAGATACATGTGTTGAAACTGATACTAGGCCATCTATTCATGAAAATGAAACCATTGTAGATATAGTATATGTTGGTAAGAATAGAGTGGATTTCCTTAGAAGAATATTTGTGGCATTCTTACTATCTTAGAAGGATCTCTAGTTATTCAGATGATGATTTAGCTGATTCAATGCCTCCTTCCCCTACTAATTTGGATAGTTTTATTGTTCATGATGTTGTTTCCTCTTCTATTTTCCTAGTTCCAAATGACTTGGGAATCTCTCCTCCTCCTTCGATTATCCTAGATTCTTAGTCTCTACTATGATAAATTTCTCCCTCCAAAACAATCTCTCAATTGCGTGGATCCTCTTACATTTGTTCTGATAGAGCCCCCTCTTTTTTTCCTAAGTTCTTTGGTCATGATGATGCTTCTTGTTGGACGATCATTCATTATAAAAAAAAGTTATTCCATAAAGGTCTCGCCCTCTTAGGTTTCTCCTTGAGGGGCGGAGTTTGGCCCCAACCTTGATTTAAATTGATCTTTCAAGTTTTGATTTGTTTAGTTTCATTGTAAGATTGTTCTCCTATATGTTGGTTGCAATGTTATTTTGGATTCTCTCTAACTATTTTTGTTTACACCTTTGGTAACCTCCTTGTTGTGCACCAAGGTTTGGGCCTTGTAAGAAACCCACCTTATTCAAAAACATTGAAGAATTCATGAAAATAATATTTATATTTCAAGGATGTATCTTAATTTATAGATATTATATATCATCACCTCTATTTGGAAGAAATATTCTCTCAAGGAAAAGACAAAGCTGCAATGTATTAGGAGAATTTGAAATGTGATCTTTAAAAAAAAAAAGGATATTTCATAGAAATATTCACAAATGGATGTGATAAAGATGGTATTTTAAGAGGTGGTCCATGTTTCTTTATTTTATTATTTTCATGCATATAGTACATGGGTTTTGTAGTATTTTTTATTAAAATAAGTGATGAAGGGACCCAACACATTACAAACTTAAAAAAAGAACAATCAAATACTAGTAACAGAATAAAAGTAGTTGCAACAATAATGAAATAAGACAACCAAAAAAGTAACAATGTAGCTAGAGAAGATTGAGAAGTATCCTATTTTGAATAAGAGCTTTGCTTATCTAACATTTGAGCCTAAGAAGGTGAATACTTGTTAGTAGGATATTTCTTCTTATGTTGGCATTTGTCCAAGTAGATCCATCATAATAATTAGAATAATGTTGATCCGCAAAGGAAAAAGATGGATTAGTAAAAATAAAGTTAGAAAGAACAATATCATTAGGGTAAATATATTTATCAAGAGAAATAGTAGTAGAATCATTAACATCACTGTTAAACTTAGAAACTTTGTCCAAATCAAAATTAGTCTAGAAAATATTAGCTAGAGAAACAACAAAATAAACGTTCAGCCCAAAATCTATCATTTTATTACTAGAAGTAATTTAGAATGGAAAATAACACCAACAAGTAAATTGTAGTAGAATGAAGAGGAGAAAAAATAATTGGAGTAAGAGACAACCCAAGATCATCAAGCACATTAGTTGAAAGAAAAGAAAAAGAAACAATAGTGGGTAGTTTTGAATCATCTAAACCAACATCATCCTCATAAGTAGCATCACAAAAATAGTAAGGTGGTCATGAATGGCATATCTCCACCAAGTAGAGAAATATTATTTGCAAGTACTAGGGGGCAATCAAAAGCCAAATGCCCAATAGCTAAATAGTGCCTATATTGAAAGGGGATGTGTTCATAGTCAGCTAGCTGACATCGAGATCTATCATCAATTTGTAGTTCATGACCTCACCAAGCAAAGATTTTGAAAGATCAAATTCAACTAAAATATAAGAAAAGGACGTATGATCAAAGTTTTTGGTTATAGAGTCCACATTCAAGAATCTACCTAAAGTATTGCCAATAGACTCATAGGCTTAATCATACCAGAAATAAAGGGAAAGATAAAGAAATCTTACCCACATAGGAAAAATATCAATATAATACTTCAAAGGATTGAAAAAAGAAACCAAGGGGGGCATAGAGAGGGGATGTGAATCAAGAATAACCTATAGATTATCCTTACAATTGAAGCAAACCACAAAAAAATATTCGATAAAAGGGTACAACTCTATTTTACCCTCGCTTAGAGGAGAGCAACCCTTAAGAAACCAGTGGTGCAAATTAGGGAGAGAAATCCAAAACTTGAAAAAACCTACAAATTAAGCCCTTCATAGATAAAGAATCGTCACATTAAATCAATTCACAATAGGTTTAGTCACACTTTAGTATATGTGCCTAATTTATACCTGATTGTGCCCATTTTCATGTCTATTATTTAAACTTGGTTCATTCCTATATTTACAACCTTTTCATGGCCTATTTTTCTAGGACTAGGGAATTGGGTGCCCTTATCTAGGAAAATAAAGTTAAAATTTCAAATAATAAAAGATATGTTTTGCAAATAACAATAATTTACCTTTCTCTATTGGCCTTCCCTAAAAATAATTTTGAAAAGGTATAAGTTTCATATAAATAGAACTCTCTCTCTCATTTCAAACTCTAACCAACACTTTCAAGTATAGGCATAAGCAATTCAATTTGTTGAAGAATGAATTTGCATTTAAGGAGGAAATAATTCAATTTTGTAACAACGATCATGATCAAATATATTGTGTTTCTCCATGTTTAAACCATGAACTAACATATTGTAGGAATTCACTTTGGACATCACAACAATTTTTGTGTCAGATTCCATGAAAGAATTTAATACTTGAGGTAATTTGTTTCCAATTCAACATTTTAGTACTTGTTTATCCTCTATCCTTGTGAGGGCACACACTCTTTTCATAAACATAGTTGTTGTGGAGGTGGAAACACAAACATGGGTTTTGAGTAAGGTAAGCCCCTATACAACACAACTCCTTTCCCTTGTTTTTTATGTGTTCAGGTTCAAATTCAATAGTGAAAACTCTATAGTAGTGCAAGGAGATAGTTGTAGATTTCAACAAATTTCAAATAGATGAAAAATAATGGGCTAATTCACTCGACATCCTTATCCTACTATTTTGAGCTAAATTTTATGGAGGTAGTAGCATGGAACCTCCTAACTGAGTTTTCAATTAATTTCATTAGTTTGGGCACCTTTGATCTAGGGTTCCCAACACTTCATCTAACACATTTTTCTCTAGATTATAACTCTAGGTTCTTCTATGTATATCTTGTTGCAATTACTATTACATTGGTTACACTGTTAACAATTTCTCCTGTAACTATTTGCTATGTAATAGTTACTTCTGTATATGGATATATGCAAGAAGTTGAGTCCACTATTTGGCCAAAAAGTGGAAGTTTTTTCCCTATTTTTCAGAATTAATCCCAATTGACCTAAAAATTTGAAGTAATTTAAGAATGAATCTTTGAAAAAGACATTGATAGAAAATGTAGCGCTTGAATTCTAGTTTCCAAATATGTATTTTATTTTAATACCTTGATGATTCAAATTAAGTCTCAATAGGCATTTCTAAAACCTATAGTTTAAAAGTCACCTTTTCAGGGCCATAAAATGATCATGTACGACAAGCATAATTTGACCTAAATGAAACCATTTTTATGAATCCTTTTCGGAAAATATTTTTTAGCACACTTACCTTTGATGGGGATATTTTTTGTAATTTTTTTCTAAATATTTATTTTTGTTAATTTTTATTAGGCATTTAATTGTTGTTTTCAAAATCCCTTGTGTATGACAAGCATAACTTGACTTAAACTTACTATTTTTTTATTTTCTCTTTTTTTTAAAGAATATAGAATTGTTTCTAGTTTGATACCATGTCAAGGAATAAGAAAGAATTTATTGAAAAGAAGAAGTTATTAAAAACATAAGAAACCATGCAATTTCAATTTTATGGACCTCTGTCAAATTTAGAAATTATATTAAAGAAAAAAATTAATCCAGTTTTTTAAAAAAAATATTTAGAATCTAAACAGTCTCTTCTATAATGGGTTTTAGTTTCTTTAAAAAAATATGCAGAAAAGGTCTTCACATATGTGTCAAAAGTCAATATTTTGTATGGATCCTAACATGGATTTCAATTTGTACGTCAAACCAAGTCCAAGGCTAAGGGTTGACTTCCCAAGCCTTTTTCTGAAGTGAAATCCAAAGAAAAAAATAGTGCTAGAATTCTTTTTTTTTTTGAAATGGGATCTTGTTCTAGAAATGGGATCATATTTAGTAAAAAATAATATCTCATTGTGGAAATGGGATCCTATTTAGTTAAAACTGAGATCTTGTTTCAAAAACAAAAGCAGATCTTGTTTCTTTTTATGTTATTTATTTTTATATTGAAATTGACTTATTTATACATAAAAAATAATATTTTTTATATTGTAAATGACTTATGCATACATGAAATATAACATTTAAGTATAAGTCACATTTTAATATGCCTTTTTCCTTTCTTATACTTTAAGTTATATTTATTGTATATATTGACAAGATGTTTGACTTTGGTTTTAGATCTCTAGGAGTTATAATGTAGATTATAGATTTCATAAGATCTTATAAATTTTTAGGCTTACTCAAATTTTAGTAATCAACAAGCTCCTAATTGTATTTTATCACACACTCTCTCTATCAATATCACTCTATTTATCTCCCTCAATATATATACCTATCTCTCTCCATATCACTAAAACTCCTCTATCTCCTCTCTAAGTTTTTTGTCTCCTCTCTCTCTCTCTCTCTATACACCTCCCCTCACTCCCTCCCTACCTCTATTTCTCTACATATACCTCTCACCATATCTCTCCCTACCAAATAATATTTCTCTACATACATCTCTCTTCCACCTTCTCTCCCTCCTACCCTCTTCTCTCCACTTATTTTCATCTCTCTCTCTCTCTCTCTCTCTCTCTCTCTCTCTCTCTCTCTATATATATATATATATATATATATATATATATACATGTTCATCCCTCCTTCCTTCCCTCTCTTCCACTCTCTACCTATTCATCTCTCTCTACTTATTTCTCTATCCTCTCTCCCTCTCTCTATCCATTTATCTTCCCACACACTCTCTCTTTATAAATGTAGAGAGGGAGGGAGGAATAGGTAGGTAGACTGAGTGGGAGGGGAGATAAAGAGAGTGATTGGGGATATAGATGGATAGAAAGAGAGGAAGAGAGGAGACAAAAATAAGTAAAAAGAGATGGATAGGTAGAGAGGGGGAGAGTTGTAGGGGTGGAGATGTATAGAGAGAGAGGGTGTAAGAGAGATGCATGTAGAGAAAGATAAGTTCATAGGGAAGGAGAGAAAGGTATGTATAGAGAGAGATAGAGAGGTATATGTAGAGAAATAGATGTATGTAGGGAGAAAAGGGAGGTGTTTAGAGAAAGAGGAGACAAAGAGTGGAGAGTTGAGGATGTGAGCAAGTAGAGAGAGAGGAGAGAGTGAGATAAAGAGGTAGAGAGGGGATAGAGCGGGGATAAAAGTAAAGAGGGAAGGAGGGAGGGGTGGAGAGGTAGAGATGGAGAGAGGAGGGAGGGGTAGGTAGAGAGAGTGAGAAGGGAGACAAAGAGAGTGGTTGGGGAGATATATGGATTGAAATATAAGGAGAAAGGGGACATAAATAAGTAGAGAGAGATGGATACATAGAGAGGGGAAGAGGGAAAGAGGGAGGGGTGGAGACATAGAGATAGATAGAGAGAGTGTGTGGGAGGGATAGGGTGGAAGAGTGATGCATGTAGAGAAATATAAGTTGGTAGGGAGGCACGAAAAGGTATGTACTTGAGAGATGGAGGTATATGTAGAGGAATATAGTTAGGTAGGGAGTGAGAAGAGGCATGCAGAGAGAGAGAGAGGAGATAGAGAGTAGAGAGCTAAGGATGTTAGAAAGAGGTAAATATATAGGTTTAGATTTTGGTAGAGAGAGGAGAGAGAAAGATAGAGGGGTAGAGAGGGGATAGAGGTGAGATAAAATTAGAGATGAAGCGAATGATAGGTAGGTAGAGAGAGTGAGAAAGGAGAGAAGCAAAGTGACTAGGAGATAGATGAAAAGAAAGAGAGGAATTGGGGAGATAGAAATAAGTAGAGAGATAGAGAGAGATAGAAAGGTAGAGAGAGAGAGAGAGAGAGAGAGAGAGAGGAATACATGTAGTAGGGAGTGAGGGGAGGTGTGTAGAGACATAGGAGATAGAGAGTAGATAGTTAAGGATGTGAGAGAGAGGTAGAGAGATCTATACTTTGGGAGAGAGAAGAGAAAGAGATGGAGAGGTAGAGGGGATATAAGGGAGATAAAAGTAGAGAGGAAAGGAAGGAGTGGTTATGTGTGTGTGTGTGTGTGTGTGTGTGTGTGTGTGTGTGAGAGAGAGAGAGAGAGAGAGAGAGAGAGAGAGAGAGAGAGATGTAGAAAATGATAAGTTGGTAGGGAGAGAAGGTATGTAGAGAGAGGGAGAGAGGTATATGTAGAGGAATATAGGTAAGTAGGGAGTGAGGGGAGGTGTGTGTAGAGATAGAAGACAAAGAGTAGAGAGTTAAGGATGTGAGAGAGGTAGAGAGAAGAGAGTGAGATAGAGAGGTAGAGAGGGATACAAGGGACATAAAATTAGAGAGAGAGAGAGAGAGAGAGAGAGAGAGAGATAAGTTGGTAGGGAGGGAGAGATAGGTATGTAGAGAGAGATAGAGAGGTATATGTAAATAAATAGAGCTAGATGGGGAGTGAGTGGATGTTTGTAGAGAGAGAAGATAGAGAGTAGAGAGTTAAGGATGTGAGAGAGAGGTAGAGAGATAGGTCTAGATTATGAGAGAGAGGATAGAGTGAGATAGAGAGGTAAATAGGAGAGAGAGAGAGAGAGAGAGAGAGAGAGAGAGAGAGAGAGAGAGGTTGGTAGGAAGGGTGAGAATGATATGTAGTGATAGATAGATCTAGGTAAATGTAGAGAAATAGAGATAAGTAGTGAATAAGGAGAAATGTGTACAGAGAGAGAGAAGATAGAGAGTTAAGGATGTGAGAGAGATAGACATATACGTCAAGATTTTGGGAGAGAGAGGAGAGAGATAGAGAGGTAGAGATGAAATAGAGAAAGAGTGATATGGAGAGAGATGGATCTAGAGCTCAAGGAAGATAAAGAGAGCAAGACAATGTTGATAGGAGCCTATTGATTATTGAAATTTGACTATCTGAAAATTTATAAGATTTTCTAAAATCTAGAATTTTAATTATCTCTTAGAGATTTGAAACCACTCTCAAATATCTTATCAATATATACATGGAATATAACTTAAAGTAGAAGATTGGAAAAAGAAATATACTTAAATGTTATATTTCATGTACATATAAGTCATTTCCAACAAAAATAAATAAATAATATAAAAAGAAATGAGATCCCATTTTATTTTTGAAACAGGATCCCATTTATGAAATAGGATTTCATTTTGTTTTTGAAATGGGACCCCATTTCATAGATTTGGGACCCTGTTTCAAATTGGCTTGAGGCCATGATGTGTTGATGTAATATATACACATGAAAAAATATTATTTTGATAAATTTATAAGCCATGATGATTGTCTTGAATATAGTTGGAGTCAAATATTAACATTTATAAGACTAGATTTCACCTTTGATCTAATAAGTGAATATATCTTAAATATCCATTTTTAATTAGGAAAAATGTATAATAAGACGTTTTGATTATAAACTATTTGTTTAAAATTTTGAATGATATTTATTTTAAATATACATTTTTTAATCCATCCCTTGCAATATCCTTAGTTTAGCCATTACAAACTTACTAAAAAATGTATTCAAAGGTGTTGAGTTTGAATTTTAATATAAATGTATAATAACACATTGAGACCCAAGAAAGGAGTTCATCAATTAATCCAAAATTATTTCTAATTACATAGACGTGTCTTGTTATATTTATTAAACACGAAAGAGGTCATTTTCGTTTACAACTTGTATAGGGTGTTTCCTATTACCACCAATATTATATATACAACTTCTAGCATTTGGAGGACAACATTTTTTACCAAGATTACAGTTGTATAATTTATTACGCATCTTTGTTTGGCTCGACAAACATTTAGACGACAAAGCATTCATTTTTTTATCGAATTGAACAGCCAATCATTACAAATCACTGTCGCAAATGCGTGGGCGGATAACGCGAGGCCCAATATATTTGAATGAAACAAACAAACGATAAATGTTGTCGACAATAACAAACAGATGCTACTCTATGTTTTTTCTTAAGCGCTTTCAGAGCTGGGTATGAAGGAGCTTGTCATGGGGACAACTTCTAGGTAAGCAATACAACTCTCTTATGCAACATCTTTAAGATAGTGAATGTTAGAGATTGTTTGCATGAACATAATAATCTTTGGTTTTCAACCTTTTGATAGATGGTATCAAATGAGGCTGTAACCTATATAAAATAATGTCTTATTGTGCCATTGAAAACATAGTCTGGAAAATGCAATCCATCTTTAAAGATGAATAAAAGAATTTCTCTATCTTTATATGGAAACGATTCATCATACTATTACTTTTCTATTTTAGGTGGATGACAAGTTATCATTTTTTGTTTTGCGTCATAAGAAAGTTATCACTTTATGTATCATGCCATTAGATTAAGATAGTTGCATTATTTTATGCCTTCTTATGTTTCACCTTGGCCTATTTAACCAAGGGGTCTCCTATGTACTTTCATCAATTTGTATTGCATTCTTGATAACAATACAATTTATTCTTGTTTTATTTATTGTCTCTTGTTCTTGTGCTTTATATTAGGCCTCGAGATCCTAGGTGTCTACCTTCATAGCCAAATCTTATAGTAACAAACATGTTCAAAATGTTGTATGAAACTAAATGTTCACATGTTGATTAAAATAGTAGTCAAACAAGGTTTTAATGTTTGAGTCAAGTCACTGATGACTACATGTTATGATTAGCACGTTGCGAGTGTCGTGCGTCCTCTTTATGTTAGAGAAAGGGAAAGCCTTGTGATATGTCATGAATGAGAAAAATAAGTAAATGAGTACTTGAATTCTAGAAGTTTACTAAATGGGTCTATGATACTAGAGTGATGGTAATGTTACATAGTGAGTTGTATAGGTTTAGTTACAAAAATTGGAGATCATATTGTGATTCTTGTTAGTATCAATAGGGAGCATAATGACAAGTGATTATGAAGTCTTACCACCGTTCAAATCAACTTCATTACCATGGACCACCATGCTATATGCCTTTTTTGCCATGCACAATTATTAAGTTATTAGACAATTAATGTTAGAGATATTGAGATCTAGATAGAATATTTAGTTTAATACTCTAATATTTATAATTCTTTCGATTGTGTGAGAATATTGGCCAATGTTGAAGCAATTTTGTAGAGTTTAGATACTTTGCTCGAGAAATAAACTTTGATACTAACTTGATGAGAGAATTTCCATGTCCTCATAATTGATAACTTACATTTAAAGCTTACTTTGTTCATAGATAAATTCATTATTTTAGGATGCAAAATTTGTATGTAGAATAAAAATTCATTCAAACTTAAATTAAAAAATGATAAAAAGTACCATTATTTTTTAAAATTTCAATGTCCTTGTATACATATCTTCTTTCTATTTTATATAATTGTTTTCTATTATAGTACAAATAATGTATGTAAAATATATACATTATACATAACTTGTACTCAATATATTTGATTTTATTTGTATTATAAATCTTCAATGTTGATTTGTACTATACAACATGATTTGTACTCAAAATTTGTAATTGAACTCTCTAGAAGCTAGGTATTTTTTAATTATAACCTTATATAGATACTATAATAAAGAATAAGATTATATATATTTTAAATTATACTTGTAGCTATGTACTATAATTGATATATTTATAAAATAAACTCAAAGCACAATATTATATTTATAAACATAAAATGATCTATATACAGTGGCAATGATAACCAAATACCACGAAATAGAAAGCACATAGACAAGGAAACAATGCAGTTGTGTAAGGAAAGACGTCATTGATTGATATTTTCTCTTTTTTATTATTGGCCATTTTTTTTATTAGATAAAATAGGTTTAGAAGGGACCTTAAAATCCTTAACAAAAAAAGACAACCAACACTAGAAAAGAACCAGATGCAAACCAAAAGTTGACCAACTACTAAACGAAAGGAGAATAGAGGGTATATAGACCATAAATCCTACTAAAGATATTTAAAATTTCAATAGCTTCAATATTCATGTGAATAACTTCTTCATTTATTTTTAGAATATCATGGACAAATTGGGCTTGGTCAATGTTACGTTTATCATGGTTGCACGTTCTAGATGAGGGGTGAGGACAAGTTCGTGTACCCATGCCATGTTGATCTACAATAGAATTTGTCCCTTTATGTTCCACAATGGAAGAAAGAGGGCCTAAGTTACCCTTTTGTTAAACTATTAAGAGTCTAGGCCTTTTCAACTGATTGTTTTATACCATCAATGCCAATGTTAATAATTATTCTAGTCACAACGACCACAAAAAAAAGCTTATAATATATCTTATTGATGTTCTCTTCAAGATGCATGAACTTATCCTCATGATCCATCTTCATAGTTTTCACATCCTTGGCCACATTTTGGATAAGAGAAAGAATTTTACCAATGTTGTTCAAACTATGGTTCCTATTCAAATTATTTTGGCCAGAAAACACATTTTCATTAATTGTTTTAGTCCTATCCTTAAGCATATTGATTTCATACACCATCCATCACATCCTTGTCCACCATCAACATGTCCCCTGACCTAGTAGTAGAGGACCCTTTTCCATATTTGCATTAGAATGTACCTATTATTTATTTTGATTATGTTTTAGCGGGTTTGTGAGCCGGTTTCTTTAACTCGGTAGTTACTGGTTGGTTGTAATATATTTTCATGATGTAATTCAATATGTTATACATTTCCTCCATCATATACTTGTGCTTCTATTGTGCTTACTCTTGCTGACCGGTCTGGACTGATCTCTTTGAGGTCCCTCCTAGCTGGTGACGACATCAATCATGGCCATGGATTTTTATCAGAATTGGGCTCCACCCCATTTCTCTCATCACCCATAATGTTGTTAACAGGGAGCTAGAGGACAAACATGGGAAAGCTAGAACCCAAAAGACAATTGAGGAACAAACTGGCAAAAAGAATGGACCAAGAAATATTGAAAAAATGTGTCTTGCATGTTTTTCCCATAGTGAGAATTAGACATCTCACCCTTCCCATTCCCATGAGAAAAGTGTAATGAGTCATCATTACAATGAGAGTTGTAATCTTCGCATAATTAACTATCATTAGCAATAAGATTTTTTAATTTTCACGGGGATTGAATCATAAGATCCCCACCATAAAATGTTAGGTTTTTTAGCTCCCATGTTCAAAAAACCATCAATAACTTTATTACCCTCATGTGAAATGAGAGATTTTATATACATTAAAATATTTTAGTATTTCAATGCTATCAAGGATAAGGCTATTGATAGTCCAACTAGGAGTTTGAACACTCTTTAGAAACTTATCATATTTAATGAGTCACTCTCTAGCTAAATCTTCTAGTAGCCATTAGAGAGAACCAATTTATTTCGAATGTAGGTGACATATGTCTCAGCATAGTGGTATTAACCATTATTTAGTTTAATATAAAATAATAATTTACACTAATGAGAACTCCAAATGAGAGATTTGAAAGATCTTCATGTCAGTAGAGTTTTGTAAATTTGTCATGTCCAGAAATTTAAAACTAATAATATACATTATTTTATTTACAACTATTTAATAAGTATATAGATAATAAAATATCTATTAATACATGATTCTATATTAAATAGTAATGTCTAATTCATAATACATGATTCCTCTCCATTTCCACCATGTTAATGACTAAAGGTTCATCTATACATGAACTATCAATGCAAATTTTCTTATCATAAATGCTACTTAATCTCCTATCAATAAGATGCCAAAGTTTGGGTCACAAGATAACTAACTACCTTTGATGAGATCCTAAGTCATAGTTGGGTCCCCATTCTTTATAATTTTGACATCTATTAGTATATAGTTTACCAAGAGCCACATTATATGATGTTATCTTGTTCACTTTTACAAAAGTTATAAGGGGTAACATCAAATTTTGGTGCAAAGAGTGATGCAGTTTCAAATATCACATCATATGCATCAAAGTCTTATCAATAAGATGCCAAAGTGATGGTACCAATGATAAGATCTTAAACCTTGTGTTGTTCCCCATTTCTCATCTATTTTACATCCTTTAGTTTTTTATTTACCAAGAGGGGCATTAAATATTGTCCTATTCACTTTTACAATAATGAATCTTTATAATAAAAAAATAAAATAAAAAGTCAACTCTAGATGAAATATTATGTGAGAATTAAGTTAGGTCATGACATAATGAAAAGGACCTAATTAATTTCAATAAATTTTCTGAGAAATAACTCATATTCACTAGCTGGGACTTGAACCTAGGACCTTCAATTTGTTGTTGGAATGATCCACCAACTGAGCTACTAAAACTTATTTGGTTAACATTTTGAACAATTATCTTTAATTTTCATTGCAAGTGATCGGATCTCTTATCCTATATCTAATACTACATGTTGAGCTACATCATATGCATCAAAGTCATATTAATAAGATGTCAAAATGATGGTCACAAGAGAATTGACTACCTAGTGATAAGATCAAACTCATAGATTTTCAAATCCCTTAGTGTTTTATTTACCAAGAGCCACATTAGATATCATCTTGTTTAGATATTTTATAGTAATGAATATTTATAATGAAAATTAAAAGGAAAAAACAACTCCAGATGAAATCTTATGTGAGAATTAAGTTAGATATCTAACTTGTATTTTAATCTTATGACTTCAAATGAAAAGAAAAAACATAAAATAACTAATCTTAATTATTGATAGTGTTTAAAGGAACCTAAATAATTAAGTAACTTGTTGAGCAGTAACTCATATAGACTAGCTAGGACTTGAACCTAGGACCTTCTATTTGTTGTTGGGATCCTCCACCAACTAAGCTAGTAGCTCCTGCATGGTTGACATTTTCAAGAACCTTACTTATTCCACCTTACAAGTGCCTGGGGCTCCTATCCTTTCTCTAACACCACATGTTGAGCTACAACTCATATAGACTAGCTAGGACTTGAACCTAGGACCTTCCATTTAATGTTAGAGTGCTCTACCAACTAAACATTTGAGTCTTCTTTGAGGAGCTCATTGTCAATCAATCTAGATATGAACTAATTCTTACAAATTATATCTTTCTAGTAGAATGGTGAAACACTATTTTCATAGCTTAGAAAATATTCCAATTATCCACGGGACATATACTTTTATATAGTGAAATTTAGAAGACTAACATTATTGTAAAACCAAATAAAGATATAACCACAAAATAACCCTAGTTTTATAATGAAATCCACCATACACCAATGAAGAACCTAAAAACATGCAAAACAAAAAAATTGTAAAATTATACCATTCACATGCTCATTAGGTCATGATCTCCATTGTTTCTTGTCTTCATTGATCTTTCTTGATATTGATTAGGATTTCTCTCAAATTTTATGTATACACAAGAGCTCAATAAAGAACATATTATGGTTGTGTAGTTCGACAGTATGTAGACCATATTGTTGGCCTCTTTGAGAAACTTACTTTGCTTAGCA
This sequence comes from Cryptomeria japonica, assembly GCF_030272615.1. Lineage (NCBI taxonomy): Eukaryota > Viridiplantae > Streptophyta > Pinopsida > Cupressales > Cupressaceae > Cryptomeria > Cryptomeria japonica. Next base: position 760,667,993 of record NC_081408.1, on the reverse strand, counting down.
ATATTTCTTTGCAAATATTCACACTTTCAATCCAAAATTTGTAACCACATACTGAAGTGGGAATCCTTTTATTTTTTGATTGCTCTATTGTTTGCCACATCTAACCCGAGATCAAAAATTTCTTCTAGTAACTTCTTTCTTCCTTATGTAGAATTTCTTCCATCTTGGTAATGACGAACTTAGAGGTTATAGTGTTTCTTGCCAAGATGAGCTCACTGAATGATTTGCCTAGGTTTTTGACAAATGGTAACCCCATGGCCCTCAACATTTTAATCCATCCCTAAGCTACCCTACCAAAATGACTATCCATCTTCCACTTGTTTATTAATTCTTTGCTTACATTCACTAAAGGATTTAGAATGATGTATGAACCAACATCTTGAGGTGTCAAAATATTGAGAAATAACCTCAAGTATTCAATAAAAGCATCAACTAAATCCTTCAAGCCCTCTTTATCCATATTTTCATCAATCCTCGTGAGATTGAATTTTGCCATTGTATCCTTTCTTGGATCAACCTGTGTAATTGGTTGAGATACCTCTAAGAATAAGTGATATGAATTTTCTTTCTCTACAACCCTTGAAGTAACCTTCAACTTCTTTTCTTTGGAAGAAGGTGTTCACTATAAGATTTGTGATACCATGTATCCTTAACGGGTTGCCTTATTGCTTCCAATTTCATCTTATTAGATAAAGATATTTCTATCCATGAAGGTGAAGAAAATTTTTTCATTGAACTTTGTCGAGTATCAGGGCTAAGAAACCATGTTCTCCTAACAGGAGGAGTCTTGTCAATATTTTGGGTTGAGAGAGGGAAAAGAGCCTTGGGTGCGCTACTCACATCTTTACTTTTCTTTGTATCTTTCGTGGGCTTGTTTTTTTTTGTCATTTGGAGCTTGCATTTAGTCATCTCCATCATTTCCCCATTCTTTGTCTCCTTGCCTTTCGGTGGTCACATAGTACCTGTGTTAGGAGTAGAGCCATCTCCACATATTTTCTTGGGTTCATTATTATTCTTTGGTTTTTCTTCTCTTCCACTTCCTCCTTGACTACCTGATGTTGGGGTTAAAGTGGCAAAAGTTGTGGTAGTAATAGTGGGTGGACTTGTTTTTGTAGAGCTTGTTCACCCATTTGACTTGTTTTTAGAGGTAGGATTCCAAGCCTATTGTTGGTCCCTTTCTTATTTGCTATCCACATTATAGTCATGCTTATTACCCTGTCTATTCTTTGTTCAACATCTAATTTTTCCTCGTGGTTCCAATCTATCTCCTCCAAAGGATAAGATTAAACTTAAGCTTACATAGGATCAACAAGATCCGGTCCATCTTCAACCAGGCTTGCAACATCTAGTTGAATTTGGTAATCTTGCACCTACCACATGGTCATTCTAGACCAATCTCTCTTTTTAACCTCAAAATCATCAGAGCAATATGCAAAGTAGTCCTCTAATTGAGGCATATGATTATAGGAGGGGCATAAATATAGATTTTTCTTCACAAAGCTCTTAGAATCAAAGTGTAGCCTTATGAAATCATAAGTTTCTAATGAAAACTTTTTAGCAGCTTTAAAGACATTTGCTTAGCATTTACAACTATAAATTATTAATTTAATAGGAAATTGAATACCAAATTTCTTCTTTTTACTACACCTCTTGTTAACTTCACTAATCTGCCTACAAAGTTATATCATTTCAAATCTTGCATCTGCATGCGTTGGAAATTTTAAAGGGAAGCCATCGAACCCTCCAACTTTGATATAGGTAAATGCAGGAAATTGAATGAAATAGCTTCCATATACCTTTACCAACTCAACTACTTCTAAAGATATCTCCCTAACCAATCTCATGGTGAATACATCATTAACACTTCGATAGTTGGCATAGGTCTTTTTCAATTGAATACTTGAATAGAAATGATATATCTAAATATTCTCATCAAATTCCTCTACTTACTCCATCCCGGTCCAATCTATAGTCCAAGGAAGGGCGTGCACTAAATAAGAGGTCATATAGAAAAGCCTTTTAAGCCTGAAGAAGTTAATTTTGGTATGCAAATGGTCACTAATAATATTAGTCCAATCTAAAAATGAAGTGCTTGCACATATCACTCGAATGAAAAAAAAAAATCTACTTAGCTAGATCAATAGCTATCTCATCTCCTCTCAGCCTATGTAGCAAGATAATGATGTCCACAATTTTACCCTTAAGGAATGAATTATGCATGTTCTTGGGCAATTTTGACTGTCCGCTCATAGGGTTGTCAAACCATTTCTTTGCAATTTCTTCCTTGTACACCTTTTTCCTAGTATTAAATTCACAGTGGGAGAGGGTGAAATTACAATCTTAATATTCTTCTCTATTCGGGACCTGAAAGAAATTCTGAATTGCCGTCATATCCAAAGTCACCAACACCTGATTATTTTTTGTCTTGATTTCTCTAGTGTTGGGATCATATGTATTTATGCACTCCATTACTAAATCTAGGCACTGCACAAAAATAAGGAATGCGACAGCTTGCAACAATTTAATTTCAAACAACTTCTGAGTGATAGGATGTCGATTAGGGTTCTTAATTCTCCACCAAAAATCATCTAGGTTAACATGACCTAGTTTTGTATCTCCAATTTCAAGGAAAGCATAGTAAAGCCCATCCATATGACCATAGCCTATGTATTTAAACTTCATTTTTTCCTAAATAGTTTTTAAACCACATGGTTTTCTTCAATCACAAAAAAATTAAAGTGCCTCAACTCCAGAGCAATTTCTCTAGCTTTTAAGGATTGGAAATTTACAACTAAACAAACCAATGTTAGTTTTAGAACTAACCTCCTTTTGAACAATGACACTACGGTACTGAGATGTTTCATGCCCTAGCTTTTCTGCTATCCGTTTTTTTTCTTTTTAGTGCAAATGATCACAACTAATAGCACTTAAATGGGAAAGATTTTATAGTTTGTGCCTTGGCATTTACTGTGTAATCACCTCGGCCTCTGCATTCAATGCTCTCTAAAATTACTCTCGCCAATATTACAGTTGAACCCTACTTTGAAAATGGTTCAAATCTCTTTGTTGGGCTTCACTTGTACTTTCAAAACAAGCTTCTCTCAGAGCCTCGTTCACTTTACTCTTTCCTTTTGTTTGAAATTTATAAAGAAAGTTTTGCCCTTTTGATCAGTCGCCGACAAGGGTTCTAGAACAAGCCTTTACGAGTCCCTCTCAATCTTCTTCTTCTTTTCTCCTATGAATTTATAGCAGAAAATTCAACTTACTTTGTTGGGCTCCGTCATCTGTTCATGAATATGCTTTTTCTGCCGCCTCTCCCTCTTGAACAATTTCTTTACTTAGAACTTTCTCCTATTCATCACTTGCCTATATAAATGAGTTATAATTTTTTAATGAAAACAACATAAAACTTAGTTCCATTTATTCCATCAGATGCCGACACTTGGGATATAACTTTATGTCAAGATGGACAAGGATAGAGTGATAAAGATGAGGGCTTGAAAAAAATTGAAACAGGATGCGGGGCGTGAAGAGAAGTTCAACTCAACCCAAGTTCCACCAACTAAGAGATTTTCCAGAACGAACTAGTGCCAATTAACTTGTCAAAGATCGACATTACCTAAAGTTTTGACTCCAACTTTTGACAAAAACTTCAAGTGACTCAGAAAGATTTCACCTAACACAAAAATTACAAGGCAAGGCTAAAATTGAAGCTTGAATAAAATGTTGGCAACACTATACTATCCTTCTTCATTCTAGTTTGAATATTTGTAAAATATATTAACAACTTTTGACGATCAAATACGGGCTAGAATCTACAATGATATGCAATATCTACTTCTCTCAAATAGAAATTTTAAAACACTTTTAAACTATAGGCACTGCAATAATTTGAGTCGAGCTGTAGTGGAATTTTTAGCTTTAGGTAAAATATCAAAAATGTCAATTGAAATGGGCATCTATTTTGTAAATAACAGGTAATGTTATACTTTGAGATCTCATGAAAAAATTTAAAATGGGTATCAATTTTGATTTGGTTTTGAAAGGAAATGGATTCCCATCATTTACAAAATATGTACTCAGTTTATAGATAATGCACACACCCATTACTTAGAAAATAGGTTATCCAATTCTGAAATCTATTTTGTTTTTTAAAAGCTGTGATTTCATTTTACCTACGCAAAGGCCATAGCAGATAAACAAGATCCTGCTTTCATGCCACTCCAATACCTTTTCACCTCCTCTAGCTAGTGACTCATGTCAACTCTAAGTATGTACCTCTATAATTTTTTTCTTTTTTCTTTTTTATTTGAAATGTATTAGGATTTAAATTAGGTTTTGTTTGTTTTGGTTTAAATTAGGGTTTTTTAATGATTTAAATTAAAGTGATAAAAATAAATAAGGGTTCAAATTACACTTCTTATAATAACCTACACTATTCCATCAACAATCATGTCATCTCATTAGACATTACTCAATGAATATAGAAATAAGTTATCTCTTCATATGATCCATATATATAGCCCTTTGTTGCTGGATATCTCACAAAAGAATCAAAATTACAACTTATAAGTGAAATTTTGTTTCTTGAAATGGTCAATAACCCAAAAACATCTCATCGAAGTTATCTATGACACATGAAAAAAATTGTTTGATAGTCACACCTATTACAAGGGAATATAACCATAATATTTATAATTGCAACATAATAGAATTCATCCAAGTGATATATCTAAATAAAGTAACCATAACTAATTTGAGAGGCACACTCACCTCAACAAAATTGAAAAATCTCCCTATCATGCACTATCATTTAAACCTAAAATGTGCATAAAATATAAAAAACTAGATGAATTATGCAAAAACCAATGGAGGCTTCGAATGATCATAACCACAAAGGACAAACACAAAATAGAATCAAGTGTTAAAGTCTCAAAAATGTTGGGTACTTGGTTCATAAGAGTAATGTTGGGCGTTCTCTACCTTTAAGCCTTATGTGCCATCTATTTAAGGCATTTAACTACATTGTCTTAATATTCAAATCAATTTCTATATCATTTGTTCTACAAGACATCAAATGGAAAAAGAGTGTAGATCTACATTGTGCATATGTTGAAAACCTATTCTCTTTAATTGTTATCTCAAGTTTTTTAAAAGTTGATTTAAGAGAGCATGTCTTATTTTTATATATTGATTATGATCTTTGAAATGTATTCTTCTCTACAACAAGTCATAAATATTTGAAAGTGTTTAAGAAATTAAAAACAAAATGATGAAAAAAAGTAGGAACAAATATTATGCAAGATCAATTTGAGATGCAAAAGATGAATTTTTAATTATAGATTAGAACTAAGTTTGTAATCTTGATCTAAAAAAAATACGAATACATCATGAAATTCAAAGATTATAAAGACAAAAAGAAATCTATTTCAATTTATCAAAGCTAAGTTAATCTGTGTTTTGTTTATATGCATCTTATTAATTAACCTCTTCTAATGAATATTTAATTAAAAATACATAAGGTTAGTTGATACGACGACTAGTCGACATCGATCAGCGGGTATGACATTAATCGCCCTTGCTCAAATCGCCGTGGAAAGTCCGTGGGCGGATAACGCTAGGTAGCGTATCACCGATAGCATAAGAATAACCCCTCTTTGGAACACATTTAACCATATTTTAACCATCTAACCAGGTGATATTCTTTGTAAGAATTAAAGCTGCAAGAGAATACACACCCAAGTCTCGAAACTTGAGCTCACAGAAGCAGGTACAATGATATCAATTAAATCAAATGAGAGCGTGAGATGTAAGAGAGCAGAGCAGGCAGCCATGATAGCAAATTTCAAGGTATGAAACTATTTCTTCTTTTCTAGATGCAAAATATTGTTCCTCTGATAAACTCACATAGATTTTAATGTTTGTCCAGTACGAAAAATTTGAAGCCGCTTTCAAAGAAATCGTCAGAGAGAAAGAGATAGCAAACTCGCTTTTAAACCATTATGCACAGAAATGCGAAAGCCTTGCGAGGTGACGAAAGGAAGTCGAAGAAGAAGTACAAAAAATGGTGGAGAAACTGACATCACTTGGAGCAAAAGTGAATGAATGCTCCCGTGAACGACAGGAAGCCCTGCTCGAGGTCAAAGAAACACGGCGAAAGCTCGCCGCTGTGGAGGAGCAAAACTACCGGATTTTGAAACAAAAGGACGCCGAAATTCAACATCTTCAAAATTGCTTGCTTTCAATGCCGGGAGTTCAAATTCCGATATCCTCGTCGTCCTCTAATAACCTTGAATTCAGCGAATACTCTTGTGAGGAAATAAAAGCAGCAAACTTCGATTTCTCCGACAATTTCAAACTCGGAGAAGGCGATTACGGGAATCTGTACAGAGGCAAAATAAGACAAACAATAGTTGCAGTCAAAATCCTCAAGGAGACAGCTTTCCAAGGTCGGCAGGATTTCCAAACCGGGGTATGCACACTAAAATAATCTGACGCATTGCAGATTTTGCTTTTCTTTGTTTTCTTACAGCTTTTATATAACCTTCTCTTATTCAGATCGATATTTTAAAAGTCGTCCGGCATCCGCATTTGATAAGGATTGTGGGAGACTGCTCTGAGCGAGGATGTATACTTTACGAATATATGTCCAACGGATGCCTTGCAGATCATCTCAGCTGCAAAAATGCCTTTCCGCCGCTCCCTTGGTACGCCAGATTTCGTATTGCCGCCGAAGTATGCTCGGCTTTACAGTATCTGCACAGTTTCATGCCGGATCCAATATTCCACGGCTATCTGAAACCCCACAATATACTCCTTGACGAGAATTATGTATGTAAACTAAGTGACTTCGGCCTGTTTCGTCTTCTGTCAAAAGATGTGCACTCAGAATCAGAGCCAAAAGGCGCGTTTTTTAATATGGATCCGGAATACCTGAGAAGCGGCGAATACTCTACCAAGTCTGATGTTTACAGCCTCGGAATCGTCCTTCTTGAGCTTCTCACCGGAAAACCGGCACTAGGACTCGTCAAAGAGGTGGAACGTGCCTTACAAAATGCACATTTTGACAAAATTTTGGATCCTTCAGCCGGTGATTGGCCATTTGCGGAGGCTACTCAAATGGCTTATCTTGCCTTAGTTTGCACGGATCCGGAAAGAAAGAAGAGGCCCGACCTTCAACCGACTGTGATGAAGATGTTGAATCAGCTTCGTAACATGTTCGCTGCGACAAATCTTGGGAGACTTGTTGAAAGTGGGGGAAAGTCGGAGCCAGCGACTGAAGAAATACAAGTTCCCAGCTATTTCCTCTGTCCAATCTTACAGGCAAGGATAATTTTCTGCATTCTTTCATTATTACTTTCTACTTCAAATTAGCCCTTTATCTGATTCCATTATTTCGCATTCACCTTATTTCGTTAGGGTTTTATTGTAATTAAAGATTAGGCTTACGGTTTCAAAAAAAATTCTTCCGATTTGCTTGAAGTTATGTAGGATCCAATTTCTCTTTTTCATATGATTCTGTTTACATTTCGCTGACTTCATTAGGTTTTCGTTGTTATTAAAAATTAGGGTTATGACATGAGCAAAATTGTTCCGATTTGCAGGAGATTGTGCAGGATCCTTACATTGCTGCGGACGGCTTTACATACGAGAAGGAGGCGATACAAGGATGGTTTGATTGTGGACATGACACATCTCCCATGACAAATGAAAAACTTGGCAGTAAGAATCTGATAGCAAACTTTTCTCTGAGATCAGCCATTCGACAGTGGCAAGAAAGAGGCCATATCTTGGACATTTAACGAGTGACAATTTTATTTATTATTATTGAAGACCATTTTTGTAAGTTTAAGAGATATTTTAAATTGTTATTATTATTAATATCATTTTATTTCATAAATTAGAAATGATTTTTTAATAAAGTACTTATTTATCAAATTTTATTGCAAATGAAGTATAAACTTGCTATTCATTAAAAAGAGAATTGAAATATTAACAATTTTTGTATTGTATGTGTTTTAAGTGTTTTTAAAATGTCTTAAGTAAAAAGTGATGTTAAAAATGGTTTATTCTAATAAAGAAAAAGAAATCATAAAGTTGTGATGTTTTTGTGCTATATAAATACTGTTACATAAATTATTGCTTCTTGAATACAATTCAAATTGTAGTGCTTGTTTATAATGAAACCCCAATACTATATACTTATAATGTGTTTTCTTTTTTTATGAGAAAAAGGCTGAAGTTAGAAGGTTTATTAAATATTATAAAAGCAATCATTACAAATATTTTAAAAAGCAAACAAAATAGGGAAGGCCATGTAGCCAAAAATCCCATTATAGATCACCATGTCAAGTGAGAATAAGGTCTCTTATACCTAGATTATATTAGAACAAAATGACACTAGAAAAAAATGGAGAACAAAATTGATATGGGCAAACAAACAAATATTTTCTTATCTCAGCCCTCTTTGGAGTCCCTTGAGTCATGGATAGCCACAAGTGATTGTCATTGAGCTCATTCAATGACATTTTCAAGCATCTCCACCTACTTTAAACTCATCTCCTCATCTTCGCTAGAATCTGGACTCCCTAGATCATCCAGATGTTCATCATATTTATATTTCCACACCCAAGCTTCATCTTCATTCACATCGTCACCTATGGGAATGTCTGCCCAACCTTTCTCGAAGAACCCCATTACTATCTTGAGAAAAGTCAGTGCCCTTCTTATCTAGAATCCTGTTGCTTCAAAACCCTATTGGTCCCATTTTATATTTAACAACAAAATATTATCCTCGGAGTGAGATTATGATTCTTTTATCTACCAATAGCAGGATCCTATTTAAATCACCTAAAAAGGTGTCTTTGAAAATAGAGCAACATAATTCTTCTGCTATCACTTTCCTTTCTCCCATGGATAATATTGTGGCTAGAAACATTGTTTGAATATCCAAGTTAACTCGTTATCTATGGTCAACATGGAGGAATTGAGGACCCAAAATAGATTTTACTACATGTAGAATCAACCTATGCGTGTAATAGAGAACCTCCCCAAGATGTTTTTTAGTTATCTCTCAAAAGAAAGTCATTTATCATTTACTAGCCCCTAATCTAATTGGGGAGTCCATAACAAAAAAGAGAAGAGCTCCCAAAAAAATTAGGGGCGATGCTTGCAAAACCAGAGAAAGAGGATAAAAAGGAAGACTTCCAACCAGCTATGTGAAATAAATCCCAAATTCTACTAGCTTCTTGGGAAAATTTTATAATTAATGCTATCACTAAATCCACTAACATCAAAATCCTTTCAAATATTTGTTTTAATTTTCCATGTCCATCTTTCCTTTAAAAAACCAATGTTGATCCAAACACCATTGTCAAAGGAGAAAAAAAGACACATGCCATCCAATTTTCATTTATGAAAATGTGAGGAATGTTGTGAGCTAAATAGCTTATCCAATTTGAGACATTAGAGTTTATAACCCATCGGTGCAAACAACTGATATCTCTCTACCTCTACTCAAACCCATTCAAAAAATAAAAAATAAAAAAATCAACTATGCCACAGTGGATATGACTAGATAGCAAAACACTCCTTGTCACTAAATGGCTACATTGCATCCCTGCCAAAGGGTCGAGTAGTCAATAATAGTTGCATCAACCTATAGAGAAAACACCAAAATTAACACATGCAAAAATATACTTTTGTCACAATTAGTAGTCATGATGATTATCTTGTGTGTAGTTCAAGTCAAATATTAGAATTTGTAAGGCAACATTTTATTTTTTGCTACAAACTAGTGTCTAGGCCAACTCATTTCTTCCAAGGTGGTCTCTACAAAATTGTTTAGGTAAAGAAGAACTTCTATAGATTTTTATGAGTCTAAGACCTAAGAGTCTTGTAAATTTGGAATAGGATCTCTAGCCAAATTTCTCATTTCCTCCTTATTCTTTCTATTATTAAAGTATTTTTCAAAGATTGAGCCAATAGTTTCATGGCATTTTTCCATTCCTCTCTTATGTCTCCAAAGTTTGTTTCTTGCTCCATAAGGTTATCTTTGAGAAGATTAGCATTTACCAAAGTGCCAATCCACAAACTAACTCATTCTCTTGTTTATTTTAAATATCATCAAGGATCCCCTCATGCTCAAGGTTGTAAGGGGAAGAGGCCAAGATATTCCCATTCTTGTCACTCCTCATATTTAGTTGTTCGTTATTGACCCTTTCGCAATTTTTGACATCTATCTGGGGACTACCTAATAACTTCTTTGTCCTTATTCTCCACCTTTTTAGCTCCTAGACTCAACATTTATCAACTAGGTTACAGTAAGATTGACTTTATCTCCCAAGCTTGGAGTTTATAGTGATATTTTGAGGCAAAGGCTTGTTCATTTCAACATTGACACAAAGTGTTGCAAAAAACAACCTTGAATTTTGGAAGGTTAAATTGTGAATAGTAACCAAGACACCAAAAGAGTCAATAATACTGCAGGACAACCAAGTGTCCCTAAAAAGGAAAATGGAGAAATTGATAGCACAAAACAATGAAATATTAAACAAGATCTTTGTGGCTCTATCATAGACATGATATAATTCATTTCATAGAGTTTATAGTGATATTTTTAGGCAAAGGCTTGTTCAATTCAACATTGACACAAAGTGTTGCAAACAATAACCTTGATTTTTGGAAGGTCAAACTATGAATAGTAACCAAGACACCAAAAGAGTCAATAATACTACAAGACAACCAAGTGTCCCTAAAAAGGAAAATGGAGAAATTGATAGCACAAAACAATGAAATATTAAAGAAGATCTTTGTGGCTCTATCATAGAGATAATACAAATAAGAAAAGGCCATCTATCATAGATATAATATAACTCATTTCATTTTTCGAACACTAAAAATCTCATTGGTGAACTAGGTCAACATTAGGTCTAAAGAAAAACAACTTTCCATGAAGAGAATTTGACATTCCCAAAGCAGCTTCATCCATGAAGGTGTCAAGAAGAGAGACCTTAATACCTTCCTTGGGAACTTTAATAGAAGAGTTAGCAGGACTGTAAAAAGACAGTGTTTCTACAAATAATTTTTTGATTAGAGTAAAATATAGGTTTAATAGGGACCCAAAACCTAAAATAAATTAACATCTAGTAAAGACAAACTAGACGCCAAGACATAGTAGGCTAGTAGCAACAAGACAACATAAAATAGGGTCTAGCAACATAGAGATTATATAATATTGTTCAACATTTGAATAGTAATAACATTTTTATCAATATAAATCCTATTGATCTTAGCAAGATCCTCCATATCACTAGCATTGACTTACTTACCAATAATTTGATAAGCACATAAGGTGGGGATAAAACATCAAATAATGGTTTTACACTATGAATAGACCGATCTAGTGGGGCTTCATTTTTTGCCAAAGATTTCTTTGAAACCTTTTCTGAATAGAAAATAGAGGTCTTTTTATTTCCAAGACCAACTTTCAAAGTTGTATTTTTTGAAGGATCCATAACAACATGGTCTCTAGAGATTCAGTTCATGTATTAGGGATCCTACTAGGGGTTGCCTCTGTGATTAACATTCCTTGTGTTGGTGTAAATAAATATTCATTATGGATATTATTACACTTTACTTAAGTTAACTTAGGATAAATGCATTTCTTCATAGTTTGGATTTGAGACACTTAGGGAAGTGCGCACATATGGATAGAGCTTGTAGGAGAAATTCCACCTTTTGTGGTTTTATTTTGTTGTTACACTCCACATTCAGTGGGTCATCCACCTCTTGTGGAATATTATATTATTTCTCCTACCTACCCTTGTTTCTCATTGAGCCACATGTCATGATTGTGTGCTCGTACATCCATATGGCCTTACCTATATAAGAAGGCCTATATTCATTGTATTGGTTAATCCAGTTGATCATTTTCATATTGATGAGAATACAGTTTGTTCTTGTCATTCTTTTGTCTCTATTTTTATTCTTTTCATTGTTCCCTTGATCTTGGCAGAATCTCACATGGTATAAGGGCCATTGGGTCTTCATTGATTGGTTTTTGGAGACATCGTGGAAGGCTTCTATTTTCGAGTCTGAGGGACTGCATTTTTTGGAGGCATCTTAGAGCATTTTCAATCTAATTTTTTTTTGGGATCCGTAACTTCTGTCTAGTCAGCTTCTGCCTAGTCAGCAGTGCACAATCAGTGCCCAGTCAGCTGCGCATAGTCAATGCCCAGTCAGTTCCTATTCAGCATTTTTTTTGGAAACTTTTAGACCCCTCTCTGTTGAGTAGTTTGGTTTTTTGGGTCAACTTTGGAGGCCCATAACTTGCTCAATTTTGCTCCTTTTTAGGTGCAATTTTTTTTTATTTGGGCTAATTTTTCATGCTCTTCATAGTGGTGTGGTTATTTTATGGTTTTGGTGCATAGGTTTTTCAAAAAATTTAGATTCTCTTAGCTGTACCTGTCCAATCCTCAATTCTGCAACTTCAAAGGCCTCATTTGAGCTCATACAACCTCTTTTTCACGTGCCCTTTTTTTTTAAAGTGCATTTTTTTTAATCTACTTTCATAATCTATGATCAGATTTCAGATATTTTGAGTAGAAGTTGTACTTTCAGATATTGGTCTTATTTGGCCTATTTGGTATTTGTAAATTGCTTGGATCTTAGTTTGAGTCTCTTTTGGCCTATTGAGGCAATTGTAAAATTGAAATCAGAAGTCCACTTTGTCATTTTTTGCAAGTGGCCCATTGTACAAGCACTAAGTATAAAGTGCCAAATCATCACTTTTGGGGGGGTTCTTTGATTGAGTGAATTTGGGGGGGTGTCTTGTGTGATTGTGCCTCTCTTTCCTTGTGCTCTTTCATTTTTGTTGCAATGAGTCCTCATAAATTTCCACCTTTAACTCCACATAATTATGCATCATGGAAAATTAAAGTATGGAGCAAATTAATGGAAAAAGGTCTCATGCATTACATAGATGGAACAATAGCAGCACCACTTGATCCTAAGGTTGATCCTAATGCTCAATTAGAATGGCTCACTAAGAATTGCATAGCTCTTGGCACTTTGCCCAAGTATGTATTAGACGGCCTCATCTTTCATATTGAAAAGTGTACTACAATCAAAGATGCTTGGGATATGTTACAGAAATTGTATGGTCAAGTTGATGAAATCAGAGGTTATAAGATTCACAATGAGCTCACCAACTTGGATCCCAAAAGTTTTGATACAATCCAAGATTATGTCACCAAAGCAAATGAGCTAAGAGCAAAGCTTAAGGATTGTGGAATTGACAAAAAGGATGCTCAGTTGATATTCAACTTGTTGGACAAGCTTGCACTAGAATATGCAGCATTTGTGTCTAGCTTCCAAACTGATCATTTGAGAGTGGGGAGTTCATATGTTATGCCTTCATTTGATGCTTTCACAGAAATGTTGATATTGGAACAATCTAAGTTGTTGAACATGGGGCTTCTCAAGTCTTCAAAGTCAAAGGCTTTGGTGGCTAATCAAGGGAATCAAGGAAGTCAAGGCAAAGATTCCAACAAGAAGAAGAAGCAATCTAAGTCACAGCCACAACAGGAAAAAGGAAAATCATCCTCTCCATCACAAGGCAATTTTTCATCCTATTCAAAGAAGGGGACACCACCTAAGAAGGATAAGTCAACTTGTGCATATTGCAAGAAGTATGGTCATGATGAGCATCAATGCCACACAAAGCAAGTTGACGAGTTAACTAATTTTCTTAAGAAAAACAACATCAACTTGCCATTTGCCTACACAAAGAAGAATTAATCTCCTTCCTCTTCCTCACAGTCTAAGGGAAAAGGGAAAGCATTTGTGGCTACAACAAGTTCTTCATAGTAGTGGATACTTGACTTAGGTGCCTCATATCACATGGGTTCTACAAAGGAGCAATTTTCTTCATTGGAGCCATCTAAGGTACCTCAAATTTACATAGGTGATGATACATAGGTAGAGGTTGAAGGGAAAGGTTCAGTTGACATGGATGATGGAACATTTGAGAATGTTCTCTATGTTCCTAACTTATCTGCCAACCTTCTCTCTATCTACCAAATCACTCACTATGGGAATGGGAAAAGGGTTGAGTTTACACCAGATTTAGTTGTGGTAAAGGAACTTGATGATGATGCCTTGGTAGCAGTGGGACAAGTCAATGACAACTCAAGGCTTTATTCATTCTCCCACTTTGTGCCAAGTTCACCTTCTAGGGCCTTGCTTACTCATTCAAATTCAAAAAGTAAGCTATGGCATGAGTGGTTTGGTCACCTCAACTACCGCTATCTTCAGCAGCTCAGCACTAAAGACATGGTCATAGGTCTACATTGAATCAATTTTTTAGAGGGTGTATGTTCAGGTTGTTCCATGGGCAAGCATCCCAAGGAAAAGTTTGATAAGGGGAAAGCTTGGAGAGCTTTGGAAGTTCTTCAACTTGTTCACAGTGATGTAGTAGGTCCATTTCTAGCACCTTCATTTAGTAAGGCCTGCTATGTCCTCACCTTCATTGATGACTACTCCCACTTCACTTGGGTCTACTTTCTTATTTATAAGACGGAAGTATTTGATAGATTTAAGGACTTCAAGACTCATGTGGAGAAGCAATCCAGGAAAGTGGTGAAGATTCTTCGCACAGATAATGGAAGGGAATATGTGAACAAAAGACTTGAGGGTTTTGTACATTTGAGGGGATTGATCTTTAGCATTTTGTTTCATACACTCCACAACAAAACGGAGTTGTAGAGCACAAGAATAGAACTCTCAAAGAAATGGCTTGTTGTATGATACATGCACATTCTCTTGATCCCGCCTTTTCGGCAGAGGCTATCAGTTGTGCCACACACATCCAGAATCGGATTCCTAACAAATCTTTGCAAGGTATTACTTCTTTCAAGGCTTGGGCTAGTAGAAAACCGATTGTGAGACATTTCAGAGTCTTTGGGTGTCCAACATGGGCTTGCATACCTCCACAGAAATGCAAGGCATTGGAACCTTAGAGTCGGCCTTGCATATTTGTTGGATATCCTGAGGGTTTTAAGGCATATATATTGATGGATCCTGAGACACATGAGGTGTTCATTGAGAGGAGTGTTTACTTTGAGGAAAGCTCTCCTAGCTTAGCCTCTATACCTCCTCAACCTTCCTCCATTATGGATAGTGATGCTACTGATTTAGATGATGAGACTCCTTCAACTCTGACTTACAGGGTTACACCTCCACAGGGTCCACTTGTAGTTGAGGAGCCTCATTCTTGACCTCCACCTAGACCTCGTTGGGCTCGATAGACACTTGAGCCTTGGGTTCTCTTGTTGGGGATCCTTCAGATACATAGAGAACTCGATCACAACATCAGAATCTTCCACATGCATTCATTGCTACCGCTTCCAATCCACTGACATTTTGAGAAGCATCAGGGGTTCCTGAGTTGGACCAAGCTATGGAGGAAGAGTATAGTTCCTTGATGAGGAACAACACATGGGATTTAGTCCATCTCCCTAAGGGGAGAAAGATGGTTCGATGTAAGTGGATCTATTGGACCAAGTATGTTGTGGATGGTAATATGGATAAGTATAAGGCTTAGCTTGTTGCGAAAGGTTTCTCTCAGGTAGCAAGTGTTGACTATACTAAGACCTTTGCGCCCGTAGCCAAGATGAACTCCATTCGCTTGACATTTTCTATTACAACAACTCATGGTTGGGTTGTACATCAGCTGGGTGTGAAGAGTGCTTTTCTTCATGGTGACCTTGATGAGGAGATTTATATGGAGCAGCCGCAGGGTTTCATCCAGGATACTTCCTTGGTTTGCAGACTAAGGAAATTTCTCTATGGCCTTAAGCAAGCCCCCAGGGCTTGGTATGCCAAGATGGATTCCTTTCTTCTCTGAGCAGGGTTCACCAGGTGTCATTCTGATCCGAATATCTATATTTTGTGATAGGATGACTCTCACTTGATACTTCTACTCTATGTTGATGATTTGATCATTACAGGGAGTACCGCATCCATCATTAGCAAGGTCAAATCTGTTTTGCATGACAGATTTTCTATGACTGACTTGGGTCTTTTGCATTACTTTCTTGGGATAGAGATTTCACAGTCACCTTCTGGGATTAAACTATCATAGCCCAAGTATACTCTTGATCTACTTGCACGCTTTCATATGGCTGATTGTAAGCCTGCCCCAACTCCCTTTCTTTCAGGAGTCAAGCTTGAGGCTCATTGTTCTTCTCCACTAGTTGATGCCACCTTGTATCGTCAGCTTGTGGGTAGTCTCATCTACTTGACCCATGCATGCACTGATATT
The DNA here is from genome assembly GCF_030272615.1 of Cryptomeria japonica. Taxonomy (NCBI): domain Eukaryota; kingdom Viridiplantae; phylum Streptophyta; class Pinopsida; order Cupressales; family Cupressaceae; genus Cryptomeria; species Cryptomeria japonica. The sequence continues at coordinate 760,651,669 of NC_081408.1, read as the reverse complement.
TCATTTGCGGTTGGCATGGTTTCCCGCTTCATGCAGAAACCACATGAGCTTCATTGGAAAGCCACCAAATGCATCCTTCATTATATCTAGGGTACACATCACTATGGGATTCACTATGCAGCAGGCACAGGACTTCACTTGGTTGGTTACACAGACTCTGATTGGGCTGGAGATCTTGATGATAATAAGTCTACTTCCAGTTATAGTTTTCACCTTGGTTTAGGCCCCATTCGTTGGCAGAGAAAGAAGCAGCATGCTTTGCTCTTTCTTCGACTGAGGCTAAGTATCGAGGTGTTGTTAATGTAGCAACTGAGACCATTTGGCTTCAGCAAATTCAAACAAAGTTTGGGTTCACCACTCCATGACTGACAGTTCTACATTGGGACAATCAGAGTTCTATTGCTATCTCGAATAACCCGGTCCAGCATCAGCAGACCCAACACATCGCGATCCATATGCACTATATCCGAGAGTTGATTCAGGAGCAGGTCATTGGTTTGCAATATTGTCCTACAGCAAAGCAGGTTGCAGACATATTCACCAAACCTTTCATCGAGAGTAAGTTCCAGCAGTTGCGAGCTCTCTTGGGGGTGCGGGATGTGTCATTAGGGGGGTCACCTGACTTCTTCTTCCTCTCTTATGGGGGGACTTTTTCCTCTTTGAGGTTTTGTCCTTCTTCTTTGAGAGTCTTTTGTACTTTCATCTCTCTTTTGGGGGGGAGTTTTTTCCCACTGGGTTTTCTCCTTTTCTCCGTTTGTGAGAGATTGCATTGCATGGTTTGGTTTTCATTTGCATATTATACATGGGTACCTATCATGGCCTAGTAGCCGAGACCCATCTTGCATTGTTGACTTGAGTCTTCATTCCCCTAAGTTACACTTAAGGGGGGGTGTTGGTGTAAATAAATATTCATTATGGATATTATTACACTTTATTTAACTTAGGTTAATGCATTTCTTCGTAGTTTGGATTTGAGACACTTAGGGAAGTGTGCACATAGGGATAGAGCTTGTAGGAGAAATTTCACCTTTTGTGGTCTTGTTTTGTTGTTACACTCCACATTCGGTGGGTCATCCACCTCTTGTGGAATATTATATTATTTCTCCTACCTACCCCTAGTATTTCTTACCTACCCTTGTTTCTCATTGAGCCACATGTCATGATTGTGTACTTGTACATCCATATGGCCTTGCCTATATAAGAAGGCCTATATTCATTGTATTGGTTAATCCAATTGATCATTTTCATATTGATGAGAATATAGTTTGTTCTTGTCATTCTTTTGTCTCTATTTTTTATACTTTTCATTGTGCCCTTGATCTTGGCAAAATCTCACACCTTGAACCTATCTTGGTTAGAAAAAAATGCACAATGCTAAAAGTTGTAGAACTTGGCTTCATGTAAAAGTACAAACCTATGTTAATAGAAAGATGCAAAATGACTTTAGAAATATGGGTGATGACTTTTTTAAATATTTTGACAAAACTAAAAAACATTGCAAATAAAATTTATTGTTTTCAAATATATAATATTTTTTCATTGTTGGACATAATTTTCTATTTGGTGATTTTTTTAAAAACAAAGGGGCCCATAAACTTGAAATGACATGCATTATTATTTTTTATAACTTATTTATTTAAAATAAAATATTTTTCAACCAATCTAGACATCATTTGTACATGGTGATTTTTAAATTTTACTATATGTTAAGCTTAAATTATGTTTTACATGCATGAGGGATTGGAAAAGTATAAATTAGGACTAAAAGAAACATAATAATAATAAATATTTATTCAAAACATACAAAAGAAATATCACAAAACTAAATCATCATATGCATCTTTCCATAATAGGATTTATAAAAATATTTTTGATTAGGACATATTATGCTATCCATAAACATGCATGTTTTGGCTTAACATAAATAATTTTAAGAAGACAACTTTTGTACATCTTACATAAAATCAAATTTTATCATTTGAATATTAGATTAAATTAAGTATTTAAAAACAAGAAATACTATGACTACATTTTATAATTTATACTATTGTTATATGTGTAAATACAATAAAGTTTTACTCGAACTATGACAGAATTTAACTTTTACGAACAACAACTTCCACTTTTTGGCCAAAAGATGGACCTATTATCTTGCACGTACCCTATTATGAGTTCTTTTTAAAAAAACAATGTTGTAGTGAATTTTTTTTTTTCTTCTTACAAAGCTAACAATAAAAATTAAATTTATTGGTTTTATGTGTAACGATGTGACCCCTTAATTTTTTTATAAAAGTGAACTAGATAAGATCCTCTAATGTGGCTCTTAGTAAATAACACATTAAGAGATGTACAAATATATAATTGATAGGAACCCACATGTGACTTGCAATCTCATGTTAGAGGTACTCTATTATCTTGTGATCCTAACTTTGATATCTTATTGATAGGACTTCAAGTATCATTTAAGATGAGGAAATATACATTGAAAAAATTTATGTATAAGTGAAATTAATGTTGTTAACATGGTCAAATTGAAAAGGAAGCATGTATTATGAAGTAGATCTTATTATTTAATATAGAAGCATTTGTTCTAATTAACTAAATTGGGAAAGAGCCCAAACCCTTATATAGCTGCTTGATGAAAAAATAAAGAGGTCTCATGAGTTGTGAGACAACCCAATATGAAAGACCAAAACCCCCAAAAAAATTAGAATTGGACATAAACAAAAAAACTGGGCTGAGAACAAAAATATCATATACAACCCTTAGGAGACACAAATAGATCATCTTACAAACTGGGGGCTTTCATAGTCTACCACTCCTTATTTAGTATATTTATTTTCTCCCTAAAATAAAGCCTTTTGATTTTAGAGGATTGCTTAGTAGGATTGACATTTAGGGAATCAACATTACCTCTTTTACTAAATGACACCAAAGCAGTAACAAAAATCTCAATGGAACACTTCTACTTGGCATGTAACCTTTCTAACTACTATTGAGGTCATCATTTTTTCACCATCTCCTTACTAAAGGAAACAATCACATTATATTTTTTCTTCAACACAAACTACTTAGCCTAAATAACAAAGATATACCTCTTTATATTCTTCCTTTCTTCATTTGAGACCACTTCTTCTTTTAGGACATTCACCTCCCCTTCCAAAAATACTATTTGTTGATTCTATCTACCATATCATTAGCCTTGTCTCATACTCTCTCATGTTTATCCTCTGAGGACTAGTCCCTAGCCCTCACATCCACCTTAGCCAGAGTATCCTGCGTATTGATTTTCCTTTTCATAATATATATTTATGCCAATAGTCATCTAATGATATCATTTTTTTATTATAGGCAATGAATAACTTGTTCAATTTTTTTATTATAGTAAAAAATCTAGACCAATGAAGAAGAATTTGGGGAAGACCTAGTCACATTAGGATGAGAATCCTTAGGGGTCCATTTAGAGTAAGTGGACTAGAAGGAAGAAGACTCATCCAAGATGACTTCCTGGTCCACAATAGAAATAAAATTCTTCCCCTTGTGAGACTTAATAGGGGTTTCAATTTTTTTCATTTTGGTAGTGCATTGAGGATTGACACACGGAAAAACCTTTAGGGAGGAGTGACAAAAGTTGAGAAAGAGGTACCTAGAAAATTGGACTGAAGGGATCTAGTTAAGTGCCCAATGAGAGAAGGGTTAGATTGGGGACTATGAGTAGGAAAAATGATCAATTAAAAAATATACAATCTAAGAAGGTTGATGAAGGGTAACACATTATTTTTAGACTTGGCCACCATAATTTAATTAAGAGAAGAGAAAATATGAAAAGAACAATTCATGTTAAATTCATGCTTAAAATGGCTGAGCGTAGGAAAAAGTTGAGAGTGGAACCTTTTATACCTCCTGTTGAGAGTAAAATACTTCATCAGAGTCACAATATCCTTCCACTCCCTTGGGAGGTCCTCCTTGTTAAACCCATTTGAAGCCAAGAAGGTTGATGAAGGGTAACACATTAATTTTTAGACTTGGCCACCATAATTTAATTAAGAGAAGAGAAAAGACGAAAAGGAAAATTCATGTTAAATTCATGCTTAAAATGGTTGAGCATAGGAAAAAGTTGAGAGTGGAACCTTTTATACCTCCTGTTGAGAGTAAAATACTTCATCAAAGTCACAATAACATCCTTCCACTCCCTTGGGAGGTCCTCCTTATTAAACCCACAAAAAGTTTCTTGAAATCTTCTATTGGGTAGGGTTGTCATTGCACCAAAAGGTCAACCTGTCAATGCCTCCTAGAACCACCAGACACATACAATCCATGAGAGGTGATTAAGCCATGTTGCAAACCCATCACTTGTCCTACATAGAGATGAAGGGATCACACTTTGCAATAATCCCCCCCTGAGTGCAAGTGGTGTTTGAACTCGCAACCTAGCTTTGATACCATTTGTTTGGTATAGTTGTTATTACACCAAAAGTCCGACCTCTTAATGCCCGCAACAACCACCAAACACATAGAATCCATGGGAGTTGCTTAAGGCATGTCAGAAACCCATCACGTGTGCTTTATAGATACCAAGGGCACACACCTTGCAACATATTCTTTGTACTTTCCTTTGGGCTTCTTAGGAAACTCAATCCCTTAAATTGAGAAGCTAGTGACAACAATAATGATCTCCATCGACATAGTGAAAGACATTGTTGGGAAAATGGTGTCTCGACCTTGCATTTACATGCAGTTACTATTTATAGTAAGTTTTCATTTAAGAAAAACATGGTGCCAAATTCTCCCCAAAGCTTTGGGTTTGCTAGATAATAATTGAGGTAAAGTTACATTGCATGATCACAGTTAGTTTTGAAGATATTAAATTTTCCATTTTGAAGGGGTCCAATGAAAGGTTTAAATTTGATTTTGAGGACTTTAGAGGCCCTAGAACACCCTAAAAAGTGGGTGTAAATGGTGTAGTAGTTTATGAGAAAATAGAGCACTTCGCAAGCTTTCTAGTGCTTCAAACGGTTCGTCAATCAGACACACGTTTCTCAAGTTATGGCATTGGGAAGTTTGTACTCCTGAAATAGGAAATATAAAATACATTGAACACATAAAAGAGATGTAAAAAGGGAGGGACATGTCATAGGGCATCTAGAAGGGAGATAAGGTTAGATAAACCTTATTGGGTGGTTTTAGCTCATGGTTTTGTAATACCATTTGATGGTTTCTTATTTTATATCTCCTATTTATGAGGTGCATGAGATGGAGGTTGCGTGTAAGAGCCTTATGGCTATTGAGTTACCTTTGAATCTCTGATTAGTGGTACTCCTATGAAGAGCTTGCTCTGCAAGTATATTGTAATCTGTTTTGATTGCTGAATAATATTTTTGGCGGCATTTGGAGTGCGGGGTTTTTCTCCTGGAATGTTTTTCCCCACGTAAATGATTGTGTTATCGTTTGAATGTTATTATATACATTTCTATTTTCTATAACTATTGTGATGATCTATAAAGTTTTTTCATTACCCTCCTCTCAAGGTTAGTGTAGGAAGTTTTTCCACTACTTAAATTCCTTACATGTGGTATCAAAGCTTGATCATCTTTGGTTTCAGTTGTGGGTTGTTGGATTTTTTGAACCAATTCAGATTTGGGTGGGAGCTTGTGCAAATGACACTTTTTGATCTTTTTGCAGGAATTTTCAGATGACAAGTTCGTCAGGGAAAATAGAGGTGGACAAATTTAATGGATTAAATTTTGAGATGTGGAAGCTAAACAATGGAAGATCTGCTAATGGACCAAGATCTATGGGATGTTGTTGATGTGAATGTCCAAAGGTCATCAGATCCTACTGTAATGAATCAATATGATGTTATGGACTAAAAGGCCAAGGGTCTAATCAAACTGTTCTTGGTAGACTCTTTTCTTATCAATGTCCACGAAGAAAACATTGCAAAGAAACCATGGGATAAGATTGGTGAAATGTATCAAGAGAAATCTTTATTAAATCAGATTTTCTTGAGGAAGAAATTGTGTTCCTTGATGATGGAAGAGGGTGGATGAGTTATAGACCAGCTAGAAGCATTCAATATGTTTGTGGCTCAATTAGTATATGTTGGTGTTAATATGAATGAAGAGGAGAAATGCCAGATCTTGCTTTACTCTTTTCTTGATTCATGGGATTCTCTTGTTATGGCTATCAGTGGTGCTTATGTTGTTTTGAATTCTGAAGATGTGGTGGGTGCCCTACTTGGTGAAGAGATGTGAAGGAAGGTATCCCACATTTTGAAGGAATACCTAACTATTCATGGAAGACCTAAGGAGAAAGGCAAGAAGAATGAGAAGCACGATAAGTCCAAATCAAAAGGAAGATCGAAATCTCTTGGAAAGTCCAAAGTCATTTGATATAATTGTGGTAAACTAGGTCACATTCGTAAGGATTGCAAAGAAGAAAAGAAGAAGAAAAAGAATAACATTGATTCTGATTCTGATTCCGAGAAGGAAGATGGTGATGCATTCATTGTGGATTTGGAAACTCATGCAAGTAATGATGACTGGTTAATTAACTCAGGTGCATCTTTTCATATGAATGCCAATAGAGATTTTTTTTTAATATGAATAATTTAATAGATGTAAGGTGTACTTTAGTGATGATTCACATTTAGAAATTGCTGGTTGAGGTAAAGTTAGAATCGAGTTTTCTAATGCTAGAATAAAAAGGATTAATGGTGTGCTGCATATTCCTGGTTTAAAGTGAAATCTGTTATCTGTGGGCAAACTGATAGATGCAGGTATGCAAAATAAGTTTTCTAAAGAAGGATGTAAGATGATTAAGGGTGCTATTGTAATTGTTAGAGGTGCCAGGTTAAGCACTTTGTATAAGCTAGATGCATACACTATTGAGTGTAATAGCACTTCTGTAAAAAGTAAATCTGTGGAAGATTTGAGGGTTTCATCTTCAGTAGATGGAAATGGATTTTGGGAACCTAAGGGTGCTCTTTCTTTTGAAGAAAAGTTACCTACAGAAAAGACTATGTTATGGCACTAGAGGCTTGGCTAGATTGGAGAAAAGGGTTTAAGGACCTTGAAAAATAAAAACCTTGTTGAAGGTTTGAAAGATTGTAATCTTGACTTTGATTTCTGTGAGCATTGTATTTATGGAAAACAAAACTGCATTCAATTTCACTTGAGTTCTCATAAAACTTTTGGTGTTTTGGATCTTATTCATTCTGATGTGTTTGGTCCTATAGATGTTCCTTTGATTGGAAAATCCACATATTATGTTTCATTTATTGATGATTTTAGTAGAAGGACATGGGTATATTTTCTAAAGAGTAAATCTGAAGTTTTCAGTCGACTTAAAGAATTTAAAGCAATGGTTGAGTTGCAGAATGGAAAGATAATTAAAAGTTTGAGGACTGATAATGGTGGTGAATTTTTTTCTAATGATTTTGATAGATTCTAAAGAGATTGTGGCATTAATAGACACAAGACAACTCTGTATTCTCCATAGTAGAATGGATTTGTAGAAAGAATGAACATGACAATGATGGAGAAGGCTAAGAGTATGCTGAGTGGTGTTGGTCTAGAACAAATTTTTGGGTTGAAGCTATTGCCACTGCTTGCTACCTGATTAATAGGTCTCCTACATCATCTCTTCTTGATAAAATGCCCATGGAAGCATGGCCAGTTCACAAGCCTTCATTGAGACATCTTAGAGTTTTTGTTTGTGAGGCATATGCACATGTGCCAAAGGAGAAGCGGACAATGTTGGAGAACAAGGTTGTGAAATGTATCTTCATTGAGTATAGTTATGGCGTGAAAGGATACAAGCTTTGGGACCTTGTTGCACAAAAGGTAATTCATATTAGAAGTGTTAAATTTAGAGAAATTAAGTCTCCTTCTATTACATTGCAAGAAGAATAGAATAAAAAGGAAGATGTGATTTAATTCTCTTCTACACCTGAAAGAGTTGAATTGAGACCCCTAGATAGGTAACAAGTTGGGTTGAGCTCGTCTAGCTCTGAATTTTCAAAAGAAGAGGAAGAACCTCCAACTCGGCTTGTTCGAAGGTCTACAAGACATAGATGACCACCTGAAAGGTATTCACCTGATGATTGGAGATGTATTTTTGTTTTGAATACTAATGTGGATGGCCCAAAATCTATAGAAGAGGTGTTAGTTATGAATGATGTATAACCCTGGAAGATTGCAATGCAAGAAGAAATGACATCATTGAAAAAGAATGATAAATGGGATCTTGTAGCATTTCCTGAAGGATGAAAGCATGTTGGTTGCAAATGGGTGTTCAATAAAAAGATTGGTTCAGATGGAAGCATTGAGAAGTATAAAGAAAGGTTGCTTGCAAAAGGCTACTCTTAGGTTGACGGTGTTGATTATGGTGAGATATTTTCTCCTATTACCAAAATGACATCCATTATATTTTTCTTTTCAATTGCTATTGCTTATGATTTAGAAGTTGAGAAAATGAATGTGAAAACTGTTTTTCTTCATGGTGATTTGGAGGAGGATATTTATATGACACAACTAGAGAACTATATGGTTAAAGGCAAAAGTAATTTGGTTTTTAAATTACAGAAATCCCTGTATGGTCTCAAACAAAGTACTAGGATTTGGTAGCAAAAATTCAATACATATGTGTTGAGTTTGGATTTTGAGCATTCTAAATTAGGTCATTGTTTTTATTATAAAATTGATGGTGATCATTTCCTGTACATTGCATTGTATGTTGATAATATTTTATTCACTGGTAAAGGGAAAGGTATGATTTCAGAACTTAAGTCTCAACTCGCTGCTCAATTTGAAATGAAAGATCTTGGTGCAACAAAACACACCCTTGGGATGGAAATTAAAAGAAATAGAGTGAACAAAAATCTATGGCTAGCCAGAATAAGTATATGAATTTAGTGTTATAGAGGTTCAACATGCAGGATTCTACACCATTCTGTATTCCTTTTATAGTTGAAATAAAATTATCTATTGTAGATCGTCCTACATCCCCATCGGAGATGGAAGACATGAGAAGATTTCCTAACCAAAGTGCAAATGGAAGTACTAGACTAGACATTTCCCAAGTAGTGAGAGTCTATCCAAATATATATCTAATCTTGATAGAGTTCATTGCGATGCAGTCAAAAGAGTCTTCAGATATTTGAAGGGTACCTGAGAGTATTCTTTATGTTATCATGGTAATTTAGTCATAGATGAGATTTCCCTTAATATTCATGGTTATGTGGATTCAGACTGAGTAGGTGATATTGATAGCAAAAGATCCACCAGTGCTTATGTGTTTACTTTATTTGGTGGTGCAATTAGTTGGATGAGTAAGCAATAGGTTGTGGTTGCTTTGTCTACTACTGAAGAAGAGTATATGGCAGCTACTCATGCTTGTAAAGAGGCCATTTGGCTTAAGATACCGTGTTCATACATTGGAATAAAACAAGGAGTCATGACAGTTTATTATGATAGTCAAAGTGTTGTTTACATAGCTAAGAACCTGACATTTCATGCCCAGACCAAACACATTCATGTTCAGTATCATTTTATCAAAGCTATGGTCAAAGATGGAAAGGTCAAGTTGGTTAAGCTAGAAACTTTGATGAATGTTGTAGATTATTTAACTAAGGTTGTGAGCACAAAGAAGTTCAAATAGTGCTCAAATTCAATGGGCCCCATGGCCCCTAGCAATTGATTCATTGTGTTGATATTTCCTTTTCTCTTGCAAGGTGTTCAACAAGTGGGAGATTTGTTGGGAAAATGATGTCTCAACCTTGCATTTACATGAGGTTACTATTTATAGTAACTTTTCATTTGAGCACGAAATGGTCCGAATTTTTTCCCAAAGCTTCTAGATGGCTAGATAAGCATCCAGGTAAACTTACATTGCAAGACCACAACTAGTTTTGAAGATATTAAATTTTTCATTTTGGAGGGGTCCAATGAAAGGTTTAAATTTGATATTGAGGACTTTAGAGGCCCTTAAATGCCTTAAAATTTGGGCATGAATGGAATATAGGTTTACGAGGTAGTAGAGCACTTCGTGAGCTTTTCGACACTTTAGACGGTTCATTAATCGGACACACGGTTCTCAAGTTATGGCCTTCAAAAGTTTGTACTCCTGAAATAGGAAATATAAAATATGTCAGACACATCAAAGAGCTGTAAAAAGGGAGGGACACATCATAGGGCATCTAGAAGGGAGATAAGGTCAGCTACACCTTATTGGGTGGTTTTAGCCCATGGTTTTGTAATACCATTTGACGGTTTCTTGTATTATAAGTCCTATTTATGAGGTGCATGAAATGGAGGTTCTGTGTAAGACTCTTATGGCTATTGAGTTACCTCTGAATCTCTGATTAGTGGTACTCTTGCAAAGAGCTTGCTCTGCAAGTATATTGTAATCTATTTTGATTGCTAAATAATATATTTGGCGGCATTTGGAGTGTGGGGCTTATCTCCCGAAAGGGTTTTCCCTACGTAAATCACTGTGTTACGGTTTGAATGTTATTATATCTATTTCTATTTTCTATAACTGTTGTGATGATCTGCAAAGTGTTTGCATTACCCTCCTCTCAATGTTAGTGTAGTCATAAGCTTCTTTCATTCACATGAGTGCATTCCTTATGTTATTCATCGCAATGAGGTAATGTGACTTGTAGAGATTAATGACTCCTCCCTAGATAAGAGGGAGTGTTGATGATATAGCATTGGTAGAAATCCTCTACGCCGACTCAACAAGATCAAATGTGTGAATGGCCTATTGGACTTATACATTTGATAATTATATCAACTTATATTAATTCTTTAATATGTTTATTAAGTCACATATGAATTATTAGGTTTAATGATTAAAAATACATTATCGAGTTTGACTTATCGGATTTGTTTCAAAGGGGCCAACTTTTGGTTAAAGTCCGCCACCCCTCATTTGAAGGCATGCGGTGCTTCATGAAGGTCATGCCTCCCTGATGAGAGCCGACTTCTAGATATCTCCTTTCTACGGATATATATGGATGTGGTCTTCCCTCTTTGGAACAAAGATTAGATAGTAAGTTCGATCATAATTAGGCAGATCGAATTCATGTACAAGTAGATCAATTGATGGTGAGAAATTTATGTAGCGTGCTCGGGGGTGATGATAAGAGCTTATCGTCTATGGCTGGGAAGGCAACAAATGTGATGTTTGCCTATGATTAATGAGCACCACGATAAAATCAAAATGGCATCAGAGTGGGTTCCTTCTACAGAGCCTAACCACTTGAAGGTAGATCATGTGCTCTCAAGGGAAATTTAATTAGAAACAATTGCATATTTAAGATCTCTTCAAGATCAAAAGGTGACTACAAAGGATAATGCAGCGAATACACTCGTTGACCTCCGTCCTTCACAGTGGTGTCCGTCAGGTGTTTAAACAAATCAGGTGGCAATCAGGGGATCGAGTCTCCCCAGGCCTCGAGAACAAGTATAATGGCCCACAATCCTTTGCGTCTGAAGTTTCGTGAGGAAACACAAACATCAACCTATGCAAAAAGTTGTCTGCTGCCTAGTCACACGATTTCACCCAAGATTTCAAAGCTCGGCATTGTCAGCATTGAAAAATGCCATCTTGTGACTCGAACTCGGGCTACTGTGGCTGGAGAGGTTTCTGTGCTCAATACAAATTATTTGAAGAAGAAGAAAGGGCTAGAAATGGAGCCCGCAGCCCTATGGAATTGGTACTTAGATTGGCTTTACCACCACGAGGAGCTCAGATTGTATATCGATGTCAGCTGAATCAGGTTTATGGATGAATTCAAGGAGGAAATGGAACCCAAGTTTCAAAGCACTTTTAAGGCCTTGGAAGAGCTTGAGGCTAGTTCGATTGTCAATCTAGATGAGAGCTGCATGGTTGGGCATTATTGGCTTCGTAAGTCTAGTATTGCTCCCAATCCTAATTTGTGGCAATAGATTGATAGAATGCTTGACGCTATCTGCAAATTTGCTGACGATGTAATCAACATCAAGGATGACCTCTCTACTGAGACCATCACCCAATTCTTGTTGCCAGCTTCCCAGTGTGAATTCATATTGGATTTGGTTTTGGAAGAGTAGCAGAAGGATCCGTGGGTGACATAAATGGATGCAAGAACTGAACATTGCACTGGCACTGCTCTCAGCGTGACCATGGGGCTAGTTGGGGTTTGTGTGCCTGGCACTACTGCCAGAATGATGCTTTTCATTAGCGGTCCCTCTATCCAAGGTTCAGGCACTGACGAATCTCTATTCAAGGAAGGAATATTTCTTGCATTTCTTTGCAGAGGAACAATCAACATTCAAAGGGAGTCTGAAATATCATTAGAAGTAACCTTGGACAAAGAGGTTAGAAGGTTGATATTTTCTTAAGAGGGAGCTTATTTTTTAGCTTCAGAGGGAGCCTAACATTTGAGCTTCAGAGGGAGCCATGTCATCATGAAGATTTGGATAATGCATTTTTCTCTATGTTGATGAAAATTGAGGTGAAAGCCCTTGTTAATGAGTTCATCTGAGAGAGAGAGAGAAGTTTGAGGTGCAATCACTTGTTAATCAGTTCTTTTCTATGAGAAATAATTTCAAGGTGCAATCCCTTGTTAATGATTTCCTATCTGAGAGAGAGAAGTTCAAGGCAAAATCCCTTGTTAATGAGTTCTTCTCAGTTAGAAGAAGTTCGAGGTACAATCCCTTGTTAATGCATTCTTCTCTGGGAGAAGTTTGAGGTGAAATCCCTTGTTCCACCCTCTATGAGAAGGTATGGTGGATCCACCCTTTATGAGTAGGTATGGTGGATATCATGTGAGAGACTCCATGACTTAGGATTTGTGTGTATTCACCCACTGGGAGTAGCCATTGTGGTCAAACATCACGATGAGGTGATAAGCTTCTTTCATTCACATGAATGTAATCATTATGTTAGTCATCACGATGAGGTGATGTGACTTTTAGAGACTAAGAAGGACTCCTCCCTAGCTAAGAGGGAGTGTTGATGATATAGCGTTGGTAGAAATCCTACAGGCCGGCTCAGTAAGATCAAATGTGTGAATGGCCTATTGGCCTTACACATTTGATGATTCTATCAAATTATATTAATTCTTTTATATCTTTATTAAGCTACATATGCATTATTAATTTTAATGATTAAAACATACATTATCGAGTTTGACTTATCGGATTTGTTTCAAAGGGGTTGACTTTTGGTTAAAGTCTACCATGCCTCATTTGAAGGTATGCGATGCTTCATGAAGGTCATGCCTCCTTGACGAGAGCCAACTCTTGGATATATCCTTTGGATGAATATATATGGACGTGGTCTTCCCTCTTTGGAACAAAGATTAGACAACAAGTTAGATCATAATTAGGCAGATCGAATTCATGTACAAGCAGATCAATTGATGGTGATAATTTTAAGTAGTGTGCTTGGGGGTGACGATAAGAGCCTATCGTCTATGGTTTGGAAGGCAACAGATCTGATGTTTGCCTTTGGTTAACGAGAACCACCATAAAATCAACAAAGGTTAGTGTAGGAAGTCATTTCACTACTTAACTTCTTTATAGACATCCCCCAATACTAATGCTACCCTCAGCCTAGGAGCGGGAAAAATGAGAAAAAAGAGAGGGGTCATGAGCAGTCATGGCCTCAATGTAGGAGGAAAAATTACCCCTTGCAAAAATTGGTCAAAATACTTAATCCTCTATAACTTTCTTACAATTATCGAGCTCCACCTAAATCAAGTGACCACCCATGGTAGGCTAGAGAACTATAGAAATAGAAATCTTGAAAGCTACCAAATTAGGAAATTTCAAGACAAAAATAAGAAATGGAGAAACTTAAAAAGTTAAAGCAATCCTTTCCCAAAAATGAAGAGTCTCTTCCCACATAGAGAAATGATGATAAGAGGTGATAGGAATGACCATTATTAAAATGGCAACCCACAAAAATTTAATCCATATTAAAACTTAGATTGTCTCTAATTATGGCACAAACATCCCCTGGGAGTTTATGCATAGAAGTTTGCATTTGTAAATAATTGGCAAAGAGGTCTGGGTTAGCTAGCCTATCAACTGACTTGTTCTCTTCCCTAAAGGTGTGGAGCAATTTGATCCATCTAAGAGTAGATTGAATACAAGAAGAATCAATGATTAAATCCTTCATGGGTCATCTAGGGGATGCATCAGATCGTGAAGCATCATGATGACATTCTTCAAATCCCCTTCAATGATGAGATTGTTAAAACCTTTCTTATTAGCCGAAGATGTACCATGAAAAAACCAGCCACCACCTCAGCAAAACTGGAAGTTTGAACCCTTATATTGATCACATAGGAAAGCACTAAATTACCTATTTTATCCTTTATGATGCCAAATCTTCCGACCTAACCTAGACTCCCTTTTGATGAGCCATCAACTATAGAACACATCTATTACTCATTCATTTTTTAGAATTTATTTTGTATTGTTTAATTTATTTGTTTTAGCTTTAATTTTTTAATGACATGTTAAATTATATAATATTTATATATTTTAATATCTATACAGTTCCTAGATAATTGTTAAGTAAAACAAAAAACTTTTAAATATAAAATAATTTAAACAACTATTTTTAATTTTTTATTATATTTACCTATTAAAGATATAAATAATGTTTTGTATTATTATATTTATTAATAAATATTAAATATTTGACAAATATATATAATTGTCAAATATAAAATAAAACATAAAATTTATATTTAAATGGTTAAAACATAACACTCCATAATGCCACTATAGAATTAAAAAACTAAGAAAAAATAATTAATATTTTATCAAAATAAAATGTATTATTATCATTAAAAAAACATTTTTTTACCATACAAATTAAACCGTAAAAATTCCTAACTTAGATAAGAAAAATAATTTACATTTACACTTATATTAATCAATATTTTTTTAAGTCTAAGAAATAAAAGAACGTAATACACTAAACATTAGAACTATTTTAATATACGAATGTTGGGGTTTATCCTTCATTTTGAAAATTGCCTTACAAAACTATTCGTGGTTATCAATCGACATTTGGCTTGATTTGAATAAAAGAAGATAATTCGTGGTTATCATTTAATAATATAATAAAACCATTGACTTGAACATTTCCAATTGAATTTGTCCGCTTATGTCATTGTTGCGTTGCATTTTGTATTTGGTGGAATTTGGTCATCTTAGGTAGTTCTGGTCATCTTAGGTAGTTCATTTTATGGTTAGAAATATAATCTTGTCATTTAAGTTTCTCTTATCAATTTATTAATGATATTAGATAAGAGGATAATTCATAAATAATATAATCTTATAAATTATAATTAAAAATTAATTTTGAGAGAGTTCAGTTATAAATTTAGAGTACAAGTCATATCATATAATACAAATTAATATCAAGACTTTATAATATAGATAAAATCAAATACTTAGCATGCAAGTTATGTATAATGTATATATTTAAGTTTCTCTTATCAATATATTAATGATATTGGATAAAAGTATATTTGATAAATAATATAATCTTATCTTTTATTTTTTTAAAATATATTTACTAATGATTGTAGATTATAATTAAAAATTTGTTTTGAGAGAGTTCAGGTATAAATTCAAAGTACAAGTCATATCATATAATACAAATTAATATTAAAACTTTATAATATAGATAAAATCAAATACTTAGCATGCAAGTTATGTATAATGTATATATTTTATATATGTTACTTGTAATTTGATAGAAAACAATCATATAGAATAGAAAGAAGATGTGTATCCAATGTCATTGAAATGGAAATATAATTAATAAAATAATAATAATACTTATCATGTTTTTAATGTAAGGTTGAATGCATTTTTATTTTGCATTCTAAAAGAATAGTTTTATTTATGAACAAAGAAAGTTTTTACTGTAGATTGTCAAATATGAGCACATGTAGAAGTTTTCATTAAGTTAGTAGCAAAGTTTGTTTCTCGAACAAAGGATCTAAACATTACAAAATTGCTTTGCACTTCCCAATGTGAATAACAATCCCACACAATAATCACTTTCATGGTTCAAGAGAAAGAATTATGAATATTAGACTATAAAATCAAGGATTCTATTTTAATTACTAAATATAAGGGACTTGGTAGAAAATAGGTATACAAAATCCCCAAATCAAGCAATATATAATCATCTTACTCAAACTTAGAAAGATTTATTGAGGGAAAACAAAGGGAAGATTAAAAATGCCCTATTTTTCAAGGTACTAGAAAAGTGAGGCTAATGGGGTTACAAATGTTAAAATAAATTGGAAATATGCAAATGAGAGATTTTGAATCTATGCATGCTCACTTTACCCATGCACCAAGTGTTGTCAAAAAAATAGAATGAGTGGAAACTCTATTGTTGATCAAAGAGTAGTTAATAGAATACTGATGATTCTACTAACAATATTTGACACCATTGCTATTACTATTAGATAATCATATGAACTTTGGACCTTATTTCTTAGATAAAGTTTTCAAAAGGTTGATTTAGGAGAACATATCCAATTTTTATATTGATTGTGATCTTTGAAATGTATTTTTCAATAGAACAAGTTTTAATAAAAAAATTTTATATTCACTATCGTGGAATTTGGAGGTGTCCTTGCCGAAGCAAGACTAATCCCCCAGTGTGGCAACACACACAGAGTTAACACAGCCGGGGACTCGAACTCAAGACCATGGGGAGCATACCCACGCCTCAAGTTGCGATCCATGACCAGGTGAGCTAGGGCCAAAGCCCTTACAAGTTTTAATATTAGAAAAAGTATAAAAAGTAAGAAAGAACTAACAAAAGAAAAATATAGAAACAAACATTATACACTCATATCAAATTTAGATGTGAGGGACAAATTTCTAGTTATAGAATTGACCTAATTTGTAATCTTAATCTAAAAAATAATTCAGAGAATCAAAAAAAAAAATCTATTTTAATTTATAAAATCCTAAATTAATCTATAAATAAATTTATATGCATCTTATTAGTTTAACCTTGTAATGAACACTTATGAAAAAGTACATAAAATTAGTTGGTACCGTAATTATTTGACATCAAGGATGACACTCATCGCCGACAAACTCTAAGCAGCCATTGGACTGCACATTTGTTCCTATTAATTTATTTAAAAACAACATTTTTTTTTGGGTTGGTTTGTTCATAGACCAGAGTCCCATCGCCCTTGCTAGAATCGACCTGGAAAATTCGTGGGCGGATACTGCTAGGAAGAGGAAACATTGGAATATACCCCTCTTTGGAACATGTAAGCTTAATTAGCGATCAAACCAGGTGATATTTATTCTAAGAATTAAAAGCATCTAAACATTTAAAGCTGCAGGCGAATACAGATACCCAAGTCTCGAAATTTGAGCAGCTGCAATGATATCGTTGAGATCAAATGAGGCCGAGAAACGTAAGAAAGCAGAGCAGGCTGCCATGATATCAAATTTCAAGGTATGAAACCTTTATTATATTTTCCTGAATGCAAAATATTGTTCCTCTGGTAAACTCACTTAATTTTTCATAGCTGCTTTCAGAACAATAGCCAGAGAGAACGAGGTAGCGACCTCGCTTTTAAAGCTTTACGAGCACAAATGCCAAAGCCTTACAAGGCGACGAAATGAAGTCGAAGAAGAAATTCAAAAAATGGTGGAGAAACTGACATCACTTGGAGCAAAACTGAACGAATGCTCCCGTGATCGACACGAAGCCATGCTGGAGGTCGAAGCAATACGGCAGAAGCTCGCCGCAGTGGAGGAGAAAAACTACCGAATTTTGCAACAAAAGGACGCCGAAATTCAACATCTTCAAAATTGCTTGCTTTCAATGCCGCGAGTCGAAACCCCGATCTCCTCTTCCTCCTCTAATAACCTTGAATTCCGCGAATACTCTTTTGAGGAAATAAAAGCAGCAACCTGCGATTTCTCCGACAATTTCAAACTCGGAGAAGGCGGCTATGGCGATGTGTACAGAGGCAAAATAAAACAAACAGCTGTTGCAGTCAAAATCCTCAGGGAGAACGGTTTGCAGGGTCGGCAGGAGTTCCAAAGCGAGGTTTGCACACTAAAATAATCTAAAGCATTGAAGATTTCCTTTTCGTTTTTCTCTTACAGGTTTCGTATAACCTTGTTTTGTTCAGATCGATAATTTCAAAGAAATCCGGCATCCGCATTTGATAGGGATTGTGGGAACCTGTTCCGAGCGAGGTTGTATAATATACGAATATATGTCCAACGGAAGCCTTGCGGATCATCTCAGCGGCAAAGATGCCTTTCCACCGCTCCCTTGGAACGCCAGATTTCGTATTGCCGCCGAAGTATGCTCAGCTTTACAATATCTGCACAGTTTAAGGCCGGATCCAATCGTCCACGGCAATCTGAAACCCCAAAATATACTCCTTGACGAGAATTATAGAAGCAAAATAAGCGACTTCGGTCTGTCTCGTCTTCTGCCAAAAGATCTACACTCAGAATCGGAGCCAAAAGGCACATCTTTGTATATGGATCCGGAATACCTGACAAGCGGTGAATACTCTACCAAGTCTGATGTTTACAGCCTCGGAATCGTCCTTTCTGAGCTTCTCGCCGGAAAACCGGCACTAGGACTCGTCAAAGAAGTGGAACGTGCCGTACAAAGTGCAAATTTTGAGAAAATTTTGGATCCTTCAGCCGGTGATTGGCCATTTGCAGAAGCTACTCAAATGGCTTATCTTGCCTTAGATTGCACGGATGTGGAAAGAAAAAAGAGCCCCGACCTTCAGCCGACTGTGATGAAAATGTTGAATCAGATTCGTAACATGTTTGCTGCGACAAATCTTGGCAGACTTGTTGAAAGTGGGCAAAAGTGGGAGCCAGCGAGTGAAGAAATACATGTTCCCAGCTATTTCCTCTGTCCAATCTTCCAGGCAAGGATAAATTTGTGCATTCTTTCATTAGTACTTCGTAGTTCAAATTGCCCGTTTATCTGATTCCATTACTTCACATTCATCTAACTTCGTTAGTTTTTCATTATAATTAAAGATTAGGCTTATGGTTTCAAACAAATTCTTCCGATTTGCAGGAAATTGTGTAGGATCCAATTCCCCTTTTTTTTATCTCATTCTGATACTTCATATTTACCTGACTTCATTAGGTTTTCATTGTTATAAAAAATTAGGCTTATGACATGAGCAAAATTGTTCCGATTTGCAGGAGATTATGCAGGATCCTTACATTGCTGCGGACGGCTTTACATACGAGAAGGAGGCGATCCAAGGATGGTTTGATTGTGGACATGATACATCTCCCATGACAAATGAAAAACTTGTGAGCAAGAATCTGATCGCGAACTTTTCTCTGAGGTCAGCCATTCGACAGTGGCAGGAAAGAGGCGATATCTTGAAAATTTAACAGGGGACAATTTTATGCATTATTATAGAGATTTTTCAATAAGTTTAAGAGATATTTTAAATTATTATTTGGGAGAGAGATTAGTAGTTATATAGGGTAGGGTTACCTCCTTTTGTTTATAATATCCAGTCTTTTTACCTATTTAGACTATATATTGTAAATTAATAGTTCACATATAAAGAATAAATTAATCAAATGTTGATAAAATAGACCAATATTTAAATACATGAAAACTTATTAATGTTATATGAAAAAGTATAAATACATTCATTACCAAGTCAAATATATATATTTTTGTTTCAAATAAAATATCATAGCTATCCATTATAAATGTGTAATTTAATAAAATAAGATACTCATTTAAACAAGTATTGTTGCCATAGTGAAAAAATATTATTCCTCTGTGTACAACTATTGGGATAGCAATGCATATGCATTGGAGTATTTCATATTAATAATTTGTCCTATCACAAGTATTAAAAGTGAGCACAATAAATGCCTTGTATTTTTTCATGAAATGTAAAGGATTATACATAGGTTTTAGTGCTTAACTATTGGTCCATTTGTGTTTGATATAAGCTATATTTAATATATTAATATGTTGTTTTTACAACAAAAAAAATTGTGTTTAACTATTGGTCCATTTGTGTGGGATATAAAAGTTAAAGATAACAAGGATTTATGGTTACTGATAGATATCTGGTCAATTTAGGTTGCATATAAGTTATAATTTACATTAAAATATGATATTTTACTCACAATAAATGATATCTTGTTGTTCAACTACTAGAGATTTGGTTGTTCAGTATCTTGGTATTCCTTTTTCTGTTGACCCCTCTCTTAAGGCCATGTGGAATTGGATCAAGGACAAAATTAACATCAAACTCAACAAATGGCATAACCGGTTCCTTTCTCTTGCTGGCAGAGTACAGGTTTGCCAAAAGATTCTCTCATCTTATAACATATATTACTCTTCGGCCTGGATGTTTAACAACTACAAGATCTTAGAGATCCAAAAGGCTATTAGGAACTTCTTATGGTCCGATGGTAGAGGATCGAAAAAACTTCATGCTGTTAAGTGGCAATGGTGCCATACGGATAGCTTACTTGGGGGGTTGGGCTTGAAAGATCTTAGAACTCAGGGGGTTGCACTTGCCGCCAAGTGGATCTTCCACTCTATGGAGGGTGATTCCCCATGGAAAATCCTCATTAGAAACAACATTGAATTGGGTTTCCCTAAACATGCTAAAACTTGGAAAGGCCTGCCCCTCTCTGATCTTATCATGGGGAACTTTCCCATTAAGGTCCATGGCTCTGCTGTCTTTTGCTCCATTTGGAAAGCTTGGGAACAAGTTAGAAAGTTTGTGTACAACAAGGACTTCCATGATAGTCAAACTCTGTATGGTGAAAGATCTATATGGTGGAATTTGCAACTCTCTGGTAAGCCCTTAGCCCTCTCACAAGGTTGCTCTGCTAAAATTTGGAATAAAAAAGGGATTTCCCAATTGGTTGACTTATTTGAGCATAATCAACTTATACCCTGGAATGATCTTAAAATTAAATTCAACATTCCTGACTCGCAAAAAAAAACCTACAATATGATTGTCAAAGCCACCAAAGATCTCCCTGTGACTTGCGATGTGGATTCCAATAGAGTCCTTCAGTGCAAGTGGCCTGGTGGTAGCATCTTTAGCAACCTTAAGGCAAAAAACATATATAATGTTATTAATCACAACGAATCCATTATTGATCATATTAATGCTCTCTGGTATACCTCCCTTGATAGCTGCTCCTGGAAGAAACTCCTCAATCACCTTTGGAAAGGACCCATTGAACCAAAAATCAAATATTTTAGATGGCTGTTGTTGCTGAACAGACTCCCTGTCAGAAACTTGGAAGCTAAAACTGATTACTGCAACATCTGTAAGATGCCTAAAACCAGTAGGCATATTTTTTTCGATTGTACTTTTGCAAGAAGGATCTGGCAAATGTTTGATATATCTTATCCACTTGATTACACTATTATGAATATTGTTACTGGTCATATTTATGGGATTAAAAAGGATACTAATCTTTTTTGGTATATTTTATCTTCTAACATCCTTTGGCAGCTCTGGAAGTGCAGGAACAAGGAAAGGTATCAAGACAACCCCCAGTCCCTTACTGAGTTTTTCTGTAACCTCACATATTTTAAAATCCTTTTGCAGGTCCGTATCATGATGCTGATTGATAAGGACAAGCTTAGGAGATTCCTGAAGGCCGGTCACGCCACTTTTTTAGTATATGAGATGCAGCATGGTTACGAGTGGAGGAGGAACATGGAGGACATTAAAGCTTTTGAGAAGACCCTAAACAAAATGAACCAAGAAGTCAGAAAGAACAAGAATACCAAAAAGAGGTGATGGCTATGCTAAGACAGATACAGGAAAGGAAGAAGGTTGTCTGGATTGAAGGGGAAAAGGGGTGGACAACCTCGGTTGATGCCATTGATGGCATCCTACTATAAGTTGTATTAATTTTGTTGCTGGCCCCTTTTTTGTCATGTATATTCTGGTTACTATCTCTTGATTTCTTGCCGGGAGGCCATGCCTCATACTCTCTTTTTGCTGCCTCTATGAGGCCCGGACTCGTTCTTGTATAATTGTAATTTTTTTGAAATCCTTATTATTAATACAAAAAACTACTAGAGATTTTTAGATTAAGTTTTGATTGAATCTTTAAAAAGTCATTTTTTGGACACTTCACACTAGATGTGATATTTTGATGAGTTGAATGATGAGTCACACCTCCAAACCTTAGTTATGGATAAATAAGTCTCCATTTTACATTTATAAAAAAAACATGGAAGTCTTATGATATTCAATGTGGTAAATACATGTTTATGAAGTTAGCCCACATTACTACTGGTCCCTCTCCCCTATTAAATATTTTTTTATTTAATTAAATTTGAAATAAATTTCTTAATAAAATGAAATAACTATTTATTAATTTTTATTGTAAATGAAGTATAAAATTACTATTTATTATGTGAATATTGAAATCAAATGATATTTAGAAGTGATTTGAAATATTAACAATAAAATAGAAAACTTTATAATTTCTTTTCAATACATCTATCTTTTAAGTTTTTGAGAACATCTTATGTAAAAAGGTTATATTTAAAATGGTTTATTCTAAAAAAACTAAACAAATCATGAAATTGTGACTTTTTTTGTGCTATATACACATTGTTAGATGCGTTATTAGTTCTTGAATACATTTCAAATTATGGTGTTTGTTTATAATAAACTCTGATACTATACATTTATAATGTGTTGATGTAATATAAACACATGAAAAAATATATTTTGTCAAAATTAGTAGTCATGATGATTGTCTTGTATGTAGTTGGAGTCAACTATTGGAATTGATAA
This sequence comes from Cryptomeria japonica, assembly GCF_030272615.1. NCBI lineage: Eukaryota > Viridiplantae > Streptophyta > Pinopsida > Cupressales > Cupressaceae > Cryptomeria > Cryptomeria japonica. The sequence goes on along the minus strand of NC_081408.1, from coordinate 760,628,814 downwards.
GGCTATAATTCACTTTTAAATTGATTCAAGTGATATTTTTGATTAATTAAAATGAGATATGCCTAAAAATTTTACATAACCATATAAGAGAAACTACCTAGGGTGCATGAGGAATGCACATCCAACCAAAAAACTATAGCTAAGACCCAAAAAATGCAAAAGGCCAATTGATGACTAGAACAAAACCACTACACAGAGAGACAAAAACTAAACCAAACAACCAACCACCTACCATAGACATGAAGGAATGACCTATTGAGTGGGGGAATTATTATCTTGCCATTAATGGTATAAAACTTTAACTTTATTAGGCAAATACAATTTTTTGTTTGAATAATTCTCATAATATAAATCTACAAAATGTAGAGTAGTCTTGATATAAGAGGTGAGGGGATTTGACATTGTAGAAGGAGACTCCAAATGTCACTTTCTCTTTACCTCCCTTCATTCAATCTCCTCCCAGATTGCATTGAGAGAGTTAGAATTATTCATCACCATTTCCTTTCTTAAAGTAGTCATCTCCTCAACTTGTGTTTTTAGAGTCTCATGATTTTACTTTAGCTAAGCCATGTCTTCCTCTCATCCCTCTAACTGATCCTTGGATTGAGTTCCTTAATCTTCTCCTCCATGGTCTCCCAATTTTCCAATTTTTCAGCCATGTCATTAACAACTTTCCAAACCCTCTAATCATTTTTTTCAAAAGCCTAGCTATCACCATGATCCTTCGCCTCCATTGACGCTTCTAACCTATTGATCTTCTTCTTGGGCACACTCATCTAGGAGAGGAGTTAAAAAATGGCTGCATCCTATCTGTCAACAACCTTAGGTAGCATATTTACTTTATTTGCCAAAGAAGGGGAAACAAGTTTAAGAGTAGAAATACCATAGAGTGGGGAAGTAGAGCCTAATGGGGAGGTGAAGGGGGCTTTCTCTATAGAAATAGTTTGAGACCAATCAAAACCTACAGACAAAGAAGAGTCAAAATCCTTAGGTTTAGTTGGAGAATTATAGTGAACTGTATAACATTCTCTCTTCTAAATAGTAATAATATACTTAGCCTCTTTCTATGGTGGAGACACAAAGCATCTAGTGAGATAAATATTTGAGTGGCTATGGTTTAGCCACCCATGTTGGAGCTATTTGAAGGAAATTATTATTATATTATGTCTCATGGATGTCCACTTTCCTAGGCATGGGTTTTCACAATTGGTTTCTTACCTCTTGTTTTTGGGTTTACACAAATGCTTTCTTGCCTCTTGTTTTTGGGTTTTTATAATTGGTTTCTTACCTCTTGTTTTGGGAAATAACATTCTTTTTATCTCTCTTATTTTACCATAAATTGGAGCCATGACATGGTAGGTTCATCATGAGTTAAATTTAGGTTTCAAGGTGATTCTAGGTTTTGTTAAAGAAGTGTAGTGAACTGTATTGATGTAGCATTATCTCTTCTAGAAATTAACAATATACTTGCCCCCTTTCTTTAATGGATTTTTTCTCCAAAAGGATTTCTAAATGTAAATTTAGTATCTCATTTTCTATTTTGATTCTATATTATCGCCAAATGTTCTAATCACTTTTTTATTTCAGATTTGGTTATCTTATTTCAAATATCTAATCACATAGAGAAGTTTTTATTGTAAATATCCATGATTTATAACATTCCTACAAGATTATTTAAAGGATATCTAGTTATTAATCTTAATATTGATGACTTGACGATAAATATTTTTTAAATTTCATGGATGTAGCTTAATTTATAGATATTTATATTGTCAACTCTCTTTGGAGGAAATATTTTCTCAAGGATAAGCCAAAAATAGAATAGATTAGGAGAATATAGAATACGATCTTATGTTTATAGATATTTCATAAAAAATATTCACAAATGGATATAGTAAAGTTGGAGATTTTGGAATAGGTCCATGTTATGTTTGAAATTCTATTATTTTCCTAAAGAATTAGTGTGTGGGTTTAACTCAATTATTGAAATCCTATACAACTATAGCCTAGATTTAGAGTTCTAGACTTAAATTATATTTTTAAGATAATTATGTTTGTACAATTTATATGCATATATTTTCCTAAATTTGCTAGAGTTCCATTTTTTTGAGAGACTTTCCTTGTTTATATCTTCTCTTGTTTAATATTTTCCTTTTGTTATCTGTAGGGCCTATAGTTGCTTTATTCTTGTGGCCCAACATATGTCACTGTTTTGCCAAAAGATCTTAGTTCTTACACAATATTAGTGCTTTTTTTTAAATCTTGGTTTGATGTTATTTGAAATATTTCATTTTTTGTGACCTCTATTGTAGGATTATATTCTATTTTATGGAGGCTAAATACTATTTGAAGGCAATTTTTTTATTCCTTGAATGTGGTTTAGGTAAAATATTCATTGATATGAAATCTTGCTACAAAGTGTGTGTTGTCATGTCAAGACCGATGATAAATGCTAGTGATAAGAGTGAATTCACTGTTGAAATATTTTTTTATGATAAAAGGGTTGATATTCTATTCCTTAACCACTATGTTAAAAGTTGTTCCTTTTACTATACATGCTACTCTTAATGGGGGTTTTTGATTGAGTTGTGCTTTACTATACTTTCTCTATATTGTGATTCCAGGAGAATCCACTAGCATTTAGCAAGTCGTGATTTGCAAGGTTACATGGTATTTTGATTGCTAATGGTGTGGAATTTTATTTTTTTACCACACTATTTACGTAAAACATGATGCAAGGAATGTTTTATTTGTTATTTACAACATATTTTTCTTGCTATTGGTGTTGCATGGATAATAGAAGGTCAATATTTCCTCTTTGAAAACTATTTGCAAATTGATATTGTTGTTTTGAAATATGCTCAAGACTTCTAAGGTACATATTTCCTTGTGCAGACCTTCATTGCCTACTTATCCCTCTTGTGCAAGCTATAGGTCAAACTTAATATTGTATTTGTGAGTAAATTTCATTACAAATTTTTAAATCAACTCTCTATAAATGTGATTACCTATACATGTATTGTGTGATATAGTGGCAATATGAGTTTGGGTAGGCCACAATGAATATGATGTGAAGGATCCAGTCATCTTGGCGACAATGTCTTGTAGAACTTTTATTTTTCATAGAGAATGTGAGACCTCATTTTCAAGAACAAGTAGACTATATGGATGAAATCATTCCCTTCCTTGCACCAAGCTTGATGTGAAGACCACAAACTTCTTGACATCATTAATATGGAGTAATTTTGTGTAGCTATAACCTTTATTGTTTGCATGTAACTTTCTTTCCTCTCTAGGTTTTCTTCTATTTGAAGTCATAAGATGAAGATGCATGTCATGATATAAATTAATTTCCACATAAGATTTTGTCTATTTTTTTTAGCTTTTTTGTTAAATTATAAAGATTCATTATATAAAAGTAAACAAGATTTTATCTAATGTGGCTCTTGGTAAAAGAAATACTAAGGGATGTGAAAATATATTAAAAATGAGGAGTAAGATAAGGCTTAAGATCTTATAACTATAAGGAAACTTGCAGCGAACTTTATGATAATTTCTACATAACCATATTTAGATCTTATTCAAATGAACACATAGAATCCACATGCAAAAAATAAACAACATACCCATCAAAGATGACACAAGATATACCTTGGGAAAACCCTTATGAGGGAAAAACCCATCCTCCAAAATAATTCATCACCATGTATTATTCAACAATGTCACATTACAATACAAGCGTGAAAGCTTCTAAAACCACAATCATTAACAAACACTCGCTGTGAACAAGAATGTAACCACACATCCCATGCCATGCTTCCAACCTCCAAAAATGTTGAGCTTGGCTAACTGGCTCTACTGGCTAACCCAAACAACTACCCTTGTGGTTTATTTTATAGACATAAGTTCCCATAAAACCACCAAGTGGTATTACATGAAAACCATGTGCAAATACCATGGGATAACCACTCAATTGACCCCACATCTAATATTGGGTACTTTATTATATTACATTCCTTAATATTAAATAAATATAATATAATATCTCAATGTTACAATACAGGTCATCAAGTGGTCCCAAGAATATTCCCAAGGAATCTATACAAGTTACATGTCCATGTGCAACATCAAATAAATAAATATTACATTACACATCCATGGGAAACTCACATAATAAATAAATATTATAATTATAATCATTATTATGCAAGGTGTACAACACCCATTTTCCCAGCAATAAATAGATAGTTAGCTCTTTTGTGACCATCACTTTGTTATCTTATCAAAAGGACGTTGATGGATATGATGTCATGTTTGAAACTTCATCACAATTTGCATGAAAATTTGATGTGACCCCTTACAATTTTTGTAAAAGTGAACAATTTAATATCATATAATGCAGCTCTTGATAAATAACACACTAAGAGGTGTCAAACTATATAAGGAATATGAACCCATCTATGACTTAGGATCTCATATAGGAGGTAGTCATTGATCTTCTGAACCTAGATTTGACATCTTATTGATAGGACTTTGAGTAGCATTTAAGATGATGAAATCTACATTGAAAGAGTACATGTAAAAGTGAGTTTAAATTAATTAGCATGCTTAGAATGGAAAGAAGAAATGTATTATAAAGTAGACCTTACTATTTAATATAGAAACATTTATTAATCATACTTTTCTTAAAATTTATTTTTATTATATCCTTCATTTGTTTTGGTTTTAATTCTTTATTAAATGTTAAATTATATATTTATTAATAAATATTAAATATTTGACATATGTATATAATTGTAAATTTAAAAATAAAACATAAAATTTATATTTACATGGTTAAAACACGAGACTCCATAATACAACTATACAATTATAAAACTAATCAATATTTTATCAAATAATTTTTTTATTTTTATCATCAAAAGACAATTTTTTACAATAGAAAATAAACTATAAAAATTCTTTACTTAGACAATAAAAATAATTTGCAATTAATTATATTGAGAGGCATATTACCCTAACATATGGATGTAAGAACGTTCGTCAATTAAAACTAAAATTACTTCATTTGATGTGCTTGCAACACTTAAATGCATAAAAATAAGAATTGACAATATGTCTTGTTGTTTCTTTAGTTTCTTTCATGCATAATAAACTTCATGTGTAGTATTATTAGAAGTTATAATCAATTTTATTTTTAGTCTATTTGAGTATGGATTTAATTTGTAATACATGGTCCAATCAACTTGTAGTTATAACAAGAATTTTGTAGTGGTTGGCATTATAAATGAGTTAGAGGATGATAGTGGTGTAGCAATTGGCATTAAAAAATAAGGAAATACTACAAGAGTCACTGTAAACTCATAACTCACCATCTTAAAAAAAATAAAAAATAAATGCATTCATTTTTTATTGATTTGTGTAGGGTGTCAAAGTTGTGATAAACATTTTGTTTGTAGGTTTTTGATCTACAACTTGTAGAAGGTGGATGTGATTTATAAACTATAATGTATTTTGCTTATATTGGATGAGTTCATATGCTTTGTCAATGCTTCTACATTTTGCATTCATATCCATCAAGGCACTTCCATTTAATTAATTAATTTATTTATTTTCTCTACAGATTTGGATTAGAAAAAAGTATTCATCCTTTTATTTTATTACAAATATCTTAACACTTTTTTATTTTGATAGTATAATATTTTCACAATTCAACTATGATCCTAACATAAATTGAGCAAAATAATTTAGTGAGGCCACCATAAGTCCTATTGTAGAGGGTAATATTTTATTGTTTTGTGAGTAGCAGTAAGTGACAAACTTAATATTTTGTTTTATGGTTTTAAAATGAATTCTCATTTCTTATTATTTTTAGTTTTGAAGAAATGAATGAGATTTAGGAGGAAGTAATGATGTTTTTTCAAACCTATAACTTCCTTTTTCTTGATATCCTCAATATTCTCTCCCTAAAAATAAAACAATTAAATAGTGTGCTCGTGCAATTTTTTTGAATTAGAAAATAAAGAAAAAAAAAAACCTCTTTTTAGTAGTTGCTATAATATAATTTAGAAAAATATTATCCTTAAAAAATGTACTTTACTTTACATATAATACTTATATATAAAAACATATTATATAGTTCCTAAAACCAACCATGCCCTAATTTTGAGCACATTGTAGAAGAGACAAGTTTGACAAAATCACTTTTTCAGTATCTCTTTTCTAGTAGCATCGTGTTCATTTGGCATTAGATTTTCCAATTTGAAATACCTATATCTCCAAAACAATCCAATATATTAGAGTGCATTATTGTTGATTATCATTTTTTCATGATATTTGTTAACTATTTTTCTAACTTGATATTTTTGAAATGAGGAGAATGGGATGTGAGGCGAAAGCGAGGGTTTCAGGAGATTCTGATGGTAGAGATGATGAAGAAGATTATGGTGATGATGGTTGGATGATTTCCCTTGGGTTTTTCTTGGATGTTGGGCTCTACTCTATGGTTTGGCCACTCTACCATTGGAATATTTGGATAGGGTCACCTTGGGCTAGGACTCAGGAGGATGTTGTTGGTGAAGGGGTTATCAAAGTTTTAGATGGGGTTGACGGTTGTGGGGGATGTGCTGAGGTCTTCCCATTTCCCTTTCTTTTCTCTATTTTTTGTATCACTGATGAGGGCTCTCTTGCCTATCTCCCTTCAATGCTTAGGGAAATTGTTCTTTCCTCAACTAGTTCTTTTTTTGGAGGTTCTCCTTTTGCAAAGACACCCTTAGCCAGCCTGTTTTTCTTCCATACGACTGGTATAGTTTGTTGGCAGAGTGTATGGGCTAAGTTTGGGGTTTCTTTTGCTACTTTTGTTGTCATTTTGGGAGATGTTGTCAACTTGGTTGTGTGGCCCTATTTTTTGGAAGGAGGTCTCTTTGTTTGATAATTTTGGGCCTGATGTGTTTCATGGGGGATGGTAACCTTTTCTTTGATATGGGTTATCCTCCTTGTCTTTCTTTTTTGGAGCCCTTCATTCTGGTCCCCTAGGTTTTATTTGGTGCACTGTATCTATGGGTGATTTTGAATATTTCTATCCCTATTGGCCCTTGCATTGCCTTCTCCTTTTTTCTTTAGTTTTTTCCTCAGTATCTCTAGTTTTCTATTGATTTTCTTAAGAGGTGGACCTATCTTATTTAGAGGTGAAGACAGATGGTTTTGGACAAGACCTATCTTCTATTGAGGTGAAGGTGGATGCTATGGTTGAGATTGGGAAACGCTATTAGGAAGCTATTGATGTGTGTTCTCTTGACTATTTGGGAGAAAAGACTAGTCTTCATGTTGATTTCCTTCCTTATTCTCCTATTAAGGTGGAGAGGATGGAGGGTATTATTTTCTCAAAATTATTCTTCCTCAAGTTTAAGGTTAAGGGAGCCTTATTAAAACCCCATGTCACTATGTCTCAGATTGTTCTTTCAGGAAGAGATGTTGTTGTCTAGGCCTTAATAGGTTGTGGGAACCTTGCAAAACCCACTCTCAAGGTTGAGGGAGACTAGAAAAACCCTATGTTTTTTGTTTCTTTTAGAGACTGGCTAGACTAGCTGGATGCTAGTAGTTTTCAAGGGCCCAATTTGGTTAGTGTTTGGTTTTGGTTAGGTTTAGGCTTCGTGGTTTTTTATGGCCCAGAGTTTCTATTACAAGTTATGGGAGCCTAGGAAAAAATTTCTTTTTGGCCAAGGGTGCCTGAAAAACCCCCGTTCTTGGTTTTTGGAGGTCTAATGTTTGTTGACTTAGACCCTCTGCTTGGGCCAACCTATTTTGTAATATTTCACTCTTGAAGTTTGGCTAGTGTTTGACTGATTGTGGCTACTCTGTATTGTTGTTTATGCTTTGTGTAGTCTTTGGGTTTTGGGTTCTAGATGCTCATAAGTCTAGAAGGTTTGAGGTCCTTTCTAAAATCTATTGTTTACTATTGGGTAGTCTAGTCCATTAATCAATGGTAGTTCTCTTATTGTAAGGGTTTCGGGGGCCCTTCAAAGCCTATTTTATCAATAAAAAACTTTTTATGAATTGAAAAATTGAATTTCAACCCTTTTTTTTTTGTCTTGTATCAACCTTTTAATGTAACTTTTATATTGATTTCTCAGCATTCTTTTCACCTATAGGTAGCAATAGGATGGGGATTATATTGTAGGTCTAAGAGATTCTCATAGTTATACACACACACACACACACACATGTATATGTATATATATGTATGTCTGTGTGTGTGTATACACACACACATATACATGTGTGTGTGTGTATGTATATGTATATGTATATGTATATGTATATGTATATGTATATGTATATGTATATGTATATGTATGTGTATATGTATATGTATATTTATATGTATAATTTAGAAAAATACCTCTTTTTAGTAGTTGCTAAAATATAATTTAGAAAAATATCATCCTTAAAAAATGCACTTGACTTTATGTATAATACTTATATATAAAAATATATTATATAGTTCCTAAAACCAACCATGCCCTAATTTTGAGCACATTGTAGAAGAGACAAGTTTGACAAAATCACTCTTTCAGTATCTCTTTTCTAGCAACATCGTGTTCATTTGGCATTAGATTTTCCAATTTGAAATACCTATATCTCCAAAACAATCCAATATATTAGAGTGCATTATTGTTGATTATCATTATTTCATGATATTTGTTAACTATTTTTCTAACTCGATATTTTTGAAATGAGGAGAATGGGACGTGAGGCGAAAGCGAGGGTTTCAGAAGATTCTGATGGTAGAGATGATGAAGTAGATTATGGCGATGATGGTTGGATGATTTCCCTTGGGTTTTTCTTGGATGTTGGGCTCTACTCTGTGGTTTGGCCACTCCGCCATTGGAATATTTGGATAGGGGCGCCTTGGGCTAGGACTCAGGAGGATGTTGTTGGTGAAGGGGTTATCAAAGTTTTAGATGGGGTTGATGGTTGTGGGGGATGTGCTGAGGTCTTCCCATTTCCCTTTCTTTTCTCTATTTTTTCTATCACTGATGAGGGCTCTCTTGCCTATCTCCCTTCAATACTTAGGGAAATTGTTCTTTCCTCAACTAGGTCTTTTTTTGGAGGTTCTCCTTTTGCAAAGACACCCTTAGCCAGCCTGTTTTTCTTCCATACGACTGGTATAGTTTGTTGGTAGAGTGTACGGGCTAAGTTTGGGGTTTCTTTTGCTACTTTTGTTGTCATTTTGGGAGATGTTGTCAACTTGGTTGTGTGGCCCTATTTTTTGGAAGGAGGTCTCTTTTTTTTAGAATTTTGGGCCTGATGTGTTTCATGGGGGATGGTAACCTTTTCTTTGATATGGGTTATCCTCTTTGTCTTTCTTTTTTGGAGCCCTTCATTGTGGTCCCCTAGGTTTTATTGGCCCTTGCATTGTCTTCTCCTTTTTTCTTTAGTTTTTTCCTTAGTATCTCTAGTTTTCTATTGATTTTCTTAAGAGGTGGACCTATCTTATTTAGAGGTGAAGATAGAAGGTTTTGGACAAGACCTATCTTCTATTGAGGTGAAGGTGGATGCTATGGTTGAGATTGGGAAATGCTATTAGGAAGCTGTTGATGTGTTGTCTCTTGACTATTTGGGAGAAAAGACTAGTCTTCATGTTGATTTCCTTCCTTATTCTCCTATTAAGGTGGAGAGGATGGAGGGTATTATTTTCTCAAAATTATTCTTCCTCAAGTTTAAGGTTAAGGGAGCCTTATTAAAACCCCATGTCACTATGTCTCAAATTGTTCTTTCAGGAAGAGATGTTGTTGTCTAGGCCTTAATAGGTTGTGGGAGCCTTGCAAAACCCACTCTCAAGGCTGAGGGAGACTAGAAAAACCCTATATTTTTTGTTTCTTTTAGAGACTGGCTAGACTGGCTGGATGCTAGAAGTTTTCAAGGGCCCAATTTGGTCAGTGTTTGGTTTTGGTTAGGTTTAGGCTTCATGGCTTTTTATGGCCTAGAGTTTCTATTACAAGTTATGGGAGCCTAGGAAAAAATTTCTTCTTGGCTAAGGGTGCTTGAAAAACCCCCGTTCTTGGTTTTTGGAGGTCTAATGTTTGTTGATTTAGACCCTCTGCTTGGGCCAACCTATTTTGTAATGTTTCACTCTTGAAGTTTGGCTAGTGTTTGACTAATTGTGGCTACTCTGTATTGTTGTTTATGCTTTGTGTAGTCTTTGGGTTTTGGGTTCTAGATGCTCATAAGTCCAGAAGGTTTGAGGTCCTTTCTAAAATCTATTGTTTACTGTTGGGTAGTCTAGTCCATTAATCGATGGTAGTTCTCTTATTGTAAGGGTTTCAGGGCCCCTTCAAAGCCTATTTTATCAATAAAAAACTTTTTCTGAATTGAAAAATTGAATTTCAACCCTTTTTTTTTTGTCTTGTATCAACCTTTTAATGTAACTTTTATATTGATTTCTCAGCATTCTTTTCACCTATAGGTAGCAATAGGATGGGGATTATATTGTAGGTCTAAGAGATTCTCATAGTTGTATACACACACACACACACACACACACATGTATATGTATATATATGTATGTCTGTGTGTGTGTATACACACACACATATACATGTGTGTGTGTGTATGTATATGTATATGTATATGTATATGTATATGTATGTGTATATGTATATGTATATTTATATGTATAATTTATTGCTTATAAAATATATTTAATCTTCCATATGAATTGTTTATTTTCATTTATAATTATTCCACAAGAGGCGAGTGTTTCATTTACAAAATAAAATAATTAATTATTAATAAAATGAAATTTCCATAGACATGAATATATGTGTACATATCTTTTATCTTATTCATATTTGTATTTATTTACAATTAGAATAAAAAGACCCATGTTTTGTGACATACCATTAATTAGTTTTAGAACTATTGAAAACCATTAAAGGATGGTGAGTGTTGCCATTATTATTTATTTGATTTGCATAATCATGAAAAGTTCTTGCAATTACCATCAACAAGAGTGGCTCTATTTTTTTTTGTTTGTCATTGCATTCCTTACATCTATTTTATCGGGGTATGCAATTTTGTATAATTGACCATAATTTTTTAATACTAGAAAGACTATATAAAAGATGTCCTTTACTTTTTAATCCAAATTGTTAATTATAGATTATTTATTTTTTCATTGGGCAACAACATTAAAAGGTTCTAAGGAAAGGATTTTTTTTTTTCCTAAAGATTTGAAATCATTTAATTCTTAGTAATAATTTTTTTTCTTTCACGTAATTCAAATAACAAAATATGAATAATGATTAGAAGGTGTCTCAACTTTCTTCTATAATATTTGATCAGATTTGTTAATGTTATTAATTAATCATAGTAAAATAATCAATTAATATTAGATGTGTACCAAAATGAAAGTAGATATTCTCTTCATGAAGAGAACTACAATTTGAAATCATTTTAATTATTTATTTAATTTGTTTAAAAGATAATTAAAACTTTCAAACTAACTTATTATGAGCAATTCAATATTATTATACTATTATTTCCTTGAGAATTGGGTAGAACATTTTTGTCACTTTCAACATTCATCACTTTGATATTCTTCTGTTTTTTTTCTGGATTTGTGCAATGTACAGCAAGATAAGCCCTTTTTTAAAATTTATTTATCATTATAATAGATAATTTAATTGAATAGAATGTTCAAATGGGCAAACATTAATCGACATTTGGCCTGATTTGTCATTTAATATTAAATACAAACATTGACTTGACCATTTATACCCATTGAATTTGTTCGCTTATGGAAAAGTATTTCAATCCTTACACAAATGCATTGTTGCGTTGCTGCTGCACTTTCTATTTGGTTGTATTGGGTTCATTTTATGGTTAGAAATATAATCTTTTCGTTTAAGTTTCACTTATCAATATATTATCAGTGATCTTAGATAAGAGTATAATTAAAAAATAATATAATCGTATCCTTTATGTTTTTTAAATATATGTATTAATGATTGTACATTATAATTTAGAAAGAAGTTTCTAGAGAGTTCAGTTAGAAATTTAGAGTACAAGTCATAATATATAAATTGATATTAAAAATTTATAATACAAATAAAATTAAATACTTACAGTGCAAGTTATGTATAATGTATATAATTTATATATGTTAGTTGTATAATTTAATAGAAAACAATTATATAGACTAGAAACAAGATATTTATTTTATGTAATGTCATTTACATTTAAAAAGATCAATAAAATAATGGTAATTTTTATCTTCTTTTTTTTATGTAGGTTTGAATGAATTTTTATTTTTCATCTTATAGTAATGATTTTATTTATGAACAAAGCAAGTTTTTAATGTAAATTGTCAAATATGAGCACACATTGAATTTTTCATCAACTTATTATCAAAGCTTGTTTCTCAAGCAAGTGATCTAAACATTCCAAAATTGCTTTGAAATGACTCATTTGAATAAAATTCCCACACATTAATCATTTTCAAGAGAAAGACATCAATATTAGACTCTAAGTTTAAAGATTCTATTTGAATCACAAAATCTCAGGAACTTAGTAGAAAATAGGTGTACAAAATCCCCAAGTCAAGCAATATATAATCACCTTACTTGATGCCTCCTTACACTACAACTTCAACTAGTCTGGTTTTCTTGGATGTTGTTTCTTCTACTATTGTCGTAGTTCCTAGTGAATTGGGAAGTTCTCCTCTCCCTTTGATTGTACAAAATTCTTAGTTTACGTTACGAGAAGTTTCTCCCTCTAAACAAGGCTCTCATTTGGGTCAATCTTCTTATGTTTATTCTTATGGAGGCTCCTCCCCTACTCCCAAGTTAGAACCCAACCCTGATTTAAATTGATCTTTCTAGTTGTTGCTATTTATTTAGTTTCATTACAAGATTGTTGTCTTGTTTGTTGGTTGTAATTTTTTTTTGGATTATGTCTACCTATTATTGGTTACTCCATTGGTATGCTCCTTGTTGTGTACCTCGGTTTTTGCCTTGTCAAAAACCCACCTTGCCTTAATAAAAAACATTGATAATTCTGGGCCAGTCAGGTGCGGGGGAGTGGCTAGGAATCACTCTGGTCTATTAGTTTCCATGGTGGGGCTCCCCTTAGGCACACAGACTAACCATTATGCAGAAGCCAGTTCTACCCACGTCGGGATACACATGGCTAAAAGAGAGGGGTTTAGTAAAGTTTGGATGGAGTCAGACTCGCTAAACACTGTCAACTGCTTGAGTGGTCGCAGGGATCCTAGCTGGACGATTGCTAGCCTGATCAAGGATTGCCAAAATATAATTAATGACCTGGTAGATTTCAAAATCTCGCACATATACCGGGAAGGTAATAAGGCGGCGGATCTGCTAGCCAATCTGGCGGTGGGATATGTGGCAACCAACTAGTGGAGTAGCAGGGATGCTTTCCCCCAAAATCTATGCGATCTAGAATGTAACGATTATTGCGTTAAACAATGATCTCTCATCACGACATGACTGAGTTGATAGGGAAATTCTCTTTCTAGTTTTCCCTAATCAAAATTATAGAAACCTCCTTGGCGATTGGTTTTCTCATTCCATTATGTGGCTTTTCGGCTACTATTTTGATATCCTTTGGGCGTGGCTCATTTTCTATGACTGGTTGGCGATTGTGACCTCCTATTATCTCGTGTCTAGAAGCATAATGGGAAGGGCTAAGAATAGACAAGAGCCCTCTACTTGTGATGAGTGGAAAAACAATAAAGATGTCTGGCAATAAGTTGTCGATGGTGGTCTCATCCCCTACCTGGCCAGGCTTCATGGCCTCTCTACTCTGATTATGGAGGCCTTTGTTAAGGGATGGAAAAAGGGAGTCTTAGAGATTATGGTGCTGATTATCAGATTAATGAAACTCTGGTGGTGACGGTCACTGGCTTGGCTACAACTAGAAGAAGGTTTTATAGAGATAGAAAAATGGGGGAGGAGGACCTATCGAGTTTCTTTGACAAAAAAATGGAGCGCTCTAGAGTCACCAAGATGGCAGATGGTGGCTACAATAGAAAAGACCTCATGACCTCATGGGCGGATATGGTTGAGTTTACAATGAGATATATCACCCTTGAGGGTAGGTATGCTAGTCTCTTCTCCTCCCATTTCACTATTTAAATCATTTCCGCCATGGTAAAATTAGCTCTGTTCCCTACTATCTAGCCTCCTGTCTTGATAATAGCTTAGAAAAGCACCTAGAAAACCCTAGCAGCCCTATTCTTCATGAGGGATTTATCATCCTCATCATGGAACATGCCAAATCCCCTGAAATTGTGCCCTCGCTTGCCGAGATTTGTCTACAGATGGAGGTCCAAGACCTCTCTAACTCGGAGATGGACCTGGATGATAGTGGGGTTCCTATTGATGACCCTGAATATGAACCCACGAATGAAAAGGATAAGATGGTCACTCCTAAGATGCTCGACAACAAGAACCCCTCCAAATGGGAAGCTAGTAAATACAAAACCAACAACAAGCTGATCTTCAAGGCCGAACCCCTCATCAAAAAGAAAAAGTTGCCAGCGAAGGATCACAACCCGAATATTATGGACCAAGGGATTAAACTAGACATCCCTATCAATGTCCAGGAAGATAATCAGGGGAAAGATGGTAGTCTGATAAATCTTGTCATGGAAGCCACCAGAAGCTAGAAGCGCTACTGGGAATGGGTTGAGTGCGAAATTGACACCCTCAAGACGTGGGTTAAGGAAATAATTGACATTTTCACTGCTTCCCCTAAACCCAACAAGCCAAAAAACTCATGATCATGACTCAAAAACTCTCTCAGAATGTTGAGGTCATGAAATGTAACCATGAACAACAGATTGATAAGGTGGAACAATCCATGGCTAAGATTAAGATAAATATCAAGAATCTAGTCGACATTAGTAAAGAAGCCATGAGCAACATTATTGAGGAGCTTGAAAATATTAATGAGATGGTTGCTGATTACAGATCCTTCCACAGTGACCCAGTGAAAGACATTGGAGGAGATGATGTGGCTGCTGGAGACAACAAAACCACTAGACCCAGTTTGAGAACTAGGAGAAGAAGCAATAACAAGGGTACCTCCAGATTCAACATGGAGGAACTTGAAGAAATCAACAGGACTTCCATCCAAAAGAACAAGGATCTGGTGCTATTGCTCAACTGAGATATTTTTTTCTTTAGCTTGTCTATCTACATTTTTTGTCTCTGTTTCTGTTCGGGGTTGATCCCTTATTTTTCTTTGTTTCTTGCCAGATTGGCTGTTGGCCAGCTGTTGTAAAACTTTAGGTTTTGGGTCCTTTTAAAACCCGTTTACCCTTATCAAAAACATTGATAATTCATGAAAAATATTTTTACATTTCATGGATGTAGTTTAAAATTTAAAGATTTCTATATCATAAACTCTATTTAGAGGAAATATTCTCTAAAGGGAAAGACAAAGCCGCAACACATTAGGATAATTTGAAATATGATCTTTTTTTAAAAGGATATTTCATAGAAATATTCACAAATGTATGTGATGGAGTTGGCATTTTAGGAGGAGTTCCATGTTTCTTTATTTTTTAATTTTCATGAATAATTACTGTATGTGTTTTGTAGTGTTGCAAATTATATAATTTAACTATTTCGATCATAAAACCTAGATAACATACACACACTTCAAAATTTGTTTTCTTTTGCAACAAGAGAATATGACCTTAGTGCTTATCTATCCTTTTAGGGTCATAGCTAAGCCTATTCATGTTCTAATGTTATGAAAGGAAAATAGGATCTTTAATTTGCATTGATAGGCCTAAGATCTCATTTATAAACATATCAGGTTTTAACTCATAAAATAAAATTATGTACATTCCTCACCTAGAATTCTAGACTCAAATTATGTTTTTAAGATTTATGGATTCCCAATGAAGGATGTTGACCATAGCCATGTTCAATATATTTATGTTAAAATCAATCTGAAACTATATTTTTCTTATTTATTCTCAAGAGTGTTACTTTATATTCTAGATATTTTGTATGGTCTTAATCTCTTTATTATAAAAGTATTCCAAATAAATATAGTAGAGATCTTGAACATGTGTGTTTTATGTAGGAATCTCCTAGCGTTTCAAGTCTTTTTAAAATTTGATTAAAAAATGAGGATGGAAAAGGATTTCCTATTTGAAAATAAAATAAAAATAAGAACTCCTTAAATTTCAAAATGAAAGTTGGTTTACCATTTGATTTAAGAAATAATTGAGGGTTTTTGAAATTAAAGGTGATCTAGATCAATTTTTAATTGGAAGAGATATAATATTTAAAAATAAATAAAGATGTGGGAAAAATAATTAATTCCTCCTAGTTCACCTTTTATTTTAATTTTTTTTAATGAAATATTGAGGTTTCTAAAGAATCTTGTAAGGGTTCTATGATTGAGTAATAAATTTTTGGTGAATAGTTTATTAAATGAACAATAAAGATGAAGAGAGATTTAGGAATAATAGTAAAGAAAAATTTTCTCTTAATTTAAAATAATTTATATGCTGCCTCAGGGAAATAACCATGATGAAAAGATAGTAAATAGGCATCATGTTAAACATCCATGAAAAACTTTAAAAAATAATAAATAATAAAAATAGTGAAGATAAGAAACATGCTTTGAGGAAAATAACCTCTATTATCTTCTTGAACAAGTGTCATTGTGAAAACCTATTTGTGAGAGCCATGTGTAATAAACTACACTTCGCAATATTTTAGGTCTTCCTCTATTTTATCATCATCATCTCTCCATGTCTTTCATTCATACAATGTACTTATATCCATTGTATTTCATGCATTTTTATGAATTGTTGGTATGTGATTACATCCTACATTGTAATAATTATTGGTTTATGGCTTTTTTCTAATTTCGAGAATAGGATACCTTCCATGGTAAATAAGTTTCATGCATTTCTAATTAATTCCATAAATAAACAAAAATACAAACACCAAATTTATTTATTTATTTATTTATTTTCGATCAGTAATGGAGACTTTTTAAGGTGTTGAACACTATTTCTATTCAAATCCACGAGCACACTAGCCCAACAAAAGTACCAAGTCTACGAGAATAGCTACCCAATGGATATTTTAACCTTGGTGGCAATTTCACCAAGCAAGTGTTTATACTGCTAAATGAACTTTAAAAATCACACTTAAAAGATGTACCTTTAATAAAATACCTTCAAAATGTACATCAACGTTGATAAAATATAATTGTAACAAAAGTTTTCATTATGGAATCACCCAAACATCCATCACTTGTCTTAAGTAGGATGTTTCCTTCCCTAAGCTACATATGATCCTATTCTATATTTTTAGTATTTTGCACACCTTGGCATGAGGTAACCATGTTGTGTATCAATTGTTAGTTGATTTTTTTTTATTTGTTTACATTTTCAATGTTTTAAATTTTTTATTTTGAACTATCTTTTGATCCATACTATTGGTTGGTTCCACCAACTAATTTCTTAAAATATTTTAGAGATTTGTCACTTTTTTGTGCTCAATGATCTCAATTTAGCTGCTAATGACAATGAAACAATCATAGGGTTAGTTTCCTTTGCACTTTTCACTCTGTAAGGCTAAGGATACTCGTCCCTTAATAATACATAATGATATACTTACTTGGAAAATTGGGTATTGCAAAATAGAAATTCTCTCACTTAATTAGACCAAGAAACATAAAATACGCAACAAATTTGGCTCAGTTCCTAGAATATATGTATTGTTGGTCTTGAGAACATATATCCAAACTTTAAAGAAAGAAAATACTGAAGTTAAACATGTGATTTATCAATTTGGAGTGTGACTCCAAATAATAGAAATAGGACTTCCTATACGAGTACCTTTTCATGGCCTATAGAGTTAGTCATAGAGAGAAAATAACACATTTCTAGAAAATTTAGCTTTGACCATTGAGTTCACAACAAAATAGATAGAAAAAATTAGATACAACCTATGTAGGAGAAAAAAGTGGAGGAGAAGGTCACCCTACACACCCATGTCTAACTAATTTCCAAGAAATCTTTAGTAGATCAATCTCCACTTTATTCTAATCCTGAAAAAATATCAATTGCTTGCATCGGACATTCTGAGGATAGGGTCACATAGAGTATCCCTGTCCAACACTTTCAAGGTCAGATTCCAGACATACGTTCCTCTTAAAGATTTTGTATTCCATATTTTTTTTCATTTAGGCATATAACCCTAGAACTATCATTCAAATTACATATTTCCATAGCTCATTTTCAACTCAAAAAAATATATATAACTAGAATTCAATCAACATTCATCCCTTGGGAGTGAATCTATTGATTTAACTTCCCTTTAATGTAAATGGGTAGTGGGAATATGATTATTCCTTAATTGTATAGCTAGACTAGTGAATACCCTATTTTCATACCATTACAAGTATAAATCAAGTTTCAAAAGTACATAGTTTTCCAAATAAATCACATGGGTTACATGATAGATTTTCAAACCATAAAATTTCTATTGAGCATAAAATCAATTATGATGATTTCACATTCAACCTATAGATAATCGAGTACACTCCAATTTTGAGGTAATAAATAAATCAAAGGAATGTATTTCTAGACGTTGATGAATCAATTTTGTAAAAAATCAACAATTATTCTTCATCATTATTCAATAGATAAGTATCCTATCCTCATACAATTAATTTCTTAAAATAACATTTACTTTACCTTGACTTTATCTAGGTTTATTATTCTTTAATATGTTGTATATTTGATTATCCTAGGGTATCCCTAGTAAAAGGGTATTTAATAGCTTACATTATAGTAAACCTATATGCCTTACACCCATTTGAGTGTGGTTTTAAGTTTATACTTTCATTTCTTTTAGGGTTTTAGATCTATGATTATAAGTTTTTATCTTTTCTTAGATGTTCTTGGGGTTTGTATTTCCATTTATTGCCACTTCAATGTTTTATCCTTCCTTTTAAGGTTTGAGTTTAATTGTGTGGTATTCCTTTCTTCTATACTATCCACCCTTTGATGTTCCTCTAGAGTTTTATTTTCATCATAATTTTATTATTTAAAATAGAATTGTAGTGTTGTAAATTGTATGCCTTAATTATGAGCCCAATTTCACACTTTTCTAGTGCTTTATTTAGTTTTCAATCTCATAGAAAATTTAAGAAGAACTTTAGCCTTGAATTTAACACCAGCTCAAGGAGATATGTCATATTTTATTTTGAAACTTAATTATCTTATTCTACATTTAATAATCATCAAAAACCAAAATTAGGACTAGATTCTAAATTCTAAATTCTAACAACTCATTTTAGTGGGACTAGGGTGCCCAAAACATGTTCTACCAAAATCTTTCAAAATTCCAAATATTTTGAGTGTCGGCCTTTAAATTACAAAATCTTATCTCAATTTTTGTTTATGTTAAATTAAAAAGTTAGTATATTTCCTTGTTTGGACATACAATCTCTATGATAACGAAGCGAGCTACCAAATTGATCACAGAGTTCTACAGATTTGAAGGATAATTAGTAACATCAAGTCTTGAATATAGTCTATTCACCATTATTGAAAACATGATTGAAGCTTCAAGGATTGTTGGAGAATAATAAGGAATCACTAACTAATGATTGTATTGTACCTCTTTGCAAGGGATTGGTATGATTCTATGTTATTCTTCAATTTCTTGGTTTCAAGGCTTAGGTCTAGTATTTAATCATTAACTTACACATTTATGCACTCTTCAGTTGGTTTATACATTGTAAGGTACATAACCCAAATTCATCATATAAATCCAAATAAATATCATAAATAACATGTTGGTCACAAATTTCATTTTTAATTACATCAACTAAAGAGAAATTTTTTAATACATGCTACATCATCACATGTCACAATATCCAAATCAAGAATCATAAGTACATGATTAAACATGGTATTGGCTACATGATCTAACATATCATTGACACATTTGGAAGGCACATTAGTTCATAAGTAGATTTGTATTCACTTTTTTTTAATGCTTTATAGAAACATAAATGAATAATATTTCTTCATGACTTCACAGGCCTATGTATTTTAATATTCCATGTTCTATGATTTAACTAATGCATGTATAGGACAAGGATATATATATTTTCTTTGTCTATAGCAATAAGATGAAATAAATCTTCTTTCTTCTGCTATACTATGAGTTAAAACAAGCAAGCCCCAAATATCTTTCTTGAGAGATAAGCCATTAGCTATAAGATTGGCATGCCAAACGGAATAAACTTTCTCTTCACTTGAAAAATTTAACTTTCACCCTACACACTGTAAAAATATTCTTAAGTCTACATTTCAAAATAACCAAGTGGTCTTGAATAGAAATTTGTCAAAATGAAAATTACAATGAAGCGCATACTCTCAGCATGCAGGATAAATCTTAAATAGATTTCTCATAGCCTAAAATGTAAAATCTTACACAACTTTCTCTTTTATTAGATAATGACACTCTTTGACCAAATACATTAAAAAATCCCTTAAAATTCCATGCCAAAACAATCATACAGGTTAATATTATAACCACCAAAAACAAGACTAGCCCTTCTATTACTTAATAAATTTCTCAAATTACCATTTTCAAATCAAACATATAATCATCATTAGATATATTCCAATGTAAAATAACTAAAAAAGGCTTTCTCCCAACCCCACCTTAATCACCTCATGGAGCCTCATGGGCTCTAGCCATACCCCTAAGCAAGAAAATTTTAGTCCCATGTCAAATTCATAAAGTATTTTCTCATATCACCAAATGATCAAAGATAACTTAATATCCAAATTTTCACATGACCACTACAAGTTTCAGAGAAATCTAAATATATCACTCACTCAACATCCCATATTAGAATTTGTTCCTATCAAATTAAAGATGGACCTTGTAAACCTCTCTCAATCTTACAACACATAAATAAAAAGGGTAGATGGAGTAGGGAATACTTATCTTTCCAAATTTATGCATCATTTTTCTCTATCTCTACATGCAAGGGCTCCTTCCTTTTCTCAATTCTCTCTTTGTTTCTCCAAATCTTCAGGTTTTCTACAAAATGAAGAAGTGGGTAACACCTTACTCTCTCTTCAAACCTAATATAATTGAGTTTCAACTTGGAATACTTGGATGGGGAGGTGAAACTTGTCACATTCCCATCCAATCCTCCATGAGATGTTTTCCTCATTTAATAAGGGACAAAAACTACAACAGCCCATCCCCAAAGTCTTTCCTCTTAAATGAGGTATGGGGATGGAGTTGGTACCCTCAACCCTTCTATCTTCCAATCTCATCACTTATCTTAATGAGGAATTTTGGAGTGTTAAAACAAGCCTTAGGGCTTTGATTGCATATCCAATAGGCCCCTACCTCAAGGGTATTGACCCCAACGGGGGTCTATTTTTTGTAATTTAAACATAAAAAATTGACCCAAAAACTCTAAAATTTAAAGACCCACAATAATAAACCTCATAAATACATCCATATCAAATAATAAAACCTCATTTCACTCTAAGTCAAAATGGTTAAAATTTTCACTTATCTAAGAGGTAATTGATTTGGTATATAAGATTCTTCATCCTCATTGTTTGTCTTTCTTCCCTGCACAACACAACCATAACTTATAATTAAAACCCAATAGTAATCCATATTAAATGATAATTAAAGTCCCCTGACTTTAATTGTCAATCATTTTCCTAGCTAGTCACTAATCAAATTCTAACCTGGCACTGCAATCCTCCTTTTTATAAATTTCAAGTCATATTGATAATTTACATGTACATATATTTTCATTCTATAAAATAATAATAGTAAATAACAATGTCACTAGGTGTGGGGGAGTGGTTCGGGCTCTGCTAGTTGCGAGTAGACTTTCTAGGCTTTCGGTCTTCTGTCTTCTGTTTTCTATTGAGGTGGATAACTCTTCTATTGAGGTGAAGAGAAGGAGTGAAGAATCTCTTAGATTGATGTTGTTTGGGTTTTCCTATTTCTTCTCTTATGTTGTTTTTCACATAAGGGTTTGGGATCCTTGTCATATCCTAGCCTCCTAGTTTATTTTTTGGGTTGAGGGAGCCTATAAAAACCCTCTTGTTTTTTTCTTGTGAAAGGTTCTAAGTGTCTTTTCAAAACCATGTTGCCTAGATGGTTTCTTGAAGTTATTTTGTTGTGATCTAGGTTTTTTCTGGTGTTGGGAGCTAAGTAAAATCCACATGTTTGGCTGAGGGTGTCTGTTTTTTCCCTCTTTTCCTCTGGATCTAGTTTTTGACCTAGTGCTTATCTTTATGGATCTATTTCTTTTAGTTTTAATGGTTGAGGGGGCCTAGAAAAATCCTATGTCTGGTTGTGTGAGCCTCATAAAACCCACTGTCAAGGTTGAGGGAGTCTGGAAAAGCCCAACTTCAGGTTGTGGGAGCCCTGTAAAACCCACTATCTTGGTTGAGGGATCTTGGAAAAATGCTATGCTTTTTGCTTCTTGTAAGGACAAGCTAGATGCGAGTAGTTTTCAAGGGCCCAGTTTGGTAGGTGTTTATTTTTGCTTAGGATTGGGCTTTGTAGTTTTTTATGGCCCAGAGATTCTGTTACAAGTTGAGGGAGCCTAGGAAAACCCTTCTTGTTGGCTAAGGGTACTCGAAAATTCCTTTGTTCTCTATTTCTCTTGAGGTCTATTGTTTGTTAACATAGATCTTTGTTTGTGCTAATATGTTTTGTAATGTTTATCTGTCGATAGTTGTTTGGCGTCTTCCTGGTTGTGGTTGCCTATGCCTAGTGAAGCCTTTGGGTTTTGGGAGCTAGATGCCCGTAACTCCAAAAAATTTCAAGTCCTTTCAAAAACCTATGGTTCGCTGCCAAGTAGTCCTATCCATTTTTTGATGGCAGCTCTCTAATTGTAAAGGGTTTCAAAGCCCCTTCAAAACCTATCTATCCTAATAAAAAACAATAAAGAACAATGTCCAAAAGTCAAATGTAAGAGACCATTCCTAATTTGGGCATAATTTAAATAAATTCTCTTCAAGGTATTCCACAGAAAGAGAGATACATAACTTCTATCATATTTTCTAACAACATCAAGAATATTACTATCATGACACACATAATTAACTAATTTATGATCTTTAGTCAATCTAATGACAATATATATATAAATATATATATATATATATATATATATATATATATATATATATATATATATATATATATATATATATATATATATATATATATATATATATATATATAACAAATTGTGATTGTATTGATCTCCTATGAGGTGGGGTCTTCCAATATGCAACAAATCTAGCAAAAATTCCTAGAATATATGTATCTTTCCTCTTGAGCACATATATCCAAACTTTAAATAAATAAAATACTAAAATTAAACCTATGATTTATCAATTTGAAGTGTAATTCCAAATTAGTTCCTTTTTAACGGCTTCTATGTTAGTTATAAACAACAAATAAAGTTATTTAACAAATTTAGCTTAGACTAGTGGGTTCATAATATCAATGCTTTACGTTAACACCCCCTAATATGGAACGCATCTCGCTTATTTTTCTATATCCTTAATTATTTACCCAAAATTTTGTGTTATATTTAAATCAATTTAATCTTCTACTTGAAAAGAAGTGGAGACAATACACACACAATAAAACATCTTGGACCTGAAATAGATGAATCTTTCTCATTATATTTTAAAAAATATATGTATACATCATGCAAACAATTCAAACATAAGTATATTTGATTTTCCTTGCATTCTAATCAAAAGATTTTCTATCCAAATATCATATTGACATACTATCACTTTCTACTGTAACACTTGTCTCTAATGCTCTACAAAAAGACCTGACCCAACACCTTTCAAGATAGAACTGGAATCCATGTATAATGGTTTAGAATTCCCTTTTATAGAAACATGGGAGCCATAAGCTTAAATCCATGTACACATGTCAATTTGATAATCTTGTTATAAAAGACTATGCCAAAGACATCTTTGTTCACTAAAAGACAAAAGAGCACTTTATCCTTGTTGTAGGGAATATTGCGGCTATAGAAGATTGTTGAGGATGTACCCATGGCCTGAGGAAAACATGTGACCACCTTCAAAACTAATTGTGTACCGCTTCTCAAAGTTGCTAGAATTGCCTTCTCACACACATGACCCCTAATAGTGATGATGTGGGAAAAAGGGCTCTTGACAGTGACTGTTTGAAATGGAAATTAAATTTGCATGTGCTTCATTTCATTTCAAATTTTAGAAACAATAATTACATATCACTGGAAATAGAGTGAAGCACTTATTTAATGATTTGACACATGTTAAGTTGAGAACATATATTTTTCACCAAATAAATAAATTTTTTTATTTGATTTACGATTATAAATTTTGCATAAATAGTAGATAAATTATATAAACTCAAACTATTCAATACAATGAAAATAAGATAATATTCTAGGGGAAAGGACCCAGTAGTTGAGCGCATTCCAACTCTTGTGATAGAAGTTGTTGATTTAATACCCCATACTTGTTGATTTAATGTCCAACCTTTGTATAACATTACACCAATAGTTGTATGATAAGTACCATTAATTGAATGAAATATACCATTTGTTGTGAAAAGTAACCAATCATGTGATGCCACATCAACTGCACAAGTATTGGGGCCCTTTTGCACACCTATTAGTCTCAATTTGTTTTGGGCTGTTTTGGACACCTTGGCAAAAAGCATGCTGATGTGGCATCATATTTGATGATGTGGCCCTGAAACCTTAGTTATAAGCAGGGGACTTGCCAAGTAAGCTGCTGTAAAAAAATCTGAGTGATTGAAATTTCCACGTAAGATTTTGAGAAGCGCGAAGTTAGGGTGCACAACTACTGGGTCCTTTCCCCTATTTCAATAGCATAATATTTTAATATTAAATTAGATTGATTTTTATCCTATATAATAACATATCAAATAAGATTAAAATCACTAATTAAATAATAATAAATAGCATTATTAAATTATATTTATTAATATTTAAGTAAAGACGAGACAAATTCCCTCCATTATTTTGTACCTGGTCGCCTACGAAGTTGGCGCCCTAGCTTCCCAAGTTGATTGGTCAAAGTAGGAAGAAATTCCGAACAAATTATTAACTACAAAACAAATTAGGCCGTGGATATTGCCGCCCCTCATAATATTTGGAAATCTTACATTACAGCGACTTCATGTACTTTAAGATTTAAAAAGAATTACAGAACTTTCATGACACGAGAGCATCATACGAATATTCAAGCAACGGTTCGAATAAATTTTGGTCGCTATGTGAACAATAAATAAAGATAATATTCAGAGAAAAAATTGTCTTCATTTCCAAGAAGTCCAGCAGAAATGTTTCGGTTTTTATATGTTTTTAAAAATTGTGCATCCTATTCTGGATTAGTAGAAATGTCGTTACCTTCCATCTGGCAACGATTCTACTTGAAGATACAGGAAATACTTCTTTAAATGCTCGCCTTGATGCTACTGTCCTAGATAAGGTCAGCACTTTAAATATTGATTGGAATCTGCAATCGTTGAACTGTAAGTGGCTTAATCTTCTTGGATACCTTAAGCATGAGAACTGTTGTTGGAAGCCGACGCCCTCAGATTGAAACAGTCCTAGAAAATGAAGAAATTGTCAGAGGAGAAAGTGTTCCTGTACTTGCGGCTGAGAAAATTTATGTCGCCGTTGGAAAGGATTTGCATGAGAGCGCCTCTGCACTCAAATGGGCGCTCAAAAACTTACAAGCAGCGCCAATAGTCCTCCTTCATGTTTATGTTCCACCTCCCTTTATACCTTCCGGAAGTAAGTATTTGAACGACCAGATAACTTTGATATGAAAATATGGAGATCTGTTTGTTTTTATTTGATGAATTTGGAGTTATGCGATTGCAGCGGGGAATATGCCTGTAAATCAAGTATGGAGAGAAGTGAAGGAGGCCTACGAGAAGAATGAAAAGAGGGACACTGACAATTGCATGAACAAATATTTACAGGTTTGCAACCGAGCCAAGGTACGAATCTCACGGACACTACAAAAGGACTTTTTTCTTTTTTTGAGATGAATTGTGTACACGTGACTGTTCAAATCCGTAAATGTTTAACAGGTGAAAGCAGATACTTTGATTGTTTCCAAACTTGATGTTTCCAAAGGAATAGTTGAAGAAGTTTGGAAGAGAGGTATCACGAAACTTGTCATGGGAAAAACTTCCACACGAGGTGGCCTGTCTAAGTATGCACAACAATATTCTGGTCCGTAACGTCATCTATTTTTGTCAATATTGATAGACTTTAACATATTTTAAAAAAAAACTACAGGAGGCTGAAGATTCAAGGGCCAGGGAAAGCGGATTATATCCGAAAGCACGCGATCAACTCCTGCGACGTGTTGATCGTATGTAAAGATAAGCTTGTGTCAGAGGGGAAAGGTTGTGCTGTGGAAAACGGTCAGTGTTCTATCCATTTCTGTAAAAAAAAAATTTCACTTGGATATTACAGCCGTAGTTTATAAATGCGGTATTTATTTTCTTATTTGAAATTCGAAACGATTGGGAAAAATTTCAGAGGATTTTAGCCGATCTTTCTCATTGGAGCCAAACCTCCAACGATGCTTGAGCCGCTCCAGTGAAACTTCCCCTAATTTTCCACTGGCTGGAGATTCTCCGGCAGCTTCGTCAGAGGATGTGAATGATGTCCAGTCTGAGTCTCAATTATCTCCAGTATTTCCTCCCCCTCTTAAAGATCAATTTCATTCCTTCAAAGTTTTCTCAATTTTTATATCTTTCTTCTAAAAGATTCATAGCAGTTGTTAACTGTGATCTTGGAAAGATGTAAATATATTCTTACAAATGTTAGAAATTGAATGCAGGAGGAGAGTACAGAAATCGAAATCCTCAAATTTCAGTTAATGGAGGCGTTAGAGGTGGCAGAGAATGCAAAAAGAGAATTGGAAAGGGAGACCATACAACGGATGAAAGCACAGGCGGCTGCCATGAAAACAAATCGCAAGGTATGGCACTGCTTTTTCTTTCCTGTGATTTAAGATGCAATTTTGTTTTCTACTGTAGTAAATTACTTAAACTTCCTTGCATGTACCAGCTTAAAGATTATGAAGGCGCCCTGGAAGAAGCTATGGAAGAGAAGGAAAGCGCGATATTAGAATCAAAACTTAAAGAAGACAAGTGGAGATCACTGGTTAACCAGTTTTCAAATGAACGGGACGAAGCTTTCCATGAAATCGAAGTAGCACGGGAGAAGTTCGCAGCGATGGAGAAGCAAAACCACCGCCTTTTGCAAGAAAAGGAGGCTCAAATTAAGCAACTTCAAGACTCCTTGCGTTCTCGGCCTGCGTATGGAAACGCCTTCCTCCTCTAATACCCTTCAAATAAGGGAATATTCCTTTGACGAAATTAAAGCGGCAATCTGCAATTTCTCTGACAGTTTAAATCTCGGAGTCGGTGGCTACGGCAACCTTTTCAGAGGCAAAATAGGACAAACAAGGGTTGCAGTCAAAACCCTCAGGAAGGACAGTTTACAGTGCTGGCAGGAGTTCCAACGCGAGGTATAAACCTAAAGATAATTTAAAATATTGTAGATTTTGTTCTTTCTTGATTTCTTAGGGCTTTTTTAAAACCTTCTATTTGCAGGTCAATATTTTAAGAGGCATTCAACATCCGAATTTGGTGACTATTTTAGGAAACTGCTTCGAGTGAGGTTGTATAATCTATGAGCAAATGCCACACGGATGCCTGGCAGAATGGTTTTATCAAGGACACGACACATCAGACGGGTTTACATACGAAAGGGAGGCCATGGAAGAATGGTTTTATCAAGGACACGACACATCGCCCATGACAAATGTAAAGCTTGAGCATATGAGTCTGATATCTAACCATTCGTTAAGATCAGCCATTTTACAGTGGCAAGAAAGACACGTTTAACTGCAAATCTGATGAAACTCCTTGCAATTTAGGTTATTCTTAATATACATTCAGTTTAACTGCAAATTTTTGTAGGAGAAATATCTATTATTATTGAAATTGCAAAATAGTTATTGATTCTTTTATTTATAAGAGTACATTATTAAGTAAATCTAGATTCTAGTGGCAAGAGATTGTATACCAATTAGTATAAGATCTTCATTTAAAATGTAAAAGTATTTAATATCTACAATCATATTTTCAACTTCAGATTTTGAAGAGTGCTCTTTACACATTGTAAATCTTATTTCTTTTTCACGAGGTTGACACATTTATGTAAATTGTATTTTGAAAGAGGCAGATGTCTAAAAAAAAATTGTAATAAAATTAATATCTAATTTTAAGAATTCTTTAAATAGAAAAATTGTATTGGGACTCTATATAAATGTAATAGTTTTTAGTTATTAAATGAGAGCACAAAGAGAGCATTTTTATGTTGTTACAAAAGTTTTATTCTGTAATTTATTTTTATTTTATTTTTCTATATATTTTGTCTTTCTTGTATGACTCACTATCTTAACACAATAATATGTATCTTTTTTTATTTGTTATTGCACAAAATATCTTATGTTTTTACTTATTTCATTAAATTGGTTTTAATGTAAGTTTTGAATTTTTTTTTTGTCAAGATCAATTATGGAGAGTATGAGCAATAAATTTACTCAATCTCCAATCTTTATTTTTAATGAAAAATTATTATTTATACATAATCAGTATGAAGAGATTATTTTTTCTTTCAAGGTGTGTCAAATTTAATGAAAAATGTGTTTCCTAATCCATTTGACTAAGATACAATACATAAGAAAACATAAAAAAAGACATGTTAATAGAATAAAAATGAGGATGTGAAAACCTTTTTCTTTACTTAATGGACTTGGGAGAATTCCCTATAGAATCTAAATAAGTATACAAGGGTCTATAAACCACATATAAAGGTAAAAGAAATGTTAAAATCATAAAGATAAATTCTTGAAAGAGATTTTTAAAATTTAGATAGGAAAGATTTCAATTCTATATAGACGTATTTTTAGCCATGTAATAGGTGCGGTATGTTAAATTGGCTACCATGATGAAATACTAGACAACCAAGGTGTAATTTCTTGAGGCGAAATATCAACATAAATATGATTTTAAATTTATTTGATGACCTTTTTCATGGAAAATAATATTAGGTTTCAATATTCAACTTAGATCTTATAAAACCAATATAATTTGGTTATTATTTATATTATTTATTATCATTACGTTCTAAATGGTAACTTAACAAATAATTAATTTACTTCATGGTTTTTTCCCTTTTTATAGTAGAATCTAAATGTACATTCAAAATAGATTCTATATTCATTAGATATAACAACGCTAAATTGTAATGAACATACCCATGACAATACAAAATTATCGCTAATATTACACAACTAAATTTGTGAGTAATGATTATTTAACATAAACTCTTTATGAGATCATACTCTAGCCAAAGGGGTTGCATCCTTTAACCTTTGAAATCAAAGAGATTTCATCATTTGATCTTCTATGAAATTTATGATTTTTTTCCTCAAATCTACACATTCAAACATAAGTACTCAAAAAATATTTTGAAAAGAATTTGGTAAGTATAGATGATTCCCCTTTAAAGGAAACATTCACTCCTTTATATCCATCACATTAATGTTGTTTAAGTAATAATGTTGATTCAAAAATTCAAATTTAGGTTCAAATTCATGAAAGGTTTTACAGGTGTTGCAGCAAACAATAAAGCATGGTCTTAATATGGCTTGAACTTGGGCTTTAAACAATGGAGGATATAGAGCCTTACCAACTTTTCTTGGCATTTATAGTCAACAACTCTTTTAGGCTTTGGATTTTGTGATTAAGGAGGTGAAATCTCATGCTATTAAATACTTGTGCTAATTTTGGTTCATAATTATAATCCTTAAAGAACATTATGTTGAGTGAGGATTAATTCTAGAGGCCAAGAAAATGAGGAGTCACAAGATGATATATTTGATAATAATTATTGTTTTGTAGATATTAAGAATGAAGTCATATTTTGACTGTTCAGAATTGGAGAACTAGAGGCACTAGATGTTGGATATTTTTCAACATCTCAAGCTACATTCTAGCTTTGATATGGTGGTTTGCATGACAAGAAACTTTTTTGCCTTCTTTCTTATGTTATTTCTTTTCTAAAATGCATATATTGTGAAGTTTGCTTTTTAAAAATATGTACGGGATTAAGTGAACTCAATATTGATTATTTCCCAGATAATTTGATAACTATTATTTGAGAAATTATACCCTTTCAGGGCTCATGAGACAAATTGATGAAACAATATATTATTATGAAATAATTTGGAGAATTTAAATTATTTGGGAGATCAAGGAGGCAGTAATATAAAAACTCATTGATTTAGCTTGGGAGCTACACTCTTTTAAGGGTTATGATGTAGCTTTATGGAGTTCCAACTAATACAAGTATTTGTTTCTTCAATAGTTCTTTTTGTGTGTTGTGTTGGGGGTATATTTGTAAGAACAATGTAATAAGGGGGGGATTTATTTTATTAGTATAAGTGCGGAAGAGCCCAAACCTTAGAGATCAGAAACAAACCATCAAAAAACAAAAGGCTGTCACAAAAATAGAATGATAGAGTTGCCCAAGACGTAACCAAAGTTAGGACTGGGTAAAACTTTTACAATTTTATTCCTTTTCTAAACTAGGAACAACCTTAGTCTAATTAACATCCCTTTTCCTTCTTTGTAATACCGTTAAACCATTATTTTTATCAACATACAAATATTCAGGTGAAAGGGATAGCGAAACACTATTAACAACCCCCAAAAAAGAAATCAACAAAAAGATGTAGGGAAACAAAATTAAAATGAGAAAGAGTACAATTATTAGGGATAACAAATTTCTTAGAATAAACAATAGAGGAATTCTTAAACCTAATAAAAGACAAGCTAGAAGCTACCATTTTTTTCATTTGAAGCTGTCTAGCAATAGTAGAAGAAACAGTAGATGAAACATTAATCCCAACATTTGTCATTTTATTGTTAGAAGTATATTAGTTTAAAAAATATCATTTGGAGAAACAACAAAGGAATTCTAAATACCAACAATAAATAAAGTGTCAATGTAAGATTCAAAAGAATCCCAAATTAGAGATGAGGGTGTAAAAGACTTTGAAACACAAGAATCATCCAAGAATACTATAAGATCTTCAATAATAGAATTTTCCCTCCAAGAAGAGGAGGACATGCTAAGGCCACATGAACAATTGGAGGTGAGATGTCTTGTAGCAAAAAAATATCTATATCAAAAAGGAATTCACTCATAACCAATCAACTAGGTCTAAGAATAATTCTTCACTCTCAAAATAATATCCCCCAAGAGAGCTTTAGAGAGATAAATTTATACTAAAA
This sequence comes from Cryptomeria japonica, assembly GCF_030272615.1. Taxonomy (NCBI): domain Eukaryota; kingdom Viridiplantae; phylum Streptophyta; class Pinopsida; order Cupressales; family Cupressaceae; genus Cryptomeria; species Cryptomeria japonica. The sequence goes on along the minus strand of NC_081408.1, from coordinate 760,597,315 downwards.
TATATTTAAAAAAGCTATGGTAAAAAAGTAGTAGTAGTAGTAGTAGTAGTAGTTGTAGTAGTAGTAGTAGTATTAGTGGTGGTAGTAGTAGTAGTAGTAGTAGTAGTAGTAGTAGTAGTAGTAGTAGCAATAGTAGTAGTAGTAGTAGTAGTAGTAGTAGTAGTAGTAGTAGTAGTAGTAGTAGTAGGAGTAGTAGTAGCAGCAGCAACAACAGTAGTAGTGGTGGTGGTGGTGGTGGTGGTGGTGGCAATAGCAATAGCAGTAGCAATAGCAGTAGCAGTAGTAGTAGTAGTAGTGGTGGTGGTGGTGGTGGTGGTGGTGGTGGTGGCAATAGCAGTAGCAGTAGAAGTAGCAACAACAGTAGTAGCAGCAGTAGTAGTAGAATTATCCACCCATAGAAAATACCCTTAGGCATTCCCAGTAAGGGGAGATAAGGATGTCTCACCCAAACAAGGGAAACATTAATTGATTCCTTAAGAGGGTTAAAGGAAGGCAACAAAGCATGAAGCATGAGAGGGTGTAAAATGGATGTTTAGTTACCACCTTCAAGAATAGTATCTTTGTCAATAGAAGAAAGAAAACCAGCAAAAAAGAAACCCCTATCATAGGGGTAAACCTCAGTCTTACTGTCCACCAAAGGATACCAATGTGTAGAGATTTAGCTATTTAGATATAGTAGAAAATACAAAAGATAGGAAAACCTATAGAATAGGCCTATTTTAGAGAAAAAATCTCATTATCTATCACTCCATGTCTCAACATGACCTTACCAGAGATAGGGGACAAAGGCATAGAAATACAAAATGAATCCCTAACCTAAGAAGTGGTTAACAATATTCTCCTTAACAAGTTTACATAGGTTTTATGATTGGAACTGAGAGAAAGGGGTGATAAACACGGCTAGATCTAAGAACATCCTTTCAAGGCAAAGCCCCAAAAAGAGCATCCACAATATCATCTAGAATAATGGAGATACTTAACACCCAACCACCAATAGTAGCCCTATCGTAGGGACCCTACAACAACAATCTTGTAGCTAAAACCAAATTTACGAGGCTCATAACTAGTACTATTAGCAACTTCAACCCCCAAAAAACTAAGGCAAACAACTAAATTCAATGTAGGACCATTGAGTAGGAAGGGGAAATTCAAAAAGTAGGAATGAGGGACCCTTGAGTAGGAGCCATTACAATCATGATTTTTGACAATCACTAAGGGGGAAAAGTTATCAGTGGTTATTATATTACATTATTTACCAACTTCCAACATATTATTATGACTGTTACAAGTGGTTATTAAAAATTATACATTTTCTCCTTGGTTTAAATATGTTTATTGTTCATCAATTGATAAGTCAAACATTTTATCCTTCATGGACATGGTTCAAAAATGAAATTTGAGGTGGCTAAAACAACCAAACTCATATGTTGTTGCATGGTTGCAAAAGGAATACAAGGTAATGGTTAATAAATCTATGATAAAATTTTCTAAGATATAATGTTGATGAATGCTTGTAACCTATTATTGGGGAGGCTATGCCAATTTTAATAGTGAGATCGACATAATGGAAGGGTGAACACTTAAAATATGATTAATAATGTTTGGAAACATAGGTTGATGCCTCTAAGGAATAGAGAATTTTAAATTTATAACAATGAACATTTGGTAGGCTAATGGAAGTTCATGGATGAATAAAAAATATGAGAATATTTATTTTACATTAATTCTTAAATCCTATAGTGCTAAATATGATGGAAGGATTGTTGTAAGGAATAAGGAGATGCCAAATGAGATTCTAAATATAATTATAAGTGTATAAATATTGAGAACAGAGACACCTCAAGTAATCCACTTTCAACTAATCTTTGAGAAATGGTGTGTTTTTTGGGATTTTCTACCTTCCTCTAGAACTCATTCAAATCTACATAAACCCAGTTGGTATCCATAACTTTTGGTAATGAACTTTCAAACCCATTAAGATGTTTGTACCCTAGGTATTTGAATTTCATGTTTATTGTTTTAGAAGGATTTTGATAGAATTTCCTCTCTAGTCAAGCAGTTCTCCAATTCCCAATTCAAAAACCCTAACTTTATGCGAAATAAGCACAATAACAGTTTCAGAAAAACCTACCTTTCCTACAACAATTGTTGCAAAGCTATCTTTGTACGTTGCTCTTGTATCTATGCTTGGTTTCTTCCTTTATGCATAATCAATCTTCCTAATGAAGCTTTTTATGGAAAAGTGTAGGGCATTACTCGGGCCCCTCACAATTAATGCTATGTACTCTTTGATGTCATGACCCTGAAACCTTAGTTATAACCAAGGGACTTGCCAGGTAAGCTGTTGTAAAAAATTGAAAGTGATTTGAAATTTCTACATAAGATTTTGACAAATACAAAATTAAGATTCACAACTATGAACATGATGGAACAATATATTATTATGAAATAATTTGGAGAATTTAAATTATTTGGGAGTTCAAGGAGGCAGTAATATAAAAACTCATTGATTTAGCTTGGGAGCTACACTCTTTTAAGGGTTATGATGTAGCTTTATGGAGTTCCAACTAATACAATATTTGTTTCTTCAATAGCTTTTTTTGTGTGTTGTGTTGGGAGTATATTTGTAAGAACAATGTAATAAGGGGGGAATTTCTTTTATTAGGATAAGTGGGGAAGAGCCCAGACCTTAGAGATTAGAAACAAACCATCAAAAAACAAAAGGTTGTTACAAAAATATAATGACAAAGGTGCCCAAGAGGTAACCAAAGTTAGGACTGGGTAAAACTTTTACAATTTTATTCATTTTCTAAACTAGGAACAACCTTAGTCTAATTAACATCCCTTTTCCTTCTTTGTAATACTATTAAACCATTATTTTTATCAACATGCAAATATTCAAGTGAAAGTGATAGTGAAACACTCTTAATGACCCCAAAAGAGGAATCAACAAAAAGATGTAGGGACACAAAATTAAAATGAGAAAGAGTACCATTATTAGGGATAACAAATTTCTTAGAATAAACAATAGAGGAATTTTAAACCTAATACAAGACAAGTTAGAAGCTACCATTATTTTCATTTGAAGTTGTCTGGCAATAGTAGAAGAAATAGTAGACGAAACATTAATCCCAACATTTGTCATTTTATTGTTAGAAGTATATTAGTCTAAAAAATATCATTTGGAGAGACAACAAAGGAATTCTGAATACCAACAATAAATAAAGTGTCAATGTAAGATTCAGAAGAATCCCAAATTAGAGATGAGGGTGTAAAAGACTTTGAAACACAATAATCGTCCAAGAATACTATAAGATATTCAATAATAGAATTTTCCCTCCAAGAAGAAGAGGACATGCTAGGGCCACATGAAAAAAGCTATGGTAAAAAAGTAGTAGTAGTAGTAGTAGTAGTAGTAGTAGTAGTAGTAGCAGTAGTAGTAGTAGCAGTAGCAGTAGCAGTAGCAGTAGCAGTAGCAGTAGCAGTAGCAGTAGCAGTAGCAGTAGCAGTAGCAGTAGTAGTAGTAGTAGTAGTAGTAGTAGTAGTAGTAGTAGTAGTAGTAGTAGTATTAGTAGTAGCAGTAGTAGTAGCAGTAGCAATAGCAGTAGAAGTAGCAATAGCAGTAGAAGTAGCAGTAGCAGTAGAAGTAGCAACAACAGTAGTAGCAATAGTTGTAGTAGCATTATCCACCTGTTGACAATACCCCTACGCATTCCCAATAAGGGGAGATAAGGAAGTCTCACCCAAACAAGGAAAACATTAATTGCTTCCTTAAGAGGGTTAAAGGAAGGCAACCAATCATGAAGCATGAGAGGGTGTGAAACCCATGTCCAGTTACCACCTTCAAGAATAGTATCTTTATCAATAGAAGAAGAAAAACCAACAAAAAATAAACCTCTATCATAGGGGTAAATCTTAATCTTTCAGTCCACCAAAGGATACCAATGTGTAGAGATCTAGCTATTTAGATATATTAGAAAATAACAAAGATAGGAAAACCTATAGAATAGGCCTATTTTAGAGAAAAAATCTCATTATTTATCACTACATGTCTCAACATGACCTTGCCAGAGATAGGGGACAAAGGCATAGAAATACAAAATGAAGCCCTAACCTAAGAAGTGGTTAACAATATTCTCCTTATCAAGTTTACATAGGTTTTATGATGGGAACTGAGAGAAAGGGGCAATAAACACCGCTAGATCTAATAACATCCTTTCAAGGCAAAGCCCCAAAAAGAGCATTCACAATATCATCTAGAAAAATGAAGATACTTAACACCCAACCACCAATAGTAGCCCTATCATAGGGACCCTACAACAACAATCTTGTAGCTAAAACCAAATTTACGAGGCTCATAACTAGTACTTTAGCAACTTCAATCCCCAAAAAACCAAGGCAAACAACGAAATTCAATGTAGGACCATTGAGTAGGAAGGGGAAATTCGAAAAGTAGGAATGACGGGACCCTTGAGTAGGAGCCATTACAATCATGATTTTTGACAATCACTAAGGGGGAAAAGTTATCAGTGGTTATCATATTACATTATTTACCAACTTCCAACATATTATTATGGCTGTTACAAGTGGTTATTACAAATTATACATTTGCTCCTTGGTTTAAATATGTTTATTGTTCATCAATTGATAAGTGAAACATTTTGTCCTTCTTGGACATGGTTCAAAAATGAAATTTGAGGTGGCTAAAACAACCAAACTCATATGTTGTTTCATGGTTGCAAAAGGAATACAAGGTAATGGTTAATAAATCTATGAAATTTTTTTCTAAGATATAATGTTGATGAATGCTTGTCACCTATTGTTGGGGAGACTATGCTACTTTTAATAGTGAGATCCACATAATGGAAGGGTGAACACTTAAAATATGATTAATAATGTTTGGAAACATAGGTTGATGCCTTTAAGGAATAGATAATTTTAAATTTATAATAATGAACATTTGGTAGGTTAATGGAAGTTCATGGTTAGATAAAAAATATGAGATTATTTATTTTACATTAATTATTAAATTCTATAGTGCTAAATATGATGGAAGGATTGTTGTAAGGAATAAGGAGATGCCAGATGAGATTCTAAATATAATGATAAGTGTATAAATATTGAGAACAAAGACACCTCAAGTAACCCACTTTCAACTAATCTTTGAGAAATGGTGTGTTTATTGGGATTTTCTACCCTCCTCTAGAACTCATTCAAATCTACATACCCCAAGTTGGTATCCATAACTTTTGGTAATCAACTTTCAAACCCATTAAGATGTTTGTACCCTAGGTATTTGAATTTCATGTTTATTGTTTTAGAAGGATTTTGATAGAATTTCCTCTCTGTCAACTCCAATTCCCAATTCAAAAACCCTAACTTTATGTGAAATAAGCACAATAACACTTTCAGAAAAACCTACCTTTCCTACAACAATTGTTGCAAAGCTATCTTTGTACGTTGCTCTTGTATATGTGCTTGCTTTCTTCCTTTATGCATAATCAATCTTCCTAATGAAGCTTTTAGGGAAAGTGTAGGGCATTACTTGGGCCCCTCACAATTAATGCTATGTACTCTTTGATGGCATGACCCTGAAACCTTAGTTATAACCAAGGGACTTGGCAGGTAAGCTGGTGTAAAAAATTGAAAGTGATTTGAAATTTCTACATAAGATTTTGACAAATACAAAATTAACATTCACAACTATGAACAATTTTTTAAAACTTTTTATCTCTTTTGTTTGGGAACGAGTGATGGAATCCGACATAATTTCATAACCTCTTGCGAGGAGACCGTGGATATTGCCGTTGCTCAATCAATTCGCATGTCTACTTGCGATGAGACCATCGATATTGTCGTCGCTCAATAATATTTGCAAAGCCATTACCGCCACTTGAAGCTCAATTTAACTTTTACTTTTAAAATGAATTAAAGAACTTTCCAGACACGAGAGCGTCATACGAATATCTAAACAACGCCTGGAATATTTTTTCGTCGCTTTCTGTGCAAAAGAAATAAATTAAAATTGTCATCGTTTCCAAGAAGTCTAGCAGAAGTGCTTCGGTTTTTATAGTTTATAAAAATTGTGCAGCGTTTTGGTGGGAAGAAATGTGTTACCTTCCCACCTTCCTTCTGGCGGAAAATCCACCGAAGAAGATACAGTAGATCTTGTTTAAATGTTTGCACCTTAAATGTGGATTGGAATTTGCAATTTACGAAGTGTAACAGGCTTAACTTTCTTGGATACTTTATGCATGAGAACTGTAGTTTTAAGCGAACGCCGGCAGGTTGAAACATAGCCGGACAATGAAGGAATCTGCAGCTGAGAAAATTTATGTTGCCGTTGGCAATGATTTGCATGAGAGCGCCTCTGCTCTCAAATGGGCGCTAAAAAACTTGCAAGCAGCGTTAATAGTCCTCCTTCATATTTATGTTCCACCTCTGTTTATACGATCCGGAAGTAAGTATTTAAAAGATCAGATAACATTCATATAAAAAAATATGTAGATCCGATTGTTTTCTTTTATAAATTTGGAGCTATGCGATTACAGCGGGGAATATTCCTGTAAAGCAAGTAAGGAGTGAATTGAAGGAGGCCTACGAGAAGAATGAAAAGAGGGAGATCGACAGTTGCATGAACAAATATTTGCAGGTTTGCAGCCGAGCCAGGGTACGAATCTCACGGACTCTACAAAGAGATTTTTTGTTTTGTTGAGATGACTTGTGTACATGTGCCTTATCAAATCCGTGAATGTCCAACAGGTGAAAGCAGATACTTTGATTGTTTCCAAGCTTGATGTTTCTAAAGGAATTGTTGAAGAAGTTCGGAAGAGGGGTATCACGAAACTTGTCATCGGCACAACGTCAACACGCGGTGGCCTGTCTAAGTATGCACAACAATATTCTATTTCTAGCCTGTAACATCGTCAAATTTTGTAAATAGTAATGGACTGTAACATTTTCAATAAAATATTACAGAAGGCTGAAGATTCAAGGGCCAGGAAAAGCAGATTACGTCCGAAAACACGCGATCAACAGTTGTGACGTGTTTATCGTATGTAAGGAAAATCTTGTGTCAGAGGGAAAAGGTTGTGCGGTTGAAAACGGTCAGTGATCTATCCATTTCTGTAAAAATAAATTTTTGGCTTTTATATTACAGTGGTAGTTTATGAGTGCTGCGCTTTTTTCTTATTTGAAATTCGACATGATTGGAAAAACTGTCAGTTGATTTTGGCCGATCTTTCTCTGTGGAGCCAAACCCCGAACAAGGCTTGAGAAGCTCCAGTGAAGCTTCCCATAATTTTCCAGTGGATGGAGATTCTACGGCAGCTTCGTCAGAAGATGCGAATGATGTCCTGTCTGAGCCTCAATTATCTCCAGTATTTCCTCACCTTCTTAAAGATCAAATTCATTCCCTCAAAGTTTTCTCAGATTTGATCTCTTTTCTAAAAGGTTCACGACAGTTGCTAAATATAAGGTTCGAAAAATGTAAATATTTTCTTACAAATATTCGTAATGGAATGCAGGAGGCGAGTAGAGATATCGAAATCCTGAAATTAACGGAGGTGTTGGGGAAGGCAAAAAGAGAATTGGAAAGGGAAACCATAAGACGTATGGAAGCAGAGGCGGCTGCACTGAGATCTCATTGCAAGGTATGGCACAGCTTTTTCTTTCATATTATCTAAGATGCAATGTCTGAAACTCTTAAACTTTCCTGCATTTACCAGCTTAAAGAATACGAAGCCGCCTTAGAAGAAGCAGTGAAAGAGAAAGAAAGCGCGATCTTAGAATCAAAACTTAAAGAAGACGAGTGGATATCTCTGCTCAACCGATTTTCAATTGAACGAGACGATGCTTTCCAGCAACTCGAAGCGACACAGAAGAAGCTCGCAGCGGTGGAGAAACAAAACTACCGCATTTTGCAAGAAAAGGAGGCTGAAATTAAGAAGCTTCAAGGCTGTTTGCGTTCTGGGCCTCGAATCGAAACGTCATCCACTTCTTATGCCCTTCAAATCAGGGAATATTCCTTCGACGAAATTAAAGCGGCAACCTGCAATTTATCTGAGAGCTTAAGACTCAATGTCGGTGGCTATGGCAACATTTACAGAGGCGCAATAGGACAAACAACGGTTACAGTTAAAACCCTCAGGGAGGACACTTTACAGGGTTGGCAGGAGATCCGACGCGAGGTATAAACATAAAAATTAATCTAAAACATCGCAGATTTTGTTCTTCGTTGATATCTTAGGGGTTTTTATAATATTCTATTTGCAGGTCAATATTTTAAAAGGTATCCAGCATCCGAATTTGGTGACGATCTTAGGAACCTGTTTCGAGCGAGGTTGTATAATGTATGAGTATATGCCCCACGGATGCCTGGCAGATCGTCTGAGCGGTAAAACCGGCACTTCACCGCTCTCTTGGCGGGAAAGAACCCGAATTACCATGGAAATTTGCTCTGCTTTACAATTCTTACACAGTTTAAAGCCGGATCCAATAGTCCACCGCGACCTTAAGCCCGAAAATATACTCCTCGACGAGAATGATGTAAGTAAAATCACTAACTTTGGTCTCGCTCGTCGTCTACCAGAAGTTGTACAGGGAGAACCAGAGCCAAGACGTACATATTTGTATATGGATCCAGAGTACATGGGCAGCGGCAAATACACAACCAAATCCGATGTATACAGCCTAGGAATGATCATCCTTCAGCTTCTTACAGGGAAATCAGCGCTGGGACTGGTAAATGAGGTAAAAAGTGCGCTTGGTAGTGGAGAATTGAAACAGATTTTGGACCCTTCAGCAGGTGAATGGCCTTTTGCGCACGCTACTCAAGTGGCTGAACTTGGATTACTTTGCACGGAACAAGTAAGCGAGAAGAGGCCGGAGCTTGAGCCAGCTGTGATGAAAATGATGGATAAGCTTCGAAGCTTTAAAATCGCTGAAACTGACGCCGCCAGGCCTCGCACAGTTCAGGTTACAGATGGTCCGAGTTGCTTCTTCTGTCCAATAACTAAGGTAAATATCAATTTGTACTCTTGTAAATATCAATATTAAAGTTCTAGGTTTTTAGAAATGCTATTTTGATTGACATTGACAGGAAATTACTGTTCGATAAGAAAATTTAATTTAATTTGCAGGATATTATGCAGTATCCTTGTGTTGCAGCAGACGGGTTTACATATGAAAAGGAGGCCATCAAAGAATGGTTTTGTCGAGGACACGACACATCGCCCATGACAAATGTAAAGCTTGAGCATGAGTCTGATATCTAACCATTCGTTGAGATCAGCCATTCTACAGTGGCAAGAAGGACACATTTAACTTCAAAATCTGGTGAAACTTCTTTCAATTTAGGGTTATTACTGTTACTATACATTCAGTTTAACTGTAAATTCTGGTGGGAGAAATATCTGTTGTATAGACGAAATGTAAAATTATTGACACTTCAGTGGATTTTGTTCCTGACTACGTCTCTTGGCGTCTGTCCTACATAATTCTTCAAGGAATGTTACTCAGTTTTAGGGCTAAATCTGTCTAGTAATGTCCTTTTGATCTCTTCTGCTGTATGTATGTTGGGGTTTGTCCCTTGTTGCTAAGAGGTCGACTGTTTTGCTCTTTCTGCTCCGGCTTTATACTATATCCAGAATTGTAACTACTGTATGTTTGCTGGGATTTCTCCTTTGTCTCTAAGACGCGGATTGTTTTGCCCCCCTAATTTATTTATTTTTTATTATTATTTTATACTACATCCAAAAATGTAACCAATTCTATTTTTAATAAAAATTCAGGCATCCGTCTTTTATCTTAAGAAAGAGAGTAGAATATTTAAGTAAAAGTAGATTCTAGTGGCTAGAGATTGTATACCAACTAGTAGAAGATCTTCATTTAAAATCTTAAAATATTTAGTATCTACAATCATTTTTTTTTACTTCAGATTTTGAAAATTGTTCTTTTATACATTGTAAATCTTATTTCTTTTTCACCAGGTTGGCACATTTATGTAAATTGTATTTCAAAGAAGTAAGATGCTTCAAAAAAAAATGGTTATATTTTAATATTTAAGTTTAAGAATCTTTTAGATAGAGAAAGTGTGATCTACTTTATATAAATATAATAGTTCTTAGTTATCAATTAAGAGTGTAAAGAGAGCATTTTTATGTTGCTACAAAAGTTTTATTCAATAAATTTTATATTTTTTTGTTTTCTTTTCTTTAGTTATCAATTAAGAGTGTAAAGAGAGCAATTTTATGTTGTTACAAAAGTTTTATTCAATAAATTTATATTTTTAGGATTTTTTTTTCTATAATTATCAATTAAGAGTGTAAAGAGAGCATTTTTATGTTGGTACAAAAATTCTATTCAATAAGTTTTATATTTTTTTGGTGTTTTTTTTGTCTTGTGTTGTTCATTATATTCATACAATAATATTCATTTTTTTCTTTGTTTTTGCACAAATTATCTTGTGTTTTTGTTTATTTCATTAAGTAAAATTGTATCAAAGTCAAGTTTAAATTTTTTTTAATCTACTACAATCATGGAAAGTATGAGAAACAAACTTGCCCGATCTCAAATCTTAAAAATTATGATTTCTAGATAATTAAGATTAAGGGATTCTCTTTTCTTTCAAGGTGTTTAAAATTTAATGAAAATTTTGTTTCCTAATCCACATGACGAAGCATACAATGTATAGGAATAAATAAAGAATACATGTTAATAGATTAAAAATAGAACGTGAATACCTTTTTCTTCATTAAATAGGTCACGATGGAATTCTCAAAAAATCTAAACAAGCATAGAAGATTCTACAAACAATATATGAAGGTAAAATTAAGATTAAAATCATAAACATAAATTCTTAAAAGAGATTTTAAAATTTTACATATGAAAGCTTTAAATCCTATAGATGCATTTTTACCCATGCAATGGGTGTGGCAAGATAAATTTATCTACCATGATGAGACTCTATAGAATCAATATAGGTTTTAATATTAAACTTAGATGTTATAAAAATCATATAATTTGGTTATTATTTGCATCATATTATTATTGTTGCATTCTAAATGGCAATTTAACAAATATTGGATCTAAAATCATGAATTTTTCTTTCTTAAAATGCTAATGAATAATGTATGGTAAAATTTAAGACATGAAGTTAAAACAATGAATTTTTGTGAGATATAATGTAGATGAATGTTTGTCACCTATTGTTGGGGAGAGCATGCTATTTTTACTAGCAAGATCAACATGATGGGAGCATGAACCCTTGCAATACAATAAATAATGGTTGGAGAAATAGGTTGAAGCCTTAAAAAAATATAGAAGCTCAAGTTAATAATAATTCTACATAATTTTTGGTAGACTAATGGATGTTCATTGATGAATAAAAATATGAGAATGTTTTTTGTACAATAATTATTAAATCTATAGCACTAAATATGTTGAAAATATTGCTATAAGAGATAAGGAGACACCACATGAAATTTTAAATATAATAATGAGAGTATAAATATATTGTAATATTTCACAATGGAGATATCCATCCAATGTTTGGAGGCCTAATAGAAAGAACAAATAACTTAGAAGATAATTATGGAAAGAATAAACAATATTTCTCTCATAGAATGTAAATAGAATATGAACATTATGTGAGAAACCTTTAGTTATATAGGCCAAAGTGAGACATATGACAAAAAATGATTATGACTAGTGTCTTACTCTTACAATATAATATATATTAAAATTTCCCTAAAAGTGTCTTTAATCTTGTGACAAATGAATCTCTCAAAAAAAAGAAAGATAAAGAAATAAAAAATAAACTATATAATATGAGAAGGATAAAACCTCATGCAAGGAAAAATTTCTTGTATAAGAGAGTGAAGAAAAAAAATTTGGTGTTCCCACTGAAGAAATTTTATTCACCACCAAGATAGATCACAAATGATGATACTTAATTTTAATGAAGGTTCTAGTGAATATGTCTACAAATTGATTTAATATAGGATGATATCTTTAATTAATGGTGTACTATTAAATAACTCCCTAAAAATATCTATTAGTCCATTTTTATTTTTTTTTCATTTTAGTAAAGATCGTTATAACCAAAGAATGAAAAAGTTCATTGGGAAAGTTCAAAAATAATGATTTCTAAGGAATATACTACAATAAGATTTATAATTCTCATCATTCTTGATGTGAACCCATAAGTCATTTTCTAGATCCATGAGAGTGACATGAGGTGAGCACTATGGAGTAAATATGAAGTATATTGCTTTTTAGTTTGCATTTGAATACTATTGTGATTAGTTCATTAGCCAATAGAAAGGTTTGACAAAAAGGATCCCAGCCTCCAATTTAAGGAATTGGCACAGCTTAAGCAAGGGGTATCTATTGATGATTATATTATGGAAGTTCAAAGGCTTTCCCTATTAGTAACTATCATTTCTTAGAGAAGGTTGGTTGTTCTATTTTTGGATGGCCTAATGGACCCTCTAAGAGTTTGGATCAAAGCACTCAACCCTAGTACAATTCAAGATGTGGTTAAGAAGGCTTTATATAAGAACTCAAGTGCAACAAAGAACAAAATCCATCAAAGACATCATCCCTACATGAGGACAAAACAAAATAACCTTTCCAAAGGGAATGGCCAAAAAGAAACAAATTGGATGAAGAAACTACTCAAGAGCTAAGGAGGAAGAAAAATTCATTTACTTGTAAAGAATCTTGAGATCCTAGACATAGATGCATTGATAAGAGAATTTTTTTATTATATTGAGGTTATACCCAATAGTGATGAGGAAGACAAATCTGATCTAAGTAGTGACAAAGATGAAACAAAGGAAGAACAACCAATGATAAAGAAACCCCTACTTAAAGAGAAGAAGGATGATATAATTGCCACTATGAATTGAACTCAAGGACTTAAACTTTGTCAAGGTGTGAGGTATATTACAAGGACAAGAGATAGTGGTATTGATTGATAGAGGAACTACTCACAGTTGTAGTAACTCATTTTTGGTTGACAAAGAAGAACCATTAAACTGAAAAATTTAGTTTCAATGGCTACTATAATACCCTACAAATGGTCATCTAAACCATGAGCCCCTAATCTCGACAACATCACCAAGGTCCTAACCAAAGGCAATTAAATAAATCTTGAGCACACAATTAATTTCTTAAATCATCAATGTCACATGGCAAAATTAATCAATCAATATTAATTAAATGTTTATTTAATTAATTAAATCATTCCAAGTAAATCATTTTAAACAATTATCTTATTTATTTTATTAAATATCCTAACATATTTAATTAAATAAATCAATTTGCCATAAATCTTCAAAAAAGGAAACAAATAAAAAAAGGAATTAATTGACAAAAAAAGAATTAAAAATTTGAGAAAATAAATCAATTCGAGATAATCTTGAAAAAACAAATTAAAAATTGATAAATAGTCTCAAAGAAAGCAAATAAAACAATTAAATCTTAAAATTGAATGAAATAGAAAATAAATCAGTTTTTTTCTTGATTTTATCTTAATTTTAGTTCAATTTCCTTTAAAACTAAGAAAAGCATCCAATCACATCAATTCACCTGGATTGTGCTTCCTCTTGGAAAATCTTGACCGCTCATCATCATTTGATGTCAGCCTTTGGTTTCTTTCTGAATTTTCTATAAATTCAAGCTCTCATCTCTCATTCAAAAATCCTGGAGAATATATTGTTATTATGTTGTTTTCGCTCTAGGTTCATTGAGAATTTTCATTGAGATATTGCATATTAATTATTTCATATTGCTTAAATCATTTAGCTTAATATTGCTTAAATCATGATAGATTAATCTTGCATATATTTTATTCATCTAGCTTAAATCTTGCATCCATCTAGCTTAAATTCATGCTCATATAGATTTAAAAATCCTTCGTTTAGGTGTTTTCTAGTCACTGGATAGCTTATAAAACTAAGAGAAATCTAAACTCGCATCTACTAGAAGGCAATGGGTCACTTTATAATGGTTTTATTATTCATGTTTATATTTGTCTAACCATGGATGTAATGACTTAATTGAAGTGTTGTGTATTCAGATACAAATATAGGTTCATTTTCACACACACATTTTTGGCACCCACCGTGGGGCTCAAACCCACGACTACAATATTTCTAATGTTTCTTGAACAAATTTAATGTTTGGTTTTTATAACTAATAAACATGCGTTAAATTTGCAAATAAAAATCTTTCTTTTTGTTTGTTCTTCTATGACAGTAAAAAATGGTCTCAGTTTGGAAGTCATAACATTTTATTGAACTGTTGGATCTAAACCAATTTTTGATATGTTGTTGAAAACCAAGCTTTCTACAGGTTCACCGATGGGAGTTTCCTAAAGATTTTTATTTTGAAAGTTATGATTGACAGAGTGCAGGACTATCATTTTACTTAATCTTCTGTGACAATAAAAAATGGTCTCGGTTCGGAGGGCATAACTTATTATTGAACCGTTGGATCTAAACAAAATTTTAATATGTTTTGTAAAACCAAGTTATTAACATTTCCACCAAAGAGATTTCCAGAAATATCTCTAGTTAAAAACGTATAAATGATAGAGTGAAGTACTATCAAAACTGTCATTAGGATAGTCATAAAAAATGGAAATTCTTGTTAGATTAGTTTAATTTATAGTTTGTATGCTAGAATTTTCTTTTGATAATTATTTTTTATTTTATTTTAGCAACTAATTTGTGGCTTTTAATGTTTTCAGGACGCTTGTCAAAGAATCTATCAATCAAACATACGCCTGCCAAAGAATCAAGAAGAAAATGACTACTGACATATTGGTTTTGCAGGTTGCCTAAGGAGAATCCACTTAACATTGTGTATTCATTTAGTATTTTCTTAGGCACTTAAATTTCTATCTGGTTAAAGAACAAATCTGTCTTTTGTGTTTTCAAAAAAATCTAAGAGGTAGGAGAGTATTCTCTTATCTTTTATAGACAATAAAAAATCTAGACCCTAGAAGGTTTTTTCTAAGTTTTGAGATTTGTGTACCTTTAGCAAGCCTGTCATAGTGGGAAAAAGTAATCACCCTATGAGAATGACCCAAGTGAGTACAGCTGGACCTGAGCATTCCAACTCACTATAATAAATAGGCCTCTGGTGATTAAAGTCTCATAGGATGGGATTATTTGAGTTTTCTCTTTGAGATCTCTCATATAAAGCATTTTGTAGGGCCTCATGGTCTCAATCATGTTTACGTGACTACAACTTATTTCGGTACCTTGTCGGGCTATAGCCCTCAATCATTCTTGCGTGACTTTAAGGGGTAATTTCAAACGTAATTCCTGACTAAGAACTATAAGATTAGAAGCTACCTCATTCACCTCCAAAAGGTTGATAATCTTTGTGCAAGAGAGATAGTAACTCTCCCAAAACACTTGCCATATCATGCCCCCATTAGCATTTGGAGTCAGGTAATAGGGCGTTGAGAATCCATTGCGTGAGACTTAGTGGCTGTATTCTGATTAGCTATTGGGTGTGTACCTAAGTCAGCAAGCAAAGGTTTTCTTCTCTAAGCCAACTTCCATAGACTTAGCATGTTGTGATTGAATTATTATATATCTTGTGTGTTTTCTATATTTTCATCCCTAAAACTAAAACTGGAATACCAAAACTAGAGAAAACAACAAACAAAATCAATGATAAACCCTATCTATGTCCAAACTGGTCTCTGTCAGTCATCGAAACATCAATCCTTATCAAAAAATGGTAGTCGTTAGTCATTGAAACTTTGTCTGTCAGAATCTCGTCTCTGTCCAATCCTCTGTCATACGAATTCCTGATCTTGTTAGTCAAAATTGTCTAAAACAGTCTACAACAAGCCTAAAACTAGTTATCATCCTCCTAAGTATAAACAACCTTGATAGTGTACCCTTGTCGTTGTGTTGCACGATTTTATCGATCATCTCTCAGCTAGTTCAAACAACATCTTATCAAACCTAAGTTAACTTAGATAATGTCTTACACAGGATAGATCATTCCTGAAACCAAACCAGATCTTGGTTACTTCACTCAATCACTATGTTAAATGAACTACTAGCTACAATTTGATCTTGACTTCTGCAACACATCTAGCTCTTGGTCCTATTGGTTGTAAATGCCCGTTCAAACCAAAAGCTCTTCTAATTTTTTTGACAAAAGTAAGAATCACATGGATACCTTAGCTCCAATTCCCATGGCTACCTTTGCTCAAATATTTCAAGATATCAAGAAAGAAATATATGACATGGAAATCCAACAAAATAAATCAATGACTCCATTTGAAAAACAAATGCATGATATCAAGAGTGAGAAACTTCAAGGAATGCTAAAACAATTATATGATTTGACAAGAAAATACCAACAAATAATTGACTATCAAAGACCAAATCTCAAACAAGCTCACAAGATACCTTCACCAAGACATAAAGACATTTCCTCCAAATATTCCCTAGATAGACAGTTTACACCTTTGGGGCAATCTATTGAGTTAGCTTTGGAAGAGCTTCTTAAGAACAATCTTATCATATTACGAGGATGGGAATTTTTGAGTAAGTATTGTACATATCATAGACAAAATGAACATAAGACTTCGCATTGCATATAATTAAAACATTAGATTCAAGATCTCATTGATAATGGTGTCATTGAAATTGAAGATCCTAATAACTCATCTAAAGAAAAAGAAGGAACTATTTCTAAGAAAGATCAAAATTGTGAACCTATGTCTAGCAAGGCTCCATATGTAGCCTCCATCCCTTCCATGATGAATTCATCTCCTAAAACTTGTCAGCAACAATCCATACCATCTCCTTCAAGCAATGAAGCTTCTCATGTTTACCTTCAAGGGCTATCTCCTATGGAAATCCAAGTTAATGGCAATATTGATTCAATTTCCTCTAAAGATTTGAAAATCCTAGATCCTATGCCATCATACACTCCAATTCCAAACTTACCCACTCTAGAGATTCCCACTCAAAATGCTTCCGCATCATGTCAAAATATGGAGACCTTCCAAGAATCCCCTACACCTATGCACAATCCTACCCCTTCCTTAGAAGTGACTCCATGTTAAGAGGATAATTTGAAAAATGAAGAAACAAGTCCTATTATAAATCAAGATCAAGACACCAAAACTCCTCAATCCCATCTAATGATTAAAAAATATCCTACCTCCCTAGAATCCCATGATGATCCCCTTATACCTTTCCATTTCTTCCAAGATGAATTCCTTCCATCTCAAGAGAAAATAATCCTTCCAAATCCCATTCCTAATCCACTTCCTAAGCAAGATCATGATGCCTCTTCCACCTTTTCAAATGACCCTATTCAAAATGAAGAGTCAAACACCCTTCCTAATCTATCCAATGGTCCTCTTCCATGTCAAGATCAAAGTATCCATTTATTCCCTTGTCATAATCCTCCATGTTCAGCTCAAGGGTCCATCATGCCTCCAAATCCCCTTCGTGATCCTATCATTCCTTACATTCCACCTCCATCTCATAATAGACTCGTGCCTTCTTTCCAAAGCAAAGTGTATCCTACAAGTCAAAATATTTATAAAGGTAAAGGGGTAGATCTCCACAAGCAAGAACCCCTCCATATTAAAGAAAGTGTTAAAGGTCATGGCCTCAGGGACATTTCTCAAGATATTGGTATCTCTCCTAAATCTTGCATTTATCCAATTAAATCCAAATACACGCCTTCCCCTTAATCGCTTCCATCCATTCTAGGTCCCTATATCCGTCCATCCCTTATGTGGGATCAACAAAGGCACACGTCTTTGAGTACCTTCCATCCATCTAAAAGACCTCCATATCATTCCTATCTATCCACGCATCTCCTTCCAAGCAATTTGGATGCCAAGCATAAAAGTCATAAGTCAAGCAATCCACATGTATTCAAGGATCAACATGTCCCATCTAATCGACATGTCAAAATAAAGCAAAATATGATCCAAAAAGGAAAAGAAAAATACAAAATGCCACAAATACCAACAAAGAAAGAAGAAAATTCAAAAGTTATATGGGTTCCTAAGGCACTTGTACAAGCAATGTGCTCTAAGGAACTACAAAAGCATGGAAAATAAAAAAACATGTGGACCCCTAAGCGGCTGCTTGAAGCACAACAGTCTAAAGAAAAATCAAAATTGGCATCCAAAATTGTTTTTCCTCCATCCAAACCTTCTGAGTCTATTCCTCCATCACCTCCTTCATCCATTTTGTGTTCTTATGCCCCAATATCTGTAACCTTTCCTCCATCCAAATCTCAAAATTTGAGATTCACTTCTCTTCCATATGTCCACCATCCCTCAAGGCATGTGCCAATGTTGATCTTTCCAACATTTCCATCTAGCCATACACAATTCTCCCAACATCCCATCCATTATCCAACACCTCTTTTTCACCCTTCCATCCCTCTTATCCAATCCTTTGCATAAATCCTTGCCCTTGTTTCATTTCATTATCTTGCCAACATCTTTGAGCATATCTTCATAGCCATGGTCTATTGCAACTCATATTCTAAGGGTGTCATCCAAAGCAGCGAGACGTTGGGGTCCTTCTTCAATCCCCTATCATGCCTCCAATATCTTTCGAAAAGAAAAAAAGAAAAAAAAATGATGAAAAAGTGAAAAAAAAAAGGAGTAAAGAGAAATAATTTCGTCCACTAGTGAAAACCACTTCTTGTGGCACCTTGGGAAAGTACCATGATGAAAACTTGGCAAACATGTGTCATGCGTAATCCATTATCCTTTTGCACTTTACACTAGGGGCAAGATCCATCCATGTACATCCATCTATTATCCTTCATCCTCCGCTATCCCTCATTCTCTCTATCTACCTTCATATCCATTTTCCACCTTTGATCTTGACAAGGTTAAGGATCTTTGCAGACTTCATGTGTCCTATCTATTACACTTGATCCAGACCATTTGGCTCCTATCCATTGCTTTCTTACATCCTTCATTACCGATTTTGATCTTGCTTATCATATTTGCCTCCTATCCAAATCTATCCCTTGATCTTGATCAACACTATGAACAAAATGCAAAAACATGCTTTCCACAAACCTCTTGACATGGCCACTTCTTTGCACCATATGGCTTTGTTACACTATATCCTTTCTTCTCTACACTATATCCTTGCTTCATTGTGCTAAAGTCTTTGCTTTACATCGCTAAAATCCTTGATTTATATTGCTATATCTGGACCCTGTGCTTGGATTAAAGTTGTGAGATAGTCCTTGAAAGTGTCCACCATCATTCGCTTATCCATTCATGTACTCAAAATCCCTTTCCCCTTGCTAGACACTAGGGGCAAACATTAAAAAATCCTAAAAATCATAAAATGTCCTGAAGAAATCCTAAAAATCAGAAAAAGTCCTTCAAAAATCATAAAAATCAGAAAAAGTCCTTCAAAAATCATAAAAATCATAAAAAGTCCTGAAAAAAATCCTAAGAATCATAAAAAGTCCTAAAAAAATCATAAAAATCAGAAAAAGTCCTCAAGAAATCATAAAAATTAGAAAAACCCCTGAAAAAATCCTAAAAATCAGAAAAAAGTCCTAAAGAAATTTAAAACAAAATCCTATGTCCTAGTCTTAGGGTAATCAACTGATCAGTTTACATGTCCTTAGCAGTATCAACCAATTCAACCTTATGTTAGTGAAACTTGGTTGTCCACTCCGAGTCAATCACCTGTCTCCTGACTACTGAAGAGTTTTATCATTGAGTACACAAGAAAATCAAAATTGAAAACAATCACTAAACAACTTGAGCTATGCATTAAATTTTCTTTGTGTGTCATCTTCTATATTGGTTTTTGATTATTATTCCCTCTGAGTAACTCAAGGAAGTCTATCTTGACTAAGAGGGGAAAGGATTGGGGGCATAATACTTTTCTTTGTTTTCTGCTTGTAGGAATGATTCCAATGATCTGAAAACATCTAATCAGTTGGGTGTTTGTGATAAGTGCCTTCACATTCAGGTGAAATCACCACACATACCTTGACTCCGCTTATTTGAATGCTACAAGGAGGTTCCCATCATTTCTTTGTTTGTTTTGAGGGAATTTCTTTATGATGCAATTCGGGTCCCTGCAAAATCTATCCAAGGATATGATTGAAAAAAGGGTCATTGTGGACAAGATAATTAATATTGCATATGGAAAGAAAAGAACTCTATTCTGCTTGCCATAATTGTAAAACACTCAATGATGAAAATTAAGCTTTTCAAAATCCAGTGACTAGGTTTAGGTTGCATTTCATTGTGCATCTCATTTTGCATTTTGTGAATTTAGAGTGATTTCGGTATGGTAACAATGATTTCTTTATCTTCTGAATGAGAGTTTGTAGTATCCTCATTTCTTCAATAAGTGGTCCCTTTTCATCATTTCTCCAATCGAGTACTTGTGTTTTGAGATGTTAGCTACATACATAAGCATTTTACATAGACCCATACATTTCATTTTACACTTATTTGCATTCATATTATTGCATGAAGAAAAATAAACATTTGCATTACTAGTTACTCATTCTCCTCACTTATTTGCATCATCATTTATTTGCATAAAAAGAAACAAAAATACACACCCATATTCCATTTGCATTCATTCATCTATACTGAAAAGAAATGCATACATATAGAATAAAGCATATAGAACAACATCTCATAATCAATCAACACAAGTACGATGAAATTAAATCACGAGCTTGTAAATCGGTTGTCCTGAGTCCATTTTCAGGATTGAAATCAAAATCTAAAATCATTCTGCTAATTTCACAAAATTTGGACCACTTAGCGCTTTTCATCAAAAGATCATTCTCTCTTCTAATTGTGTTCAATTTCTCGTTAGTCAATGCTGAATCTCAATTTATTTTCTACAAATCAACTTTGCGCTCAATTTCTCCCTAAAATTTCAAAAATTCCTCTGAATCAATTTGTGCTCAAACAACTTATTATTGCTAAAAAATACCTATCATCATGAACCCTCACTATCTTTCAATTTCACTCCCGAGGGGGCATACTCATGAACTTATGATCTCACATCTTCAAATATCGAGAAAATTTTCAAATCTTCACCGAAAGTTGAGCAAAACATCTTTTTCAACTAAAGAAAATCAAATAAGACCTCATCGCTAGGGGCATCTCAACTTCATCTCTTTATATCAAGTTGAGATCTCTCAATCATATGAATCAAATCAATTGCTAGGGGCATCTTGACTTCATCTCTTTATATCAAGTTGAGATCTCTCGATCATCTAAATCAAATCAATCCCTAGGGGCATATCAGTTTCATCGCTTCAAATCAAGCTGATATTTGTCTTTTATCTAAATCAATATCTTAACATTAATCAGTTTCATCGCTTTTCATCAAGCTGATTTTTCGTTTAAACTCAATAAAGGGTTTAAAGAGTTTCTTTGATAATGTTCAATCTTAGCAGGTCTTCAGTATTCATCACTTTGGATCAAGCTAGACAGTTTATCTTTGCTCATCGTGTCTTGATCAATCAAATTCAAGATTGATTTTTATCATCACTCACTGTGTCTAGATCAATCAAGTTCTAGATCAGTAAGATCTGCTTCTTGATCAATCAAGTTCAAGTTCGGTATCTTTTATTTTCTATCATTCCTAAGTTCAATCAAGTTCGAGATCGGTATCACTTTAATCAAACTTCATTCAGCTTCGTTGCTTTGAAACAAGCTAAACACCTCGCATTCATCTAGTTCGTGATCAATCAAGTTCAGAACTGGTATCTCCTAGACATCAAATTTTCCTTGAATCAATGCACTACTCGCACATTAATTCAAAGAGGGGCAAATATAATACCCTAAAAATGGTCATCTAAACCATGAGCCCCTAATCTCGACAACATCACCAAGGTCCTAACCAAAGGCAATTAAATAAATCTTGAGCACACAATTAATTTCTTAAATCATCAATGTCACATGGCAAAATTAATCAATCAATATTAATTAAATCATTCCAAGTAAATCATTTTAAACAATTATCTTATTTATTTTATTAAATATCCTAGCATATTTAATTAAATAAATCAATTTGCCATAAATCTTCAAAAAAGGAAACAAATAAAAAAAAGAATTAATTGAGAAAAAAAGAATTAAAAATTTGAGAAAAGAAATCAATTAGAGATAATCTTGAAAAAACAAATTAAAAATTGATAAATAATCTCAAAGAAAGCAAATAAAACAATTCAATCTTAAAATTGAATGAAATAGAGAATAAATCAGTTTTTTTCTTGATTTTATCTTAATTTTAGTTCAATTTCCTTTAAAACTGAGAAAAGCATCCAATCACATCAATTCACCTAGATTGTGCTTCCTCTTGGAAAATCTTGACCGCTCATCATCATTTGATCTCAGCCTTTGGTTTCTTTCTAAATTTTCTATAAATTCAGGGTCTCATCTCTCATTCAAAAATCCTGGAGAATATATTGTTATTATGTTGTTTTTGCTCTAGGTTCATTGAGATATTGCATATTAATTATTTCATATTGCTTAAATCATTTAGCTTAATATTGCTTAAATCATGATAGATTAATCTTGCATCCATCTAGCTTGAATTCATGCTCATATAGATTTAAAAATCTTTCATTTAGGTGTTGTCTAGTCACTGGATAACTTAGAAATCTGAGAGCAATCTAAACTCGCATCTATTAGAAGGCAATGGGTCACTTTGTAATGGTTTTATTATTCATGTTTATATTTGTCTAACCATGCATGTAATGACTTAATTGAAGTGTTGTGTATTTAGGTACAGATACAGGTTCATTTTTCACACACACAGCTACTGAATGTCTTGTTCAACAAAGGTACATAATTCAAATATTACAATTGGTGACTACATTGTCTAGGATGATTTCTATGCTATATGCTATATTGGGTATCACAAAAATTTTAGACAATTGAATTCAAATTTTAGATATCTAGCAAGAAGGTGGTGTTTAGAAGAATCTCTAGTGAAATTATTGAAGATCTATTAGCCAATAGAATGGAGAACTCATGTAGACATGGAGATGTTGAATGGGACACGCAATACCTTATTTCCTCAAAGATTTTAAGCAACCAGACTAAGTATTATCACGAAGATCTACAACTGATCTTGGATGAGAATAGTCTACCTTTTCAGAATATTGTTGGTGTAAATAAATATTCATTATGGATATTATTACACTTTACTTAAGTTAACTTAGGATAATGCATCTCTTCGTAGTTTGGATTTGAGATACTTAGGGAAGTGTGCACATAGGGATATAGAGCTTGTAGGAGAAATTCCACCTTTTGTGGTCTTATTTTGCTATTACACTCCACATTCCGTAGGTCATCCACCTCTTGTAGAATATTATAGTATTTCTCCTACCTACCCTAGTATTTCTTACCTAACCTTGTTTCTCATTGAGCCACATGTCATGATTGTGTGCTCGTACATCCATATGGCCTTGCCTATATAAGCATGCCTATATTCATTATATTGGTGAATCCAGTTGATCATTTGCATATTGATGAGAATACAGTTTGTTTTTGTCATTCTTTGATCTCTCTTTTATACTTTTCATTGTGCCCTTGATCTTGGAAAAATCTCACATGGTATCAGAGCCAGGTTTGGGCTAGGAGCCCCAAGCACACGAGAGGTGTGGCTTAAGGGGGGGTGTTGGTGTTGGAAATAAGCCACACCTAGACCAATGATGGACTGGTCCAAGAGGGGCGAGTAGCTCAGTGGTAGACCACTCCAGCAGCATATGGAAGGTCCTAGGTTCGAGTCCTAGCTAGTCCATGTCTCAACATGGTATCAGAGCTAGGTCCAAGCTAGGAGCCCCAAGCATATGAGAGGTGTGGCTTAAGGGGGGTGTTGGTCTTGGAAATAAGCCACACCCAGACCGATGATGGACTGGTCCAAGAGGAGCCAATAGCTCAGTGGTAGAGCACTCCAGCAAGGTATGGAAGGTCCTAGGTTCGAGTCCTAGTTGGTCCATGTCTCAATATGGCATCAGAGCCATTAGAGTGTCATTGATTGGTTTTTGGAGACATCATGGAAGGATTCTATTTTTGGATTTGAGGAACTGCACTTTTTGGAGGCATCTTAGTGTGTGTGTGAAAAGTGGACTTGTATCTGTATCTGCAATATACAACACTTCAATTAAGTCATTAGATGCATGGTTAGTAAATCAATAATCAATGAACAATATAACCATAACAAAGCGATCCATTGCCTTCTAGTAGATGCGAGTTTAGATTTCTCTCAGATTTTTAAGCTATCCAGTGACTAGACAACACCTAAATGAAGGATTTTTAAATCTATATGAGCATGGATTCAAGCTAGACGGATGCAATATTTAAGATAGACGAATAAAAGATATGCAAGATTAATCTATCATGATTTAAGCAATATTATGAGATAAATGATCTAAATGATTTAACTAATATGCAATATATCAATGCAAATTATCAATGAACCTAGAGCAAAAACAACATAACAATAATACATTCTCCAAGATCTTTTAATGAGAGATGAGAGCCTGGATTTATAGAAAATTCAGAAAGAAACCAATGGCTGAGATCAAATGATGATGAGCGGTCAAGATTTTCCAAGAGGAAGCACATTCAAGGTGAATTGATGTGATTGGATGTTTTTCTCAGTTTTAAAGGAAATTGAACTAAAATTAAGATAAAATCAAGAAAAACTGATTTATTCTCTATTTCATTCAATTTTATTATTTAATTGTTTTATTTGCTTTCTTTGAGATTATTAATCAATTTTTAATTTGTTTTTTCAAGATTATCTCCAATTGATTTCTTTTATCAAATTTTAATTTTTTTTTGTCAATTAATTCCTTTTTTGAAGATTTGTGCTCATAATTTCCAATTGTTCTTTCTTGATTTGTTTCTTTTTTTGAAGATTTGTGGTAAATTGATTTATTTAATTAAATTAATTCCTCTTTTTGATGATTTAATGGCAAATTGATTTATTTAATTAAATATGCAAAAGATATTTAATTAAAATAGATAAGATAATTGTTTAAAATGATTTACCTGGAATGATTTAATTAATTAAATCAATATTTAGTTAATATTGATTGATTAATTTTGCCATGTGACATTTGATGATTTTAGAATTAACTGTGTGCTCAAGATTTATTTAATTGCCTTTGGTTAGGACCTTGGTGACGTTGTCAAGATTAGAGGTTCATGGTTTAGATGACCATTTTTAGGGTATTACATTTGGCCCTCTTTGAATTAATGTGCGAGCAGTGCATTGGTTCAAAGAAAATTTGATGTCTAGGAGATACCAGTTCTGAACTAGATGAAAAGCGAGGTGTTTAGCTTGATTCGAAGTGACGAAGCTGAATGAAGCCTGATTAAAGTGATATTGATCCTGAACTTGATTGAACTTAGGAACAATAGAAAACAGAAGATACCGAACTTGAACTTGATTGATCAAGAAGCGGATCTTACTGATCTAGAACTTGATTGAACTAGACACAGTGAGTGATGAAAAAATTGATCTTGAACTTGATTGATCAAGATACGATGAGTAAAGATAAACTATCCAGCTTGATCCAAAGTGATGAATATCGAACACCTGCTTAGATTGAGTGTGATTAAAGATACTCTTTAAACCCTTGATTGAGTTTAAATGAATAATCAACTTGATGAAAAGTGATGAAATTGATTAACATTAAGAGATTGATTTAGATAAAAGACAAATATCAGCTTGATTTGAAGCGATGAAACTAATATGCCCCTAGAGATTGATTTGATTCAGATGGTCGAGAAATTTCAACTTAATATAAAGCGATGAAGTTGAGATGCCCCTAGCAATAAGAATTTGATTGATTTTCTTTAGTTGAAAAGATTTTGCTTGACTTTTGATGAAGATTTGAAAATTTTCTTGACATTAAAGAATGTGAGGTCATAAGGTCACGAGTATGCCCCCTTGGGAGAAAAATCGAAAGATAGTGAGGGTACATAATGATTATAGGCAATATTGAGCGATGATAAGTTGTTTTGAACACAAATGGATTCAAAGGAATTTTTGAAAATTTTGCGTTGATTGATAAGGAATTGAGTGCAAAGTTGATTTGTAGAAATTAAATTGAGATTCAGCATTGATTAATGAGAAATTGAGTGCAATTAGAAGAGAGAATGAGCTTTTGATGAAAAGCACTAAGTGGTCCAAATTTTGTGAAATTTCGATGAGAGAGTTGACATCAGATTTCGATTTTGATCCTGAAAATGGACTCAGGATAACCAATTTACAAGCTCATGATTTGATTTCATCGTACTTGTGTTGATTGATTATGAGATGTTGTTCTATATTCTTTATTCTATATGTATGCATTTCTTTTCAGTATGTAATGCAAATGATTATGGATGTCTATTTTTGTTTTTTTTATATGCAAATAAATGAATGTGAATGAGTGTCTAGTAATGTAATATTTTCATTTTTCTATGCAATAAGATGAATGCAGATGAGTAATAATGAATGTATAAATCTATATAATATGTTTATGTATGCAGCTAACACCTCAAAACACAAGTACTCGATCAGAGAAATGATGAAAAGAGACCACTTAGCTTAGAAATGATGATGCTCCAATTCTCATTCAGAAAATAAAGAAAGCATTGTTACCATATTGAAATCACTCTAAATGTATGAGATGCAGAATGAAATGTAAAATGAGATGCAACCAAAACGTAGTCACTGGATTTGAAAAGCTTAATTATCATCATTGCGTGTTTTACAAACACAATAGGCAGATTAGAGTTCCTTGCTTTTCATGTGCAACATTAATTATCTTGTTTGCAATGACCCTTTTTTCTCGTTCATATCCTTGGATAGATTTCACATGGACCCAGACTGCACAATAAAGAAATTCCCTCAAAACAGACAAAGAAATGATGGGAACCTCCCTGTAGCATTCAAATAAGCGGAGTTGAGGTATGTGAGGCAATTTCACCTTGATGTGAAGGCTCTTATCACAGACACCCAGCTAATTTAGATGTTTCCATATCATTGGGATCATTCCTACAAGAAGAAAACAAGAAAATAGTACGCCCCCAATCCTTTCTCCTCTTATTCAAGATAGACTTCCTCAAGTTACTCAGAGGGATAATAATCGAAAACCAATATAAAAGACAGCACACAAAGAAAATTTTCATGCATAGCTCAAATTGTTTTAGTGATTGTTTTCCGTTATGTTGTTTTGCTTGTTAACTCAGTGACAAAACTCTTCAATAGTTAGGAGATAGGTGACTAACTTGGAGTGGACGACCAAGTATCATTGACGTAAAGATGACTTGGTTGATACTTCTTAGGACATGTAAAGTGATTTGTCGATTAACCTAAGACTAGGACAATGATCAATTTCAAGCCATGAGGTTTCCAACATACCGGGATGTCACAAAAGTGACTCAAAATTATGTACAAACAAAATCAAAGAATGGCATGAAAGTGGGAATGCCAACGTTATGTTGATAGATGAAGCGCTTGAGTACAAGAGGCGCTTGTTTGCCAGTTTTTCACCTGCTTGGAAAAGATCCCTTTTTTTTAGGACTTTTTCTAATTTTTAGGATTTCTTTAGGACCATTTTATGATTTTTATGATTTTGTTCAGAACTTTTTATGATTTTTATGATTTTTTAATGTTTGCCCCTAGTGTCTAGCAAGGTAAAAGGGATTTTGAGTACATGAATGGATAAGCGAATGATGGTGGATGCTTTCAAGGACTATCTCACAACATTAATCAAAGCATACGGTCCAGATATAGCAATGTAAAGCAAGGATTTTAGCAATGTAAAGAAAGGATATAGCATAATGAAGCCATATGGTCCAAATAAGTGGCCATGTCAAGAGGTTTGTGGAAAACATGTTTTTGCATTTTGTCCATATCTGTTGATCAAGATCAAGGGATAGATTTGGATGGGAGGTAGATAGGATAAGCAAGATCAAAGGGAGTAGTGAAGGATGTAAGCGAGCAATGGAGAGGATCTAAAGGGTCTAGATAAAGTGTAGTATATAGGACACATGCAAAACCTGTAAAGATCCTTAACCTTGTAAAGATAAAAGGTGGAAAAGGGATATGAATGTAGATAGAGCGAATGAGGGATAATGGAGGATGAAGGATAATGGAGGAAAAAGGATAATAGATGGATGTACATGGATGGAACTTGCCCCTAGTGTAAAGTACAAAAGGATAATGGATTACGCATAACGCCTGTTTGCCAGGTAATCATCATGGTACTTGCCCAAGGTGCCACAAGAAGTGGTTTTCACACAAGGATGAATTTATGTCTCTTTACTTCTTTTTTTTCTAATTTGTTTTTTTTTTCACTTTTTCATCATTTTTTTTTTCTTCTTTTTGGAGGATAATGAAGGCCTGCTAGGGGATGGAAGAACGACCACAACGTCTAGCTTCTTTGGATTGTACCCTTATAATATGTGTTGCAATACACCATGGCTATAAAGGTATGTGTAGCGTCCTAAAATTGCGACACTTGCAATTTCGACTGCATTTCGTTCTTCACGATGGCGACGCAACACGCAACCTGAATGGAGACCCCGAAACTTGCTCACGACACCAAAAACTGCATTTTTCAAGTACCCTGGCCTGAACCTCCTTGCACCCTGATGCCCTGGGAGGTGGGACTAGAGCGCCCAGCACCCTGGTCCCTCAAGACCAGGGCGCCCAGTGCCCTGGTCCCTGGGTCCTATTTTGGGCCCGGTCTCCTAAGGGGTCTCGGGTCTTTTTGTTTGCAATTTGGAAATTAACTTTCCTGGTTGGCCTAAGGTCGGGAAAATCAATCTATCAGCCCTAATTGACAAGTATATAAACTACATTTTTCTCTCTCATTTGGGGAGAACATATACATGATGAAAAAGGCGTGGAAACTATACTCAAGCATTCAAGCATTCAAGCATTCCTTCTAAGTCTCCATTCAAGGCTAAGTGTTGCATTCAAGACAAGGATTCAACCATTGAAGAGGAGATCACATACTACTACAACATACAACATACAACATCTAAACCTTCGCACATAAGGATACCAACATCCTTAGAACAAGGTATTAGTACTTGTTTTATAGTCATTTACATTTACAGCTCTTGCTCATTTCTTGGTTAATTTCAAAACCGGGGTTTGACCTAAAGGCAAACCCCTAATCCCTAACCCCCCAATCGTCTTCACTTTTCTGTGTGTAGGTTGAAGGTACGCGGCTGAAATTGAAGATCTGGAATCCTTGTGCAGAGACGAACAGATCCCCCTTCGTTTCGCGGATTTTTCGGAGGACTGTGGCGCTGGGCGCCATCGTCCAGACAACTTTTGCTCAAATTTGCAGGACAGCGCCATATCAACATTTTACTGCTAATTCCAGGTCCGCAGCTTCATACTGTATTCCTATCTCAGTTTATAAGCGAATCTTTCTCACTTTCTATGCATTCCTAGCTCAATTCTTCTATGCACATTCTTTACAAAAGAGGGTAGCCTTGCTGTCTTAACCCTTGAAACTCATTTAGCATCCAATCTTGCGTTGCATGGGATTGGATCTTGTGGGTTTCAACCCCTCTTTTGAATGTAAAGTCTCCCCCCTAAGTGAAAACCATCGAATCCTAGCGAACCTCCCTTCTCTCTCCTTGGAGTTGGAAGAGGGGAGAGCAACTAGGGTTCGATCGCGATTTTTCCGCTTTACAGTATGCTAAAAAATGTTGGCACGATAATAAAATGAAACTACGGCAAATATTTATGCAAAGGATTGGATAGGAGGGATGGAAGGGTGGAAAATAGGTGTTGGATAATGGATGGGATGTTGGAAGAATTGTGTATGGCTAGATGGAAATGCTGGAAAGATCAACATTGGCACACACCGTGAGGGATGGTGGACATATGGAGGAGAAGTGAATCTTAGATTTTGAGATTTGGATGGAGGAAAGGTTATAGATTTTGGGGCATAAGAACCCAAAATGGATGAAGGAGGTGATGGAGGAATAGACTCAGAAGGTTTGGATGGAGGAACAACAATTTTGGATGCCAATTTTGATTTTTCTTGAGACTTTTGTGCTTCAAGTAGCCACTTAGGGATCCACATGGTTTTTGATTTTTCATGTTTTTGTAGTTCCTTAGAGTGCATTTCTTGTACAAGTGCCTTAGGAACCCATATAAATTTTGAATTTTCTTCTTTCTTTGTGGGCCTTTGTGATGTTTTGTATTTTTCTTTTTCTTTTTCAATCATATTTTTCTTTGTTTTGACATGTTGATTAGATGGGACATGTTGATCCTTGAATACATGTGGATTACTTGACTTATAAATTTTATGTCTGGCATCCAAATTGCTTGGAGGGAGATGTGTGGGTAGATAGGAATGATATGAAGGTATTTTAGATGGATGGAAGGTACTCAAAGATGTGTGCCTTTGTTGATCCTGCATAAGGGATGGAGGGATATAGGGACCTAGAATGGATGGAAGAGGTGAAGGGGAAGGCATGTATTTGGATTTAACTGGAGAAATGTAGGATTTATGAGAGATACCAACATTTTGAGAGTGAGAAATGTAGCCAATATAATCAAGATTTTCTTTTATATCAGGGGGTTCTAATATACCATGTTCATGAATGTCTAACCCTTTTCTTTGATAATGCATGCTTTGAAAGATCTTTTTAACAAAGGGTTTCTTCTTACTTTTAATGCTAGAGGCAAGTCCATTTTGAAGTGGAGGTGGCTTGCAAGGTATGATAGGATCATGAAGTGAACATGGAGGATTATGACAAGGGGATGAAGGGATACTTTGATCTTGACATGGAAGAGGACCATTGGATAGAGTAGGAAGGGTGTTTGACTCTTCATTTTGAATAGGATCGTTTGAAAAGGTGGAAGAGGCATCATGATCTTGCTTAGGAAGTGGATTAGGAATGGGATTTGGAAGGATGCTTTGCTCTTGAGATGGAAGGGGTTCATCTTGGAATAAATAGAAAGGTATAAGGGGATCATCATGGGATTCTAGTGAAATGGGATCTTTTTCAATCATTAGATGGGATTGTGGAGTTTTGGTGTCTTGATTTTGATTTATGATAGGACTTGTTTCTTCATTTTTCAGATTATCCTCTTGACATAGAGTCACTTCTAAAGAAGGGGTAGGCTTGTGCATAGGCAAAGGGGATTCTTGGAAGATCTCCATATTTTGACATGATGGGGAAGCATTAGTGGGACTCTCTGGAGTGGGTATGTTTGGAATTGAAGTGTATGATGGCATAGGATCTGGGATTTTTAAATCATGTGAGAAACTTGTATCAATAATGGCATTAACTTGGATTTCCATAGGAGATAGCCCTTGACGGTCAACACGAGAAGTTTTATTGTTTGAATGAGATGGTATGGATTGTTGTTGAGAAGGCTTAGGAGATGAAGGCATCATGGAAGGGAAGGAGGCTACATATGGAGCCTTGCTAGATATAGGTTCGTGATTTTGATCATGCTTAGAAATAGTTCCTTCTTTTTCTTTAGGTGAGTCATTAGGATCTTCAATTTCAATGACAACATTATTAATGAGATCTTGAATCTTATGTTCTAATTCTATGCAATGCAAAGTCTTATGTTCATTTTGTCTATGATATGCACAATACTTACTCAAAAATTCCCATCCCCATGTGGTCTTTTTATGTAATATGATAAGATTGTTCTTAAGAAGCTCTTCCAAAGATGACTCAATAAATTGCCCCAAAGGTGTAAACTGTCTATCTAGGGAATATTTTGAGGAAATGTCTTTATGTCTTAGTGAAGGTGTTTTGTGATCTTGTTTGAGATTTGGCTTTTGATCGTCAATTATTTGTTGGTATTTGATTGTCAAATCATATAATTGTTTTAGCATTCCTTAAAGTTTCTCACTCTTGATATCATGCATTTGTTTTTTAAATGGAGTCATTGATTTATTTTGTTGGATTTACATGTCATATATTTCTTTCTTGATATCTTGAAATATTTGAGCAAAGATGGCCATGGGAATTGGAGCTAAAGTATCCATGAGATTTTTACTTTTGTCAAAAAAAAAATTTAGAAGAGCTTCTGGTTTGAAATCTTGTAGTTGTGGGTTCGAGCCCCACAGTGGGTGCCAAAAATGTGGTGTGTGAAAAGTGGACCTGTATCTATATGGGCAATACACAACACTTCAATTAAGTCATTAGATGCATGGTTAGTAAATCAATAATCAATGAACAATATAGCCATAACAAAGTGACCCATTGCCTTCTAGTAAATGCGAGTTTATATTGCTCTCAGATTTCTAAGCTATCCAGTGACTAGACAACACCTAAATGAAGGATTTTTAAATCTATATGAGCATGAATTCAAGCTAGATGGATGCAAGATTTAAGCTAGATGAATAAAAGATATGCAAGATTAATCTATCATGATTTAAGCAATATTATGAGATAAATGATTTAAATGATTTAACTAATATGCAACATATCAAGGAACCTAGAGCAAAAACAACATAATAATAATACATTCTCCAGGATCTTTTAATGAGAGATGAGAGCCTGGATTTATAGAAAATTCAGAAAGACACCAATGGCTAAGATCAAATGATTGTAAGTGGTCAAGATTTTCCAAGAGGAAGCACAATCCAGGGGAATTGATGTGATTGGATGCTTTTCTCAGTTTTAAAGGAAATTGAACTAAAATTAAGATAAAATCAAGAAAAACTAATTTATTTTCTATTTCATTCAATTTTAATATTTAATTGTTTTAATTGCTTTCTTTGAGATTATTTATCAATTTTTAATTTGTTTTTTCAAGATTATCTCCAATTGATTTCTTTTCTCAAATTTTAATTCTTTATTTGTCAATTAATTCATTTTTTGATTTATTTCCTTTTTTGAAGATTTGTGCTCATAATTTCCAATTCCTCTTTCTTGATTTGTTTCCTTTTTTGAAGATCAATGGTAAATTGATTTATTTAATTAAATTAATTCCTCTTTTTGATGATTTAATGGTAAATTTATTTATTTAATTAAGTATGCAAAAGATATTTAATTAAAATAAATAAGATAATTGTTTAAAATGATTTACTTGGAATGATTTAATTAATTAAATAAATATTTAATTAATAATGGGGTAAGTGCACAAAGATAGTGGTCAAAAAGTGGGGTATAAGTGGACACTTTTTTTCTGAAATCAGGTGAACCTCAACTTGGAGGCAAAATTTGAAAGTCATCCACTCAAGATATGAAGATAATCAAAGAATAAATATTGTAGTACTCGGAATCTAGTTTCCAAACTACTAAACTTTTTCAAAATTGGATAAGACTAAGGGGTCCAAATCCTTCGCACATGAAAAATTGACCCTGTTTTTTTCTGAAAACCATAACATAGTGTCTGATGTGCGCATCAAAAAAGTCATAGTTAGATTTAGTATTTTGACAAATCCTTTGGCAGAAAGATAGTTAAGAGTGAGCAGTAGAAGATGTGTGTTTTTTTGTAATTTTTTGTTGAGTATTGTTTTTTTATGATTTTTCCAGTCGAGCACATCCTGAAAATTTGATACATGTTCGTGCGCGAAGCATAAGTTGCACTAAACAAATCAAAAATACAATTTAAAAAAAAAAATTTGTAAAGAATCAAGTGTACTACAATAATATATAAATTTTTTTAAATTTGGATAAGTATATCAAAAGTTATTCAAAAAATGGTGCACCTATGTCTGTGAGAACTATGGAGACACTAGTAAAAGAAATTCAATAATAATATGTTATTGTTGTTCAAATTGAAAACAAATTATATGGTTAGAAAGCTCAGAAGATGGGTAAAAATATGGTGGCAATTTTAGAAATACCCACTTTATGAAGTGTAAACCTGATGATGACAAAGTCAATAAACTAAGTTGATAAAATAAAACACGTCAAAAATGAGAGAAATGGAGGGAAATCAAACTTCCAATCCATAGCTTTGTCATCTAGGCCTATTTCCAAACCTAAATAGTCAAAAGCGCGTACGGGGTACTTATAGTGTAAGCAGCGCGTACGTGCTTATTTTCCTATAAACAATGCGTATGCACTACCTTTACTATAAACAGTGCGTACGCGCTATTGTATAATATGATATTCTATGTATAATATGTATATATAACTATAATATATGTAATATATAATATGTGTATAATATGACATTGTATATATATAATATATTGTTGGATTTTGCCAAGATCAAGAGGTCAATGAAATGTACAAGATAGAGACATAATATGGGACAAGAATAAACTGTATTCTCATCAATAGAAAAATGATCAACAATCAACTGGATTATCGTTGTTTTATACAATGTAGATGAGCCTGCTTATATAGGCAAGGCTAGGGATATGTATGAGCACACAAATATGACATGTGGCTCAATAAGAAACAAGGGTAGGTAGGAAATATGTGTGGGTAGGTAGGAGAAATAATATAATATTCCACATGAGGTGGATCACCCACCGAAGGTGGAATTATCACTCCACAATAAGTGGATATGATAGTGTAATAACAAGATCAACACCATAAGAGGTGGAATTTCTCCTACACACACTATCCCAATGTGACACAAACACCCAAGTGTCTCATATCCAAACTACTATGAAATGCATTATCCTAAGTAAACTTAAGTAAGTGTAATAATATCCATGATGAATAATTATTTACACCAACACCCCCCCTTAAGTGCAACTTAGGGGAATGCACTTAAGTCTACAATGCAACTAAGCAATGCAAGATGGGTCCCGGCTACGAGGCCATGTTAGGTACCCATGCACAAATGCAAATGCATGCAAACCAATGCAATGAAATCTCTCACAAAGTGGGGAAAGAGAGAAAAACCCAATGGGAAAAAACCCTCCCCCAAAAAGAGAGATGAAAGCTATACAAGAGAACTCTCAAAGAAGTATGTGAGGAACAAAACCCCATGTGAGGAAAAAGTCCCCCCCATATGAGAGAAGAAGAGAAGTCAAACTGTGATCCTCCCGCAATGAAGAATCTGCACCAATGATAGAAGCTCGATGTATGAAGAAATTGCTCCATGAACGTCGAACAACATTCCTCCCCTTAGGAAGAAACAAAACCAAAGGTGCATCCATGAAGTCTCCCCAATCATGAAGGGAAGATGTATGAAGAAAACTCATGATGAAAGGAATCTCTGAAAACTGCTCAAGTGTCCCCATGTCGATGCTGAAAGATACCCCTTCCAAAGGTGGTAAACTGTGCCACACTGCTGAAAAAGGCACTCCAAGATCTAGTGGAGATGGATGTAGAACAATATCCAAAGACTCATGTGTCTCCTCAAAGAATAAAGAGACCTCCTCCAACTGCTGTACATAAGTATCCACAATCATGTCAACCTCGAAAGAATGATCATGTAGAGAATGAACAAGAGGGTCAGAGTGTGCCCTCGCAACAATCGAAGAAGGATCATCTTCATCAAAGAGAAGATGTATGTCATCAATGATGTCTCCCAAATCTGCAATGTAGGATTCCACAAACAAACCTGCAATATCTGTCATGTAATCATCCCATGAATCTGAAGCTGGAAGACAATGTATATCCTGCTGCACTGAATCACATGAAGGCAAAACTGTCGCACTATCTGCATCATCAGGTGCAATAGGTGATGTGATATCAATATGAGAAGATGAAATACAAGACTCAAGAACAGGGTTACATGTGAGAATCCCCAAGTTCAAGTGTCCAAAGTTCTCCTCAAAATCTGAATCATCACAATAAGTGTGATCATAATGTGTAGAATCATCAAATGTGAAATCATCATCATCAACAAAATCTGAAAAGGAGTATAACCGAGATGCATGATCAACCACCCCAGTTGCAATGATAGCTCTAGTCTCCATGTCTCTAATAAAAACTGAGTCAGGTGTGAACTCCACAACTCTCTTAGTTGCGCCATGTGTGATTTGATAGATAGAAAGGAGATTGTTTGTCAAGTGGGGTACACACAACACATCATTGAAGGAGTTATCCCCAATGTCAATAGATCCTTTCCCAATCACATTCATGTATGTATGATTGCCCATCAAAATCTGTGGCATGGTGCAAGGCTCAAATGTAGAGAACATAGACTGTGAAGATGCCATATGATGAGAAGCCCCTGAATCTAGAAGCCATCTCTCTGAAGTATGATTTGTTGTAGCACATAGAGCTTTTCCTTTTCTTGTTCCAAAAGAGTGAGTTTTTCCACTTGTAGAAGCCATGAATGCTTGCCCTTTTCCTTTTGAATGTGAGGAAGTGGAAGTTGATGAATCATCCTTCTTGTAGACTTTAGGCAAATCAATGTTATACTTTTTGATGATATGTGTGAGCTCATCAATCTTCTTAGTATGGCAACGATGTTCCTCATGACCAATGTTTTTACAATAAGCACAAGTAGGTCTCTCTCTCTTTGGTGAATTATCTCTCTTGGAAGAGGATGAATCTCCTTGTGGAGAAGATGGTGCTTTTTCCTTAGGTTTTGATTGCCATTTCTTCTTGTTTGAGTTGTCCTTTCCTTGATTTCCTTTGTTTCCTTGATTTGCCACTAATGCTTGAGACTTAGAAGAAGCCTTAAGAATGCCCATGCTTATCAACTTAGTTTGTTCCATCATCAAAATTTCATTGAAAGCATCAAATGTAGGCATTTTGTAGCTTGAACCCATTGTCATCCTATGAGTTTGGAAACTAGAAACAAAAGCTGCATATTCTTGTGGAAGCTTCCCTATCAAGTTGAATATCAATTGAGTATCCTTTTTATCAATGCCACAATCTTTGAGTTGTGCCCTCAACTCATTTGCCTTAGTGACATAATCTTGTATAGTATCAAAGTTCTTGGGATCTAACATGGTGAGATCACTATCAATTTGATATCCCCTAATCTCATCAACTTGACCATACAAGTCTTGAAACTTTTGCCAAGCATCCTTGATTAGAGTACATTTCTCAATATGAAAAATGAGATCCTTTGATACATACTTTCTTAAGGTACCAATTGCCATGATATTTTTAGTGAGCCAATCTAAGTGACCAACTGGATCAGCCTTAGGATCAGCTGGAGCAACAATAGTTCCATCAATGTAATGAGTGAGTCCTTTTTCCATAAGTTTACTCCATGCATCAATTTTCCAAGTAGCATAGTTATGTGGAGTTAAGAGAGGAAACTTAGAAGAACCCATAGCAGCAAAAAGGAAAGAACACAAGAGCACAAAAGAACAAGAGACACCCCCCAAATTCAATCAATCAAAGTACCCCCCCAAAAGTGATGACTTTGGCACTTTATACTTAGTGCGATTACAATGAGCCACTTGCAAAACAAGGCAAAGTGGACTTATGATGCAAATTTTACAAATTCTCAAATGAGATACAAGAGACTTCAATCAATAGTGCAATGAATCTAACTAAGACTCAAGCAAATATACAAGTACCAAGATAGCCAAAAATGGCCAAAATCTGAAAGCACAATTTATACTTACAATGACATCAATCTAATAGCATCATGTGAAAGTAGATGAAAAAATACGCACTTTCAAAAAAAATGGCACCTAAAAGGAGGTTGGATGACCCCAAACGAAGCCTCTGAAGTTGCAAAAACTGGGATTACTCAGGGACAGTCACCAAAAACTGCATTTTCTGAAAAATCCATGCATCAAAATCAAAAAATTCTTTCATCGCTGCGGAGAGCACAAAATTCTAGCCCATTTCAAAAAAAATTGTACCCAAAAAGGAGCAAAAATGAGTAAGTTATGGCCATTTGAAGTTGAACTGCAAAATCAAAAATGCAAATGAGAGGGGGT
Organism: Cryptomeria japonica; assembly: GCF_030272615.1. Taxonomy (NCBI): domain Eukaryota; kingdom Viridiplantae; phylum Streptophyta; class Pinopsida; order Cupressales; family Cupressaceae; genus Cryptomeria; species Cryptomeria japonica. The sequence goes on along the minus strand of NC_081408.1, from coordinate 760,559,479 downwards.
CCAAAAATTTTCAAACCCTGCTGATGTGGCACTGACGTCAGCAAAACACTGTGTTAAATTTGACGGTCGTATGACCGTCGCCAAAACTTCACACCTATGCTGACTGTGTTGTCCGTACTATACGGACAGTTGGCTGTGCGATCCGTACTGTACGGATGCTGATGTGGCAGGGTGACTGGGCGATGATGTGGCACGCTGACGTGTCACTGTACGGAATAGCTGACGCTGCGTACGGAAGAGGTTGTCTGTCTGTACGGTCCCCCACGTGGCGAAGGAGCTGACCTGTCTGGACGGGCGGTGCTAAAGGCGGAGGGCGCCGGCGGCAACACGGCACGGAGGACGGGCGGGTGGCGGCGTTCGTGGCAGCGCCGCTGGGCGGAGGGATGGTAGAGCCGCCAGCGGGGAGGAAAGGACGCAGGAGTTCCTGGAGACGGCACAGCGGCGGACGGGGGGGCCACCGTCGGGGAGGAGACGCCGGGAGCGTGGCACGGCGGGCGGTGGACTCGGCGAGGATATGGTGCTGCCGGAAGGACGGACAGTCTGCAGAAAGCGGTACACCTGCGACCTACAGGTTACGGGAGTACGGGGGGGGTCTGCGGACCCCCCAAAAACCAAAAGTTTTTTTTGATTTTTTTTTTTTTCGAATTTTTTGCTTTTTCAAATTTTTTCAATTTTTTTGATTTTTTTTGAATTTTTGAAAAAACAATTTCAGAAATAAAGAAATTTTTTTTTGAAAAATATATGAATATTCGAAAAATCCGTACGATTAGCAAAATTGGGGAAAAAAAATTTTCTCACCAAAATAGGCCAACTTTATAACCAAAATTCATGGAAATGGCCTTCCGGACGCAATGGAGAGGTCGGATCTGGTCTAGGACGCCTCCAAATGATGCTGCTCCTCAGATCTGCCTCTTGACGTCACAATAATGCCTCTTCAAGACGAATCAATGAGACTCCAAGAGCTCTGATACCATGTTGGATTTTGCCAAGATCAAGAGGTCAATGAAATGTACAAGATAGAGACATAATATGGGACAAGAATAAACTGTATTCTCATCAATAGAAAAATGATCAACAATCAACTGGATTATTGTTGTTTTATACAATGTAGATGAGCCTGCTTATATAGGCAAGGCTAGGGATATGTATGAGCACACAAATATGATATGTGGCTCAATAAGAAACAAGGGTAGGTAGGAAATATGTGTGGGTAGGTAGGAGAAATAATATAATATTCCACATGAGGTGGATCACCCACCGAAGGTGGAATTATCACTCCACAATAAGTGGATATGATAGTGTAATAACAAGATCAACACCATAAGAGGTGGAATTTCTCCTACACACACTATCCCAATGTGACACAAACACCCAAGTGTCTCATATCCAAACTACTATGAAATGCATTATCCTAAGTAAACTTAAGTAAGTGTAATAATATCCATGATGAATAATTATTTACACCAACATATATTAAACATATATATACACATGTAAGTGTATCGTCTCTCCCTCTCAAATGAATACAAGGTCTCTCTCTCTCTCTCTCTCTCTCTCTCTCTCTTCTTCTTTCCCTCCATACCCCACTGCAACTATGTCTGCACTTCTATAGAAGTTAGTGAATTTATTTCTTGTCTGCAACTTCCTCTTTGATTTTTATCATGTATTCTCTCCTAAAAATATTGACCGATGGATTTTTGTGTGTATATTGAATAGGAGGAATAGGGTTTGAAATTGAACCACAAGTGTATTACTGTGACAAACAAGGAAACTTGTAGCAATATTCTTCTCGAATGTGTTTTTAATGAGCAGAGCAGATGTGGAAAATAGTGTCAAAAAAGCAACATGATGAGTCAGAGTACTTGCAATATGTTTTTCAAAAGAAAACAATAGGTAGGAAGAGAAAGAGGGAGAGTAACACAGATGATGTCCTGTAGAATGATAGTGGTGGGTATGTGAGAGTTCCCATGTTGTTACACAACACCTATCACCTAAAGAAATTAAAGTTCATTTTATGCATCACAGTGGTAGTATATGATGATCATCACTTGTCAAACAGCTTGGAATGGTACATACCCATGAAAGAAATCAAGTGTGTAATTCCTATAGTCACAATCAAGATCAGTCTTATAACCTTGTAAATTTAATAGCATCATATGTTTTAGAACTTAGGTAGTACTCTTAAGGTTAGGTCAAGCTCTTACACTTGCTTTTTAGTGAAGCCTCGTTGTTTGTTCACTTGGAGTCTCGTTGTATGATGTTCTATTCATAACTTTAAATTTAATATATCATTTTATTAGCCCACCATATGACCCCTTAGGTGTCATTAGAGGTTGTATTGTTTCCTAGGAGGTCATATGGTATCCTGTGAACCCTTAAGACCCATCCTCTTTCTCTCCCCCCTACTCTCCCCCTCTCCCTCTCTCTCTCTCCCTCTCCCTCCCTCTACCTCTCTCCCTCTCTCTACCTTCCCTCTCTCTCTCTCTCTCTCTCTCTCTCTCTCTCTCTCTCTCTCTCTCTCTCTCTCTCTCTCTCTCTCTCTCTCCCTCTCCCTTCCTCCATAACCCTTCTCTCCCACACCCCCTCTTCTCTCTCCATCTCCCTCCCTCTACCTCTCTCCCTCTCTCTACCTTCCCTCCCCCGTCTCTCTCTCCCTCTCTCTCCCTCTCTCTCTACCTGCAATATGTTTTTCAGAAGAAAACAATAGGTAGGAAGAGAAAGAGGGAGAGTAACACAGATGATGTCCTTTAGAATGATAGTGGTGGGTATACGAGAGTTCCCATGTTGTTACACAACACCTGTCACCTAAAGAAATTAAAGTTTGTTGTATGCATGGCAATGGTAGTATATGATGATCATCACTTGTCAAACAGTTTGAAACGGTACATACCCATGAAAGAAATCAAGTGTGTAATTCCTATAGTCACAATCGAGATCAGTCTTATAACCTTGCAAATTTAATAGCATCATATGTTTTAGAACTTAGGTAGTACTCTTAGGGTTAGGTCAAGCTCTTACACTTGCTTTTTAGTGAAGCCTCATTGTTTGTGCACTTGGAGTCTCGTTGTATGATGTTATATTCATAACTTTAAATTGAATATATCATTTTATTAGCCCACTATATGACCCCATAGGTGTCATTAGAGGTCAAATTGTTTCCTAAGAGGTCATATGGTATGCTATGACCCCTTAAGATCCCTCCTCTTTTCCTTTCCCCTACTCTCCCCCTCTCCCTCTCTCTCTCTCCCTCTCCCTCCCTCTACCTCTCTCCCTCTCTCTACCTTCCCTCCTCTCTCTCTCTCTCTCTCCCTCTCCCTCCCTCTACCTTCCCTCCTCCTCCTCTCTCTCTCTCTCTCTCCCTTCCTCCATACCCCTTCTTCTCTCCCACCCCCCCTCTTCTCTCTCTCTCTCTCTCTCCTCTCTCTCTCTCTCTCTCTCTCTCTCTCTCTCTCTCTCTCTCTCTCTCTCTCTCTCTCTCTCTCCCCCTTCCTCCATACCCCTTCTTCTCTCCCACCCCCCTCTTCTCTCTCTCTCTCTCTCTCTCTCTCTCTCTCTCTCTCTCTCTCTCCCTCTCTCCCTCTCTCTACCCACCCTCCCCCCTCTTCTTTCCCTCTCTCCCTCCCTCTACCTCTCCCTTCCCCCCATCTTCTCTCACTCTCTCCTTCTCTCTCCTTCTCCCCTCTCCTCTCCCTCTCTCTCCCTCTCCCCTCTCCCTCCCTCTCCCTCCCTTCCCACCTCTTCTCTCCTTCTCTCCCTCTCTCTCCCTCTCCCACCCCCTCTCTCTCTCTCACTCTCTCTCTCTCCCTCCTTCCCTCTCTCCCTCTCTCTCTCCCTCTCCTCTCTTCCTCTCCTCTCTCTCCCTTCCTCCATACCCCTTCTTCTCTCCCACCCCCTCTTCTCTCTCTCTCTCTCTCTCTCTCTCTCTCTCTCTCTCTCTCTCTCTCTCTACCTTCCCTCCCCCCTCTTCTCTCCCTCTCTCCCTCTCTCTCTCCCTCTCCTCTCTCTCCTTTCCCCCCTCTTCTCTCCCTCTCTCCCTCTCTCTTCCTCCATACCCCTTCTTCTCTCTCTTCTCTCTCTCTCCCTCTCTCCCTCTCTCTACCTTCCCTCCCCCCTCTTCTCTCCCTCTCTCCCTCCCTCGACCTCTCCCTTCCCCCCATATTCTCTCCCTCTCTCCCTCTCCCCTCTCCCTCCCTTCCCCCCTCTTCTCTCCTTCTCTCCCTCTCTCCCTCTCTCTCCCTCTCCCTCCTTCCCTCTCTCCCTTTCCCACATCCCCTCTTCTCTCCCTCTCTCCCTCTCCTCTCCCTCTCTCCCTCTCCCCCTCTCCTCTCCCTTTTTCTCCCTCTCCCACCCCCCTCTTCTCTCTCTCTCTCTCCCTCCTTTCCTCTCTCCCTCTCTCTCTCCCTCTCCTCTCTCTCCCTTCCTCCATACCCCTTCTTCTCTTCCACCCCCCCTCTTCTCTCTCTCTATCTCTCTCCCTCCCTCTACCTCTCTCAAGAGCATGTACGAGGTACTGAAACTATTAGTTCCCTTCCCTACCATAACTTTTTTAAGGCTTAGTAGCACGTACGCGGTACTTATTACTCATAAGCATGTACGGGGTACTATTCCCATTATTCGTTACCCTGCGATAACATTTTTAGGCTTAGTAGCGCATATGTGCTACTTATCAAGCCAGAATGGGAAAAAGGAATATCATTGGGCTTGTCAACATTTTATGGTCTAACAGCGCGATCGCGATTATTAATGTAGCGCATATGCGATTTATAGACATAGTTTTAGTTTCCCAAGAGCCTCAATGGCCTCAAAAGAAGTTTTTGAGGTTGTTGAAGGCCCCACTGGAACTATGTCTGCACTTCTATCACTGTTGTATACATAAAAGTAAGTGAATTTTTTATTTTTGCATGATTTTAAATGATTGAATTGTTGTTTTTATTAGTTTTTTGTTTTCACATGGTTTCAAATGATTGAATTGTGATTGTTTAATAGTTTGATTCCAAAAAATAGTGATAAGATGCATATTTATGGTTATTTATTTATTTTTGAACTTTTCTTTACATATATATGTAATATGATTCTATTTAGGTCAACTGATCTCAACCATGGGAAAGAACAAGCGAGGAACGATGGAACAACGAGAGGCTCAAAAGGAAAGAAAAAGGCAATGTATGAAGAAATTGCGTGACATAACAACAATGGGAGAAGAAGGTATGTCAACCTCAACATCTCAATTCGATTTACCAAATGAATATAATGCACCTAATGCAATTGAAGAAGAAACATTTGATAATTTACCATTTGAACCTAATGCAATTGAAGAAGAAACATTTGATAATTTACCGTTTGAACCTAATGCAATTGAACAAGATACCACATTGAATAATCAATTAAATGATGAACATATTACACCTTCTCTACTTGATGAATTGAATGTACATAATGCACCGATGTTAACACCTCCTAGAATCATTCGTAGGAAACCAAAGTATCTAATTGACATTGATGAGAATATATTGAAGTCAATGCCAAATAAAATGAATGAACGAATATGTAGGAGAATGGTTAAAAGAATTGGAAAAGCTATTTTAAAAACTTAAATCAAACTGCAAGATGTCAATTAATTGTTCAAATGATTAAAAATTTGAATTTTAGAGAAACAATGAAAATTCTAGGCCTAAGATGATCTGAAAGTAACAGTGAAAGAACTTTGTCAGAAATCTATTTGATGCATATCAATCTATTGGTTCAAAATCACATAGTAAAGATTCTAATGCCACTCAACATGTCATTACATCAACCATAATGAGCAAGAAAATAAAAAAAGATCGTTTGATAAGCAAAACAAGTAAGTCATTAAACGTTAGTAGAACAACATTAAGTAAAGCATTAAAGAGGCAAGAACAAATAGAGGAACCTAACAAAAATTTTCTTTGGGCATTCTCGGGTAGACTACCATGCAAAGACAAGGTTGTTGTAGATGCACTAAAAACATTAATTAAATTTTTTTGGCATGACAACACAAGAGTATCGCCCAACCAAAGAGATGTTAGATTGCAAATTGGGTCTAAAAATCATGAGCCACATGCGAAACACTATTTGGATATGACTCAAACTAAATTTTATGAAAGATTCCTTCAAAAGTTTCCTCAAATGAAAATTTCTCAAAGATTTTTTGAAATGGCAAAACCTTTTTATTTTAAGATTAATCATGTACGCACCACGTGTTGTTGTAGGATGCATATTGAATTTTCCATGCATTATGATATTTTTCATCATATTTGTTCTACTTTGCACACTAACGATGTTTTGCAAGAATGTAATATACAAGCACCTCCTAAGTCAGCAAGAGAATTTATTTCAAGTGTGCTATGTAATAGACATGATGGTTGCATTTATTATAAGATGCCTTTTTTGGAAGGTTCTTGTGCTATATGTGGTGGTTTGCAACATTTACCAAGATGCATACATTTGGAGAGCACACATGAAATTGGTACGAAATTAGTTTCTTTTAGAAAATACAAGACAGTCACCTATGGAGTTAAAGATGGAAAAGATTTGAAGAGATGTGAGCTAGTGAAAAATGATATATGTGTAGCTCAATTTATGAAAATGTTTCAAGAGAAACTAGTTTATGAGTACATAATGCATACACATAGAGCTCGATGGTTAGATGAGCAATTCAAGTTATGTAAGGACACATTTCCTCTTGGTACCATTGTCTCTATCATTGATTTTGCTGAAAATTATACACTACAACCTCAAAATGAAGTGCAATCCATGTATTATCACTCTACACAAGTTTCTATTTTTGTACACATAGCATTCATGCATGCAGATGATAGCATAGAGGAGGATAGAAAGGTTGTAAGAGAGTATCACTTCTACATAAGTGATGATCATACTCATTCATCAGAGTTTGTACAAGGATGCTTTAAAGTTTTCTATGATAGTTTAAGGGAAAGGACCATACGATACAACCGACACTTAATATGGTCAAGTAATTGCACCGCACAATTCAAGAATGCAAGGATGTTTTATTGGTTGACAAGGATGCATGTGACAAGTGGTGTACAATATTTTTGGAATTTCACTGAGGTTGGACATGGTAGGGGAGATCACGATGGTGCAGGAGCATGTGTGAAAAGAGCCCTAGCCAGGGAAGAATTGAAGTATGAAGGTTATGCATAAATAATTGTGCGATGGTGTAAGTCTACGATGGGTCCAGGTAATCCAGGTACCTCATTGGTTCATAGATATTTTTGGTTGATTACTGAATCTAACATTGAAAGCTATCTAGATTGTTGTACAGTTGCAGGATCAAGTGACATGCACTCATTTATGAGTTCAAATTCAAGTTCATTGGTAATTTATACAAGACAGATGGTATGTTTTTACTCTTCATGCATGTGTTGTTTGTGGGAAGAATGTGAATCAGAAGAGTGGGTTGACAAATGGTCTTGTAGACCATTGGTTCCCATTGATTCATATCAAATTCCTAAAACACTACAATTGATCCAGATGGAGACATCAGTGGATTTTGACCATGTATTCGACCTAGTGGATTCAGGTGATTTTTTGAGTTAATGTTTTTGCAAGTATTCTTTTTGGTTCATTTTGTTGTACATCATACTTTATTTTTGGTATTAATCAACACTATAAAATGTAGGTCATGTGTATGCAGTTGCTGCAGAAGAGAACAATGAAGAAGGAACAAATTACTATTTGTGTCATTGTGTTGAGTCTAAAAGAAAATTGACAACCACAATCATTGATGGAGAGGGTATTGAGTACCCAATAGGGTCTGTTATCGTGACAAGAACATGGCTTCAGAGATACCCTATCAAGAATTATGATGTTTGGTTGTTTGAGGACTTTGAAACACATAGATATATTCTTCATTTTTCTAACCTTGTTGTTGCAACAAATATTCATTTAATGAAGTATCGTGGTAGACCTCATAACAAGATTTTATGGAAAGTTCGTGAATCTAACCACGAGGCAATACTTGACACAATACGGGTTAGAGCCAATCCTGAAGGCTCATTTGATTGATTCTACGGTTCAGAGTAGAATGATTTTGAGAATTTTGTATAAATCATCGATGAATTGTTCTATATTCATTTTTTGTATATATAAATGCCCATGAGCTGATTTTTACATGTTTAGGGGCATAATTTTGTATATTTAAGTGGCAATGAGTTGATTTGTACATATGTACATGCCAAATTTTGTATATTAAAATGGCGATGAGCTGAATCGCACATATTGTAATGCCAAATTTTGTATAAAAGCCCATGAGATGATTTGTATATTAAAATGGCGATGAGCTAAATCGCACATATTGTAATGCCAAATTTTGTATAAAAGCCCATGAGATGATTTGTAAGACAATTTTTTGTATAATCAAATAGCCAAGAGCTGATTTGACCATATTTAGAGGCAAATTTTTGAATAATATGTGACTATTTTGTGTGTCAATGTTCTGTGACTATGTTTTTAGTATATGTGATGTGCCCCTGGTCAATCATAAGCATTCTTGATTCTTGTATAATCATGGATAATTATTTGAGTCATTATCGGGTCATGGGGGTCATAAATTGAGACTAGATACAATTTGAGCAAAAATTATCATTGTTGTCAAAAAAATTGTCAAAAAAGTTGTCAAACAACTTCTACATTGTGTCGGTAGGGTATGACTCTCGATGTTCTGGTGCTTTGGGATGCACAACAGGGCCATGCCTAGTGTAAACCTACTCATCTGGACTCGCTCGCGATGTTGGTTTGTGCATAAGATGAACCGAATCAATTCTAGCCAATCTTGCAACTTTTCCTTGCAAACAACTGACGGTGTTTGGAGCAAGCAAAAAAATGCTACTAATTGAAAATAGCTCCCAGTCACCAAAAACTGAGATAGGCCATTATAGAGGAGCCTCACGCGACCCCACAAGATCAAACAGGTTGACCGTATGTGTCGTGGATTGGAAAAAATAGTCCATCAAATTTTGACAATTTTTTGAACTCGGGGCACTTAAGAGATCACACCGGTATGGTATGACTCTCAATGTTCTGGTGATTTGGGATGCACGACATGGCCATGCCTAGTGTAAGCCTGCCCACCCGGATGTGCTCGCGACATTGGTTTGTGCACATGACAAATAGAATCAATTCTAGCCAATGTTGCAACTTTTCCTTGCAAGCAATTGACGATTTTTGGAGCAAGCGAAAAAATGCTATTAATTGAAAATGGCTCTGATTCATCAAAAACCAAGATAGGCCATTGTAGAGGAGCCTCACACGACCCCACAAGATCAAACAAATTGATCGTATGTGTCATGGATTGGAAGAAACAGTCCGTCAAATTTTGACAATTTTTTGGACTCGGGGTGCTTGAGAGATCGCGCCGGTAGGGTATGACTCTCAATGTTCTGGTGCTTTGGGATGCATGATAGGGCCATTCCTAGCGTAAACCTAACCACCCAGATGTGCTTGTGATGTTGGTTTATGCAAACGATGAACAAAATCAATTCTAGCCAATCTTGCAACTTTTCCTTGCAAGCAACTGATGGTTTTTTGAGCAGGCGAAAAAATGCTACTAATTGAAAATGGCTCCAAGTCGTCGAAAATTGAGATAGGCTATTGTAGGGGAGCCTTACACAAACCCATGGGATAAAATAGATTGACCATATGTATCATGGATTGGAAGGAATAGTCCATCAAATTTTGACAATTTTTTGGACTCAAGGCACTTGAGAGATCGCATCGGTAGGGTATGACTCTCGACGTTCTAGTGCTTTGGGATGCACAACAAGGCCATGCCTAGTATAAACCTGCCCACCCAGATGTGCTCATGATGTCCATTTGTGCATAAGATGAACCAAATCAAATCTAGCCAATCTTGCAACTTTTCCTTGCAAGCAACTGACGGTTTTTTGAGCAGACGAAAAAATGCTACTAATTGAAAATGGCTCCGAGTCATCAAAAACTGAGATAGGATATTGTAGAGGAGCCTCATGCGACCCCACGGGATCAAACAGATCAACCATATGTGTCGTGGATTGGAAAAAATAGTTCATCAAATTTTGACAATTTTTTGGACTCAGGGCACTTGAGGGATCGCACCAGTAGGGTATGACTCTCGGCATTCTGGTGCTTTGAGATGCATGACAGGGCCATGCCTAGTGTAAACCTGCCCACATAGATGCACTTGTGAAGTCCGTTTGTGCACACGACGAACAAAATTTGACCATTGCGAGCATGAGGGTGCTCTTGCACCAAACATATTGTTGTTTATATTCATATTGTTGATTACATATGCAAATATTCATTTAAATTTATAAAAGGACAACCACAAAATACAACGAATACAAAATAATAAACTCATTACACATTTATTGGATCGAATATCGATATTTATATATATAAAAAAAGGCATGTCTGCCAAGTCAATACAAGTATTACAAAAATGCGGCATATGCCATGTCCAAATCGATATACAATAAAAATGTAGAATATATATACATGTATTGGTCATTCTATGACCAAAACTAACACTATATGATCCTAAACTTGTGGTGGGTCATCAAAATCAAGCCTCTTCGGTGCAGTACACAGCTCTGTAGATGGCTACAAAACCACAATTCAAAAGCCAAGTTAGAATTCTTTTGTAGAAAATAGTTCACAATTAACAACATAACTATGCATTTAACTTTAATTCCTTTGCAATTGAATGTAGATTACCTCATCGGCTGATCCAGGAGCTAATGTCTTCGCTCTCCTCTCCTTGTCACTCTTAGGAGTTTTCTTGAAGACATACTTAAATGGATCCACGTTATGGTCGTACTGCGAAGGAGTCTATTGTAGATTGAATGTACAATTAATTCAATTTACTAACATAAAAGATCAAAAATACTTAAAAGCTATAATATAGAGAACAATGACGTACCTGTCCCTGAGATGCTTCTCCAATGGACTGAGGATGGCTCACCATCGATGTAGAAACTGTCGCTATTACCTATACAAAAAATGTACAAAGATTAAATACAATTAATATAATGATAAGTATTGAAGGTTGAAAACAATTAATTTTACATATCAAACAAAAGTGTACCGGATCCTGAGATGCTTCTCCAGTGCAAGGAGGAGGGTTTGCCATTGACAAAATAAGTATGGATATTTCCTATATGAAAAAATTATAAGATTATAATATATCACAAGTTCACATGTACGTGTGCATATAATCATGAAATCAAGAAAATAAAGTAGAGATACATACCTCTTCCCTGTCTTGATCCATGGGCAAATCAGGTGCATTCAACATATCCACAAAGCTCAGTGGCCATTGTACATGTAAAATAGACAAAAAACACTAATCAATCTACAAACCCCAACTAATAATTGATTTCAACATTTTCAAACAATTGTACAACTAAAAATATGTTCAATTACCTTCTTCACATGTTTTGGCATCTTTGAGGAATTCTTTTTCTTAGGACAAACCCTAGACGTGGAGGGGGTACCCTAAAAACACAAAATTAACATGAGATATTAGTACAGATATTAAATTAAACATAATTTTAAAAATCTAAAATGAAATGACTTGCATATTCCATCAAAACAATACATAAAAAGAGTTGTACAAAATATGATACCGTATAGCCTTGTAGGCCAAAATCGATCACTGAGAGTGTGATGTCATCAATCTAGGACATTTTGTCCCCTATCAACACCTAAAAACCAAAAATTGGACCAAGCATTAAAGATAGTTAGTATATCTTGTATTTTTTGAATTCAAAGTGTACTATTCTATTTTAACATGTTACAAAATTTATACCTCAGGCATCGAAGTTGCAGCTATGGTAACTGGGGGAGGCATATGGGATACCACTGCTACATCTTGAAATGCTTATTATTTGTCTCAATTTAAATCGATGTATAAATGAAAATTCATTTATGTAATTACAAATTTAAAGTGACTGATAAATAAAATGTTATGAATTCAAATCAACACACCTGTGTCTGTGGCTCATGGGCAAACACCATCTCCATCAACTCATCTATCAGTGCGACATCCTCAACCATGTGAGCCTGACATCTACAACCACAAATCGTGCACAAATGATATGAGTATCCATCTGCAGTGGCTGCATCATCTATCCCTGAGCATATCCCCGAGCATCTGGCACACATATGCTCGATGGGCTCTCCATTGCCCTCTAACGGCTCATCATCCAATACAATAGGGTGTGCTAATGACGTCCCATGCTGGATGATGGCACCAGTCAATGTTGTGGCCACCTGAAGAGTCTGTAGCTCCATCGACTCTTTCAGCTCTAATGGGACAGCCTAATGCACCTTGGGTTTGGGTGCTAGGGGGCAGCGACTCTCTACAGCTAATCGCCTACGAGTTCCAAGTCTATCTTGGGCAGAGAAACCACCTCTACCATGAAACTCTCTCATGTCAAAATTGTTGGCCGCACATTGAGCACAAACTCACAATATATTTTTCTCAAAAAAAATAATGGCACCTCATAATTATTACAAGGTGGATCATCAAAGACCATCCACCACCTCTGCCAAAAAAGATTCTTCATCTGCGCATTGGTACACCAACGTATGGAAAACCTCTTTGCATTAAGAGGTAATGACTGGCCAGTTTTGGGATCAACAAAAAGGGCACATATTTGTTGTTTAGAAATATTTTTGTTTTTTAACTCCATCGTATGATAGCCCATTGACATAGAATTGACGACACCTCTCCCTAAAGCTTCCCCATTTGGTAATTTATGTGGAAATAGCTATGGCGCCACTAGCTAATGCTTCTAGGCTAGTGGGGAGGGATTGATGATGGTCAAGTTCAGAAGTTTTCAATTTTACAATCAATCTATTGATTTTAGATGTATTTTGTCCTAACTGGTTAATTAATTCTTCCTATGTTTCGGTTGTGCGGTCAAAAGGAGGAATTGGGGGTTGTTCTTGTGCATTTTCAGGAGGTGCATTTGGTTGTTCTTATTCTGGATTAGAAGAATCTGGTTTTTTAAACAAAAAATAAAAAAACTTAATCAAAATTAATGAAATTAAATTCAAAATGTAAAACAAATTGCATAAACCGAAAAGAAAGATAAAAATAAACAAAAACTAACCTTGATCCATAGCTTGGAGGACAAATTTAGCACCCCATTCGTGGTTTAGGTGAGAAAATGGAAAAAAAACAAAGTTAAAAATGCAATTTATGGGTAAATGAGACCCAGTTTTTTTTTAAAAAAAAATTTACCAAGCACCGCGTATGCAGTTTTATTTGGATTATTAGTGCGTACGCACTCATTTTCCTATGAGTAGCGCATACACGCTCATTTTCCAAGGCGTAGCGTGTACATGCTCATTTTCCTAAAAGCAACATGTATGCACTACCTTTTCTAGGCTTGGGAAGAACAAACCTAAGCGCGCATGCAAGAATGTGAAATTTTAAAACCGCGTACGCGCTACTTGTTTTTCCAAGTTTTTTCTGGGTAGTGTCCACTTTTCTGACCACCATCTTTGTGCACACGCCCATTGATTGATTAATTTTTCCATGTGACATTTGATGATTTTAGAATTAATTATGTGCTCAAGATTTATTTAATTGCCTTTGGTTAGGACCTTGGTGACGTTGTTGAGATTAGAGGCTCATGGTTTAGATGACCATTTTTAGGGTATTACACTTAGAGTGTTTTCAACCTCACCATTGCATCCGGGAGGTCGTTTCCATAAAAATCGAGTATAAACTTGACCTATTTTGACGAAAATTGGTTTGGATGAAACAAAAGGAAAAACTGACTTTCTTGGACCTCCTCAATCCAATGGTGACCTCAAATTTGACCCATCAAGCTTCAATAATAACCTGCAATAGAAAACTCCAAAATACACAGCCCCAAATAGCATCAAATTTCTTCATGGTGATCTTGATGAGGAGATTTATATGGAGTAGCCACAGGGTTTCATCCAGATACTTCCTTGGTTAGCATACTAAGGAAATCTCTCTATGGCCTTAAGCAGGCCCCCAGGGCTTGGTACACCAAGATGGATTCCTTTCTTCTCTCAGCAGGGTTCACCAGGTTTCATTCTGATCTGAATGTCTATATTTTGTGATAGGCTGACTCTCACTTGATACTTGTGCTCTATGTTGATGATTGGATCATTATAGAGAGCACCACATCCATCATTAGCAAGGTCAAATCTTCTTTGCATGACAGATTCGCTATGACTGACTTGGGTCTTTTGCACTACTTTCTCAGGATAGAGATTTTGCAGTCACCTTCTGGGATTACACTATCACAGCCCAAGTATGCTCTTGTTCTACTTGCACGCTTTCATATGGCTAATTGTAAGCCTATACTAACTCCCTTTCTTTTAGGAGTCAAGCTTGAGGCTCAATGTTCTTCTCCACTAGTTGATGCCACATTGTATCATCAGCTTGTGGGTAGTCTCATCTACTTGACTCGTACACGCCTTGATATTTTATTTGCGGTTGGCATGGTTTCCCGCTTCATGCAAGAACCACATGAGCTTCATTGGAAAGTCACCAAACGCATCCTTCATTACATCCAAGGTACACATCACTATGGGATTTGCTATGCAGTAGGCACAGGACTTTGCTTAGTTGGTTACACAGACTCCGATTGGGTTGACGATGTTGATGATCGTAAGTCTACTTTGGGTTACAGTTTTCACCTTGGTTCAGGCCTCATTTGTTGGCAGAGCAAGAAGCAACATGCTATTGCTCTCTCTTCGACTGAGGTTGAGTGTCGAGGAGCTATTAACGCAGAGACTGAGACCATTTGGCTTCAACAGATTCTCACAGAGTTTGGGTTCACCACTCCATGACCAAAAATTCTATATTGTGACAATCAGAGTGCTATTGCAATCTCGAAGAACCCGGTCCAGCACCAGCTGACCAAACACATCGAGATTCATATGCACTATATCCGAAAGCTGATTCAAGAGCAGGTCATTTATTTGCAGTATTTTCCTACAGTAGAGCAGGTTGCTGACATATTCACCAAACATTTCACCGAGAGTAAGTTCTAGCAGTTGTGAGCTCTCTTGGGGTTGTGGGATGTATAATTAGGGGGGGTCAGCTAACTTCTCCTTTCTCTCTTATGGGGGGGACTTTTTCCTCTTTGAGGTTTTGTCCTTCTTCTTTGAGAGTCTTTTGTACATTCATCTCTCTTTTGGGGGGGAGTTTTTTCCCACTGGGTTTTCTCCCTTTCTTCGTTTGTGAGAGATTGCATTGCATAGTTTTGCTTGTATGTGCATATTGTACATGGGTACCTATCATGGCCTAGTATTTGAGACCCATCTTGCATTGTTGACTTGAGTCTTCATTTCCCTAAGTTGCACTTAAGGGGGGGTGTTGGTGTAAATAAATATTCATTATGGATATTATTACACTTTACTTAAGTTAACTTAGGATAATGCATCTCTTCATAGTTTGGATTTGAGACACTTAGGGAAGTGTGCACATAGGGATAGAGCTTGTAGGAGAAATTCCACTTTTTGTGGTCTTATTTTGCTGTTACACTCCACATTCGGTGGGTCATCCACCTCTTGTGGAATATTATATTATTTATCCTACCTACCCAAGTATTTCTTACCTAACCTTGTTTCTCATTGAACTACATGTCATGATTCTGTGCTCGTACATCCATATGGCCTTGCCTATATAAGCAGGCCTATATTCATTGTATTGGTGAATCCAGTTGATCATTTGCATATTGATGAGAATACAGTTTGTTCTTGTCATTCTTTTGCCTCTCTTTTATACTTTTCATTGTGCCCTTGATCTTGGCAAAATCTCACAAACATACCACCTAGAAGGCCGCCATGTAAAGGATAAGAAGACACATCAAATTAAAAGAAGGGGCAAATCACAACACCATACAAGCACATCAAGAAGTTTAGAATGACACTAATAAATCTATCAAGGAGATACATGACATAGGACATAGAAGGCCTAGTTTAAGACAATTGGCTTTTTTCGTGGTGTTGGTAAGGAAAATGGATGGAAACCTACAATTGCATCGACTACCGAAACTCAAAATAAAAAAGAAACAAGGGCTGCGTTGCAGCTCGAGTCCTTGCCATTTGCAAAGAAATTGTGATTTGTAATAAGGGTAGGTTTATAGTTGCAGCTGCTGGGGCAGGTGTGCAATATCATTGATGATAACATTCACACTTTATCATAAAGATGTTAACAGTGTCCAGGACAAAGCAATCTAAGGCAGCAATTAATAAATCTTTAATGACAGGGATTCACACAATGAACAAAAAGGATGACATTACTATAAGCAATTAAAATACAAGGAGTTTGTAGGGAAGACTGTTTTCTTACATCTCAGAGTTCAAACTGTGCATTGAAAACTATTTTTCACATTTTCTAACTTTATGCAAGGATCCTTTCACGTACGCTCTGTGTTCCTCCACGTTTTGCAAAGCTGTTAGTTCTCTTTCTTGGTTTGGTTTGGATGTTGGCGTGAAACCCTCTATGCAGCAAAGGAATTGTACCTCTTCTTATTAATAAATATAAAATCTGTTTCCATCTGCTATAGCAGCTATGTTAATTTTTTTGGTCTCTCTGCCCTACATAGGTAACTACCTCAATCAAGTTTTATTTATTGTTCAAATAACCCAAGCCTCTATCTGATATAAGCATATTTCCAACCTCGATCTAGCAGATTGTATGCATAAATTGATATAGTGTTATGATAATGAGCGTCTACACATCTCTTGTTGTGAATGGACTGGTGTATACAAGGAGCTGTAATTACTATCATCAATTACCCCTCTGACAGGGTCACAAAGAGTGACCTGAAAAATTAATACAAATTATTTCTATATGCAACTTCTCCTGAAGCTCTTAATTGTAATAAGTAGAGACTGCTGAACCTTACGGTCAAATGATACTCCTTTGAAATAACCTTTATTGATAACAATATAAACAATCCACTCAACTAATGACTGTTAATATTAATTTCTCAACTATTCTTTGTGTGCAGTTCTTTCGGTGCATTCAAACATTTCAATGTAATCTATTTTTAGTTTAGTTTTTTAGTTTCCTATAGGTGGTTAATCAATCTGCATGTATCATGTATGCTGAAAATTCAATGCTATTTCCTAAGTTTAGAACTGCTAGCTTTTTAGCTTTCTTGACCGATCAATACTTTGAGTAACTCATCTATATGTGTACGCTGTCTATACAGCTGTTTTCAAGGAAAATACAGATCAGTTTGTTTGTATTTCTCTATGAACAGCTAAAGCATTGAATTCTTTATTTCTTTATTTGAATCTGTTATCCAGTTGTCTATTTCTGATTTAATCTCTTTAGTGTAGTGTAGAATCCTAAAACTATCGCGAAACTCCATATTTAGATCTCCATAAGACATGTTATGTATTGGAATTGGGTACTTGTTGCATGGTACCGGATGGAAGACAGAGGACTCTGTTTGAATTTCATCGCTGGGAATTGGTTAGATTACTTCCCAATCGAAAAGATATTAAAGTTGACTACAGTACCGTATCAATGCAATACTTGTCATAATAGGCTCTTTTGAAAGCCCGTAACAAACAGCTCCATTTGAATTTTCTTTCATATCAAACCAAGTTTTTTACAATAACTGTGCTGCTTGTTTTCTGTTGTGTTTATAACACAGGTTTTAATTTTATCCTAGTGGAGATTTAGAACACTAGGCTAAGAAATTCAAGATTAGTTCAATATCCCAACCCTGACCTATACAAAAGAAAGTGCTTATTTGACGACTTGCCTTTCCATTGGGAAGAAAGATATTATCACCAATTGAATTAATCTTTCAGTCAACTTATCAACCAGTTAGTCAAAAATAAGTGTTTTTAATTGACTAAGTTTTCATACCAGACATTAGCATGTAAAAATTAATATTTAAAAGACCAAATGTTTTCCTTAAATTGAACCTTGACTAAGTATGAAATTACCTAATCTGAGTTCTTTTTCAACAATATCTTGTGAAGATATGGAGTACAGTGTAAAAGAAATCTGGCACAAGAAATATAGACCACTGAATATGAAAACTTCTAAAAGTTCAAATTTCTTTAGAATGCTCTGCTATTTCTATGGGCTCTAATTTAAACGAATAAAACCAGCATACAATTTACAACTATAAATACCATTTATAAAATATGAATTATGATTATGGACTGTTGAATCTTTTGAACTTCAAGTACAGAACTACAAACCTATCATTAAGGAAATTTTTGTCTGAGTGCAACCATTTAAGAGTTAAATATTTTGAACTTCAAGTACAGAACTACAAACCTATCATTAAGGAAATTTTTGTCTGAGTGCAACCATTTAAGAGTTAAATATTCAAAAGACCTAATATTTTCCTTAAAATGAACTTGACTAAGTATGAAATTACCCGATCTGAGTTCTTTTTGTTTCAACAATATCTTGTGAAAATATAGAGTACAGCGTAAATATGAAAACTTCAAAAAGCTCAATTCCTTTACAATGCTCTGCTCTGTTTTCACTTTGGTTTACATGTACATTATACTGTCCAGAAGTTATTTGAATTGTGGCAAGAAATTTTATTTCCTTTGAAGCCAGTGTATGCATTAGCATTAAATTTAATTTAATTGACATAATATATTTTATGTATCACGACACCATATTATAAAACAAAACAAATTTTATGATTACTCTATCTAATAAGATTGCAGATTACTTGGCAAATTTAGCCATTGATAGTAATGCTAATCAGCGAGAGATGGGTTTTGAGGAAATTCAGAGATGGGTTTTGAGGAAATTCTTTCTAGGGTATGGGAAGGTTTGCAGCAATAGTTATGTGATTTTCTTGAGTAATGTTGATGTAAAATTTTATGATGATAATGATTCTCGCTTTCCCTTTCATTTCAAGTATTCATGTTCGTTGTCTGAAGGAGTGTTCGAGCTCATGGTATTTGATACAGGCACAGGGCTTTGAAAATTCTGTCTTCTTCCATTGAAAGAAACTGTGGAGTCTACATTTGAAAATTATATGGGCTCTATGTAAAACTGATATTATATGTGTTGTGACCGCATTTTGTATGTGGTTTTGCACGGGGTGTATAAACTGATCTGCTAGATACTATAGGTTTATTTTATGAGCTGTGACCAGAAGTTTTCTTCCTAGGGTTCTTTCCTCTAGTATGCTCTTTAAATCCTATGTAAAAAATTAAAAAAAAATATTAATAAAAAAATTTAGTGGAATAATCCACTTTTATTAAAAAAAAAAGAAGACATACCATGTCACTAGACTACTTTTATTTTATTTTAAAATGACAAGCTCTCAAACAGGATTTGAGATTATGTAAGAATTAGATTACCTAGCGATTATTTTAAATTTTAGGTTAGGAAATCGTCGATAGTTGGTACCTAAGATCATGGATTTTCTGTGCAGAAGAGCGGCCTAGCTTTGCACTAGGTGAGAAAACATTGTGTTTTTCCTAGTTAGTTCCTACCTGTAGCGACTATAGCCGAGGCCTCTTTTGTTAACTAATAATTAATCCAATTGCAATGGGCGAATCAGAAATCAGTATTTGCAAATATTTTCCTCTTGCCTAATGTCAGGTTGTTCAACTTGCATATTATTTAAGCAAAATGTTTTAAGAAAATTTTGTGGCGATCTCTGATTGGCATTGCCCGCGGATGACAGAGGCATTCAGAGCTATTCACAGGTTCCCATAAGAGAGAACGCACGATTAACAAAGGTTGGCAGATCTTGGGGTATTCGCTTCTGAAAATTGCAAGGCAGAGAAGATGCGTGGCCTGCATGCAAATAGAACACGTCTTATCTATGTTTCCACATTTTCTATTATAGTTATTACATCACCAGTTTCAGTGGGCCAATGGCGCCTCTGATACAGAGTAAGAAACTGAGAATGCGGAGAAACTGAGAATACGGTTTGAAGCAATAATTGTTTCAGTCTGCAACTTCTACCACTTTGTACAGAGACTCTGATGCCCTCAGCACCATGGGTTAAAAACGTGAATTCCTTTGTTTGTTTTTCATATTTAGTGCTTTGTTGGTCTGGTTTGTGCATTTAGGGCTTAACTCTTGCCACATTTAGGGTTTGTCTGGTTTCCAGGATGTTTAAGTTATAGTAGCTTTATTGAGCTTTCTTGTTTCATTTTTTGTTTTATGAGCTTTGTGCGGGTTTAAGTTACAGTAGCTTTATTGAGCTTTCTTGTTTCATTTTTCGTTTTATAAGCTTTGTGCGGATGGCAGGATTCGATGTAATCTTTCTTTTAGACATTTTGTGTTGATGGCAGGGTCCCATGTATTCCTAAGTAAATAGAGTGTTAATGAGGACTTTTGTTTTTATGCCGAATTATTTTCAATGGATGTTTTTTGTGTTATGAGAATCACACTTTCTTTGATCAGGTTGTGGATGCCGGTAACCGCAATTTGTGCATCTCTGACTCTTCCTCCCGTCCTAAACTTTTTAATCAATGCAGAATTTGCTGGCAGACGTCAAATCTAAAGCACTCAAAAATGGGGGCATTGCTACTGATGAAATTAGTGCCAAGGGTTTACCAACGACCATTTATGGACTGGCTATGTGCAGGCCAACACTTGGCACAAATAGCTATGATGTCTGTCTCTAGCACACTCCAAAGCTCGTAGAGCAGTGCTTTTCACTTCAGGATGGAAGGGGCCTCGATGCTGGTTGTTTTTTGCGTTATTCCACATATGCTTTTTTCTTTGCTCCTTCTTCCTGTAAGTCTCTGCAAGTTTGTATTTAACTGTATTTGTAAGTTTTATGTGATTTTCCAGAAAATTGTTCAAAATTTTAACTATTAAAAGGTCAGTTATTATTTTCAGACTGATTTGCAGTCCGCACACTTTACTTAATTTAAGTTAATAGCACATCAATCTTCAAAGTAGTTCGCTGTGGAGGGCGGCGGGCTCCAGAACTAAATGCGAGGCACTAGTGTTTGGAACAGTTATGTATTCAAACTTTTATCTGCTAATGACTTGTACTGGCTCTTCATTTTTATACATTTGCAGCGTGGGATTAAAGGTGTGCCAAAAAGGGAAGCATTTCACTAGATTTGATCAGGCAGGGACTATAGCGGAGGCCTCTTTTGTTAACTAGTAATTAATCCAATTGCAATGGGCGAATCAGAAACGAGTATTTACAAATATTTTCCTCTTGTCTAATGTCAGGTTGTTCAACTTGCATATTATTTAAGCAAAATGTTTTAAGAAAATTTTGTGGCGATCTCTGATTGGCATTGCCCACGGATGACAGAGGCATTCAGAGCTATTCACAGGTTCCCATAAGAGAGAACGCACGATTAACGAAGGTTGGCAGATCTTGGGGTATTAGCTTCTGAAAATTGCAAGGCAGAGAAGATGCGTGGCCTGCATGCAAACAGAACACATCTTATCTATGTTTCCACATTTTCTATTATAGTTATTACATCACCAGTTTCAGTGGGCCAGCGGCGCCTCTGATACAGAGTAAGAAACTGAGAATGCGGTTTGAAGCGATAATTGTTTCGGTCCGCAACTTCTGCCACTTTGTACGGAGACTCTGATGCCTCGGCACCATGGGTAAAAAATATGAATTCCTTTGTTTGTTTTTTCACATTTAGTGCTTTTTTGGTCTGGTTTGCGCATTTAGGGCTTAACTCGTGCCACATTTAGGGTTTGTCTGGTTTCCAAGATGTTTTAAGTTACAGTAGCTTTATTGAGCTTTCTTGTTTCATTTTTTGTTTTATGAGCTTTGTGCGGGTTTAAGTTACAGTAGCTTTATTGAGCTTTCTTGTTTCATTTTTCGTTTTATAAGCTTTGTGCGGATGGCAGGATTCGATGTAATCTTTCTTTTAGACATTTTGTGTTGATGGCAGGGTCCCATGTATTCCTAAGTTAATAGAGTGCTAATGAGGACTTTTGTTTTTATGCCGAATTATTTTCAATGGATGTTTTTTGTGTTATGAGAATCACACTTTCTTTGATCAGGCTGTGGATGACGGTAACCGCAATTTGTGAATCTCTGACTCTTCGTCCCGTCCTAAACTTTTTAATCAATGCAGAATTTGCTGGCAGACGTCAAATCTAAAGCACTCAAAAATGGAGGCATTGCTACTGATGAAATTAGTGCCAAGGGTTTACCAACGACCATTTATGGATTGGCTATGTGCAGGCCAACACTTGGCACAAATAGCTATGACGTTTGTCTCTAGCACACTCCAAAGCTCTTAGAGCGGTGCTTTTCACTTCAGGATGGAAGGGGCCTCGATGCTGGTTGTTTTTTGCGTTATTCCACATATGCTTTTTTCTCTACTCCCTCTTCTTCCTGTAAGTCTCTGCAAGTTTGTATTTAACTGTATTTGTAAGTTTTATGCGATTTTCCAAAAAATTGTTCGAAATTTTAACTATTAAAAGGTCAGTTATTATTTTCAGACTGATTTGCAGTCCGCACACTTTACTTAATTTAAGTTAATAGCACATCAATCTTCAAAGTAGTTCGCTGTGGAGGGCGGCGGGCGCCAGAACTAAATGCGAGGCACTAGTGTTTGGATCAGGTATGCATTCAAACTTTTATCTGCTAATGACTTGTACTGGCTCTTTATTTTTATACATTTGCAGCGTGGGATTAAAGCTGTGCCAAAAGGGAAGCATTTCACTAGATTTGATTGCCTGAATGAATAATGGGGGCTTGATGAATGTCAATGACATTATTTTGTGCAAATGTTTGACAGTTTTGCTTAAGTCATAAATAACACAGAAGCTCCTGTGGTTCAAATCTTACCAAATTACTCAGGAGCACTTGCTAACGTATTCCACAAGTTGGCGATTGCTGTGTACAATGCCTGTCACAAGTTTTCCCATTTTTTGTGGGAAGACTTTGGAAGAAAAACCTAAGTTTTTTTTGTCTTTGTGTATTGCAGGGTTAGAAATGTGGAAGAATTATATTGTTAGGTTCTTGCCGCTGCTGGACAATGTTTGATGTAGGACATAAACAAGCATGGATATCTGCAGGGAAAAATAAAGAAGAAAATGACAAATTTGCTGGCACCTTATTCAGATATCTCCCAGCAGAATGAGTTTCTGTTTCTTACTGATTCAATCATTTCATCATCAATTGATTCTGAACCCAATTGTAGCAGCAGTTTGGATTGTATTAACGGTCTTGATTTTCTGATCTGAAAAAAATGATTTCTTAGTACTTAGGCTCGAACTCACAACAAGAGCAGCAAGAAGATAAGTATGATGGATTTCAGAACTGTCAATTGACAGTTTTATTAGATTCTGAACCAGACTCTTTTGGATGAACTTCTGGAGCCGTCAATTTTATTAGATTCTGAATCAGACTCTCTTTTGGATGAGCTTGTGGAGCCTTATACCAGATTTCTATGATACATATTCGCTTACTTGGAATTGTTTTATGTATTGTGAACACCTGTTTTGATTTTGGGACATTTATTCCATGCCCCATTTTAAGAATTAACTGTATGCAATGATGTGAGCATTATCTTGAACATCATATGAAATTCTCTTTTTTTCTTCATCCACGGTATATTTCACATAATTCTTTTGGTTCATATCATCCTTTTATTTTTCCTGAATCTGACAAATCTTTATTGATCTTTTATTTGGTATTCTTAGAACAGCCAGCCAAAAAACATATAAGCTTTCTTGGCATATTTATCTTTTTTTAATATGCCATACATCATAACCAGAAGTTAATTCTATATCAATGTCTCCATCACTTTGTTTCAGGGTTGGACATACTATGGAGCTAATTGTTGTCTTGGGGCATTTTGGGGGTTATGGAAACTATATCGGTGGCATCTTTCCACCAAACCTATTAATCTACCACAAAACTAAATCTGTTCTTCCAAGCATTGGCAGGAACTACGTTGCTTGCAGCCCTTGTTCTTTTAGGAGTGTGTATAGTAGCTCCATTTATATCTCCTACGTACTCAAATTATTATACCCAAACTAAAAGAACTGTATTTCCATATTATTAAAGACATTTTGAATGGTTCTTATTTTTTGAATTTCTTGTTTACGCCAGTTGAATTGAGAGTGTAATAAGGTCATTAGGTTTGACTTGACTGCACCCAGAAGCTTATTGAAACAAATCACTTTGTTGGAGTGCAGGGTTAATTCACGATGCCATACAAAGTGCAACAAATGAGGAGCATTTTCAAAGCTTAATTGACTTCGTGGAGATAACAAAGCCAAGACCTATCTTAGCCACGATTTAATGTGGAGGAGATGACATGGAATCATCCGGACCCGAGACAGAGGCGATTGAGCCCGCGATGGCTGCTAATGCCTATGGATTTATATCAACACCCAGTACAAATTTACAGACAACAGATCAATCAAGATTTATGACCTAGTGAGGTAAAACAAAAATACAAATAAAACCCTAAAGTTGAAGGTTGACGTGACTTTGAATATCCACGGCAGGAAGGGCAAAAGGGGAGGAAATAACTTCAGAGCAATGCAGTTGCAGAAACCGCCAGAAAATCCCTAAAATTTGGAATGAAATGATACCTGAATGCCTGCCGAAGAATGTTTGCTCTTCTTTTCCACCTGCGCATAATAGTTCTGTTTGAAAAGGACAGAAAGACAGGAGATTTAATTTTTTTGCTAGGCTGAATAGACGTAGGGATCGACGAGCTCGCGGAAATGAAACCTGCAGTGGGCACGCTTCCTTCTCTGCAGAACGCCATGCAAAACCATTGCCAGCTACGAAGACAAGGATATGTGAGCCCTATTTTTGAAATGATTTTCAGGCTATGGAAAAAGAAATACCACCAGGAAAAAGCCTAGCAACCAATCAAAAAATAATAATATTTATGAAGAAATCACATTTAATAGCAACATTCTTAAAACCATAGCTTAATTGTTGTATGCACGATTGTCGAGGGTAAAATTGATAAAAAGGAGCCTAGCGAAAACATTAGTCTCCACCTTAAAGGCAGGGACTAACAATCTAAGGTTTCTTGTGAGAAAGCAATTTCAAGGAGGTGGAGACTATAATATCCCCGTCCAAATTCTGAAACTAACCAAGCAAGAGGAACCTTGTATGATCTAGGAGTTGCATTCCTTGGACACTTTCATTTTAGTCAGTAGCAAGAAATGGATCGCTGTCAAGGAAGGGAATAAAAAGGTCAATTCTAGGCATAGGATCATCTCACATTTAACCGCTGTCAAACAAGACACTACATATTGCATGGACAAGTAAATAGTCTTCTGCATAATCATTGTCAAGGAAGTAATATAGATCGTCTCCTAAACAAGAGATTATCCTCTACCTTATTGCTTTTCAAGGAGGAGAAATCCAATCTGCATTAGTTGATTAACTAATTTCAAATTAAGTCATAGTGAAGAGGTATGAATTAACATTTGTTACAATGAGTTAGATCGCCCAAACCTTTCATTAGACGTGAGGAGCAACATAATTAATAATATCGTTGTCTCAAGAAAAAACAAATCAGATTGATCAAAGGGGTAATTATTCAAGTTAATATTATGGACCATAAGCAAAGGGATCAATTCTGATTAGAATTATGATTAGTTAAAGTCATTGAAGAGAGATGATTGAGGAGATACAACTCCTCAATTCATGACCGTCTGAAGAGATATTAATATAGGATCATGAGTTCTTACAAGGCATCGAAGATTTGTTTTTCATATACTTAGATTCAGATTTCAAGTGCTCAAAGAGCCATTAAGCAACCATGTAAGGTGGTATTGTTCCACCCATTTACAAGGCTAAGAATGCATAAGTAAAGAGTCATTTGAAGCAGAGATGGTGTCCAGACATTATAGGGTTATGAGGGAATAATACTGGTAGAGCGATCAGACATAACAACCAGATCTGTACGCATGGTCATAAGGAAGTATTCAGGAAGAGCGATTAAAGTTTGACAAATATTAAGAAACAAATCAATATCTTCTTTAACTAACTACAAATATATTATCCCCATACGAGTTCATTATCTAAATCCAATCACACCTATCTTAAAGTACAATGATCTAGCTAATTATCAGTTGACTTGCTTGTATAAGCTATTAGTTCATTGATATCGTACATTATATTAGTATTTACTCTTTAGGCATAATATAATCATTACATTGAATAAATTGAGTTCCGCAAATTTGATTATTCTTGGATTATCTAAAGGTTTGTGGCAGTCATATACACCGTACTATCTTAATTGTATTATTCCAATGTAATTCCCAGTGACAAATGTCCCGATTGCGTATACAAATCAACAAAACAATCTATTCAAGATTAGCTAAAATACCAAAAGGATCTACAAGGGACATTATAGTTGTATCAAAGATAGTAAACCTACCAGCTTATGAAGGTTTATTAGTGAGTGAGACAAGATATTATAGTAGGGAGATAAGAAGATAGTGGAAGCATGCCCAAGTTTTTCAGACTGAGATATAATTTCAAATATTTTGGTGTGTGGGGTGATAAATGATGATGACAAATTATTGCAAAATCACAAAGATCCAACCACAAACAATGTTAGTCCTAAAAAAAAACATTTACCATATATCAATGAAGATGCCTAAGAACATCTAAATCAATAAATTGAGCAATAATACCATTCACATGTTAAGTAGGTTTTAATTTCCATTGTCTCCTATCTCCATTGATCTTGTTTGATATATTTGCTCTCAGATTTTGTATGTGTACAAGAGCTCAACAAAGATTAGTAAGGGTTGTGAAAGAATGAGAGTATCCTCTTATATAGAAGAGACTCTAGAAAATGAAGGGACAAGATTAAGAGGTGAAAGAAAGAAATAGTCAGCTAGGATTAAATGGTAGGTAGAAGAAATAACAAAATATGAAGGGGGTAAGTAAAGGAAAATTAAGAGCTAAATGACATGTGTCATAGAGGAAAAAGCTAATGGATTAATTAAATAAATAAATATTTATTTAATTAATAGAACAAGTGGAGACCAATTAAATATATAAATAATTTATTTAATCCAGGGAAAGATAATTTAAATAAATAAATAAATTTATTTAAATGAGAAAAGGTCTAGAAGAGGATAAATGAATTAATTAAATAAATAACGATTTATTTAATTAATAGGAGAGTTAGGATAAAATAATAAAATATTTATTTAATTAAGCTAGGACAATTTTAGGTGTCTACACTTGGATATCCACCAAGGATCATCATTGAACAACAACACTAATAGTCCTAAATCTTCAAGTAGTGAACAAAGAAGCATAAATATGGTAGATATTTTAGATAGTGTGGATTGATTCATGGAAAAACAACGAACAACTCAAGAGTGAATGATGCAATTAATAGACATGTTGACTCAAACAATGATAAAAAATGATAACAATCACAACCAAAATAACAACCAAAGTGGTAATAAAGGGGGTAGGTATGGAAATGAAGACAATTCAATCCACAATAGAACTCCAAATAGATGTGTGCCTACAATATGCTCTAGACCAATGATACCTACTTTCCCACCCAGGGTAGAGCATCTAGAAGGAAATGAACCTATGTTGGTAGATTGACCAAAGGGGTGATTAGTCAAGTTGATATTATGGACCATAAACAAAGGGTTCAAGTTTGATTAGAAGCATGATTAGTTAAAGTCTTTGAAGAGAAATGATTGAGGAGATATAACTCAATTCATGATCATATGAAGATAACTTAAAAGAGGATAACAAATACCACCATGCATCAAAGATTTGTTTTTCATATTAAAATACATTATATATAAAAAAATTTAGTCCCATACATCAATTCATTATCTGAACCCAGTCACACTTATACTCTTATGTGGATGTCTGAAATAGACTCACCATTATTTATTTGAAGAGTCTTGAAATCAATATGAAGCATACCCACTACTATTCTAGGAAAAATGGCCTTTGTCAAAGGGGTAAGTGCACCAAGATGGTGAAAAAAAAGGGGCCTATAAGTGGCCACCTTTTTTATGAAATCAACTAAACCTAAACTCAGAGGAGCTATTTGAGACTCACCCACTCAAAGTTTGAAGATACCAAAAGAACAAGAATTATAGTACTCTATATCTATATTCCAAACTACTAAAGGTTTTAAAAAATGGATGATATTAATGGGGTCATATATTTCACACACATAAAAGTGTTTAATTTTTCATCAAAACATAACATAGTGTTTAATGTGTGCATAAAAAAAGTTATAGTTGCATTTAGTATTTTGAAAACCCCTTTGGTAGAAAGATAGTTAAGAGTGAGTACTAGAAGTTGTGTGCTTTTTTTTTACTTTTTCTCTAAGTATTTATTTTTTTATGATTTTTCAAAGTGGATGCATCCTAATCATGTGCATCACATAACTTGCACCAAAATAATAAAAAAAATCATTCTTTTAAAAGTATAGATAAGTAAGTGTAGAATAATAATATATAATTTGTTTCAAATCTGGAAAAGTAGTTCAAATGTTATTAAAAAAAAGGTATGCACGTCTTTGAGAACTTTGGAGACATTGGTAAAATAAATTAAAAATTAATTTGTTAATGTTGTTCAAATCTAAAAAAATAAATGATTAGAAAGCTTAGAAGATGGATGAAATTATGGTGGTAATTTTACTAATATCCACTTGATAACAAGTAAACCTAATGATAATGAAGTTGAGAAACTAGATTAGAAGAAGAAAACTCGTAAAAAGGAGGGAAATGAAGCTCCTATCCTAAGACTTGTCATCCAAGGCTGAGTACAAGGAAAAATTTGTGCATTTTATTTTAATTAATAACATGTGTGTGTTATTAAAACAAAACATGTGTATGCTTCTATGCAAAAAAACATGCACACATAGTAATGCTTACATGTTATGGTTAGTAAGCAAAATGCCTATGCATTTTGGTTACATTAAGCTACAAAGGGAACATAGCCTGAGATGTTAATTCCTTTGGCCTTCCCTTAGCTTTTTTGTCAAGATATATACATAAAATATAACATTTAAGAATAAGTTTGGTGCCTTCAAGAAGTTGAATCCACTTCTTGACCAAAAAGTGGAAGTGTTTTCCTTGTTTTTTAGAATTTTTCCTATTTGACCTAAAAATTTGAAGCACTTAAAGAATAAATTTTGAAAAAAGATAGTAATAGAAAATGTAGTGCTCGAAATCTAGTTTCCAAATATGTAATTTATTTTAATACTCAGATCTTAAAAATTAAGTTTGAATAGGCATCACTAAAACTTATAGTGTAGAAATCACTTTTTCAAGAACATACCATGCCCATGTACGCAAAGCATAATTTGACCCTAATGAAAGTATTTTTTTGAATCCTTCTGGTAAAATATTTTTAATTGATTCACCTTTGATGAGGATATTTTTTTGTAATTTTTTTCTACATATTTTTTTTGTTAATTATATTTTTATCGGGCATAATTGCTATTTTGAAAAACCCTCGGGAAGCATAATTTGATCTAAAGTTAATAATTTTTGAAATTTTTGTAAACTATATAAAATTGTCTCTAGTTTGATACCATTTTTTTTTTCAAAAAACTTAAAGACAAAAAAAGGTTATTAAAAAACTAAGAAACATTATTTCAAGTTTATGGACCTCTTTCAAAAGAAATTATTATTTTAAAAATTAAAAAATGTGTCTAATTTAAAAAAAAATTACATCTTTAGAATCTAGATAGTCTAGACTGTAATGGGTTTTCATTGTTTTAAAAAAATCTGCAAATTTGTTGTTTAGATATATTTTTGAAGTCATTATTTGTATGGAGATAAATTTGACCTTCAACTTGCGAGTCAAACCAGGGTCAAGCCAAAGAGTTGGCAATCCAAGCCAATTCCTAAACCAAAATCCAAAGGAGATACCAAGCCACAATTTAGATTTTTTACAAACGAGATACCATTTAGAATACGTGATCTCATTTCGCTTTTTAAAATAATAAAAAAAATATTTATAAAATGAGGATACCATTTTTAAACTAAACGAATCTCATTTTGGATACGGGATCCCATTTTTTGAAATTTATTTTCAAAAAAAAATTATATATATATATATGATTTTTAGTAATATAACATGTCCTTTTGTATGAGCTTTTTATGCATTATTTTATGATCTAGTTGTCTTATGGATGCTATTTTTTTGCAATTTTATATCCATTGTTTGAAGGTATCAATTATTGCATAATTTTCTAGTCATGGAATCTAAACAACATCAAAAGAAGAAACAAAGGAGGGACATGACTGTAGAAGAAATTCAAGCACAAAGAGATGAGGCCAAACATCAAAGAGATAGAAGAATGAGGATTCGATAAATGAATAATCTTGATGCTTCTAGATCCACAACAATGGAAGAGAGAAACATTCAAGATGATTCCTTGGGGGGATAAGATTGCAATTATGGATGATGTTGACGTGAAAGATAATATGATTATGGAGACTAATCCAGGTAATATATCTTCAAATCTAGGTACATATTCAAATCCTTCTTTGAAAGACATGGATAATATGATTATAGATGATATTCATGGTGATGATTTACTAGAAGCTAGATATAACAATGTTGAGATTGATATTGTTCATGACAGTAGGAAACAAATTAGAGATATTGAAAATGAAAACCCTCGTGTTGGTAAAGATGAGATTATTTTGAATGTTGAAAGTGAAAATCCTTATGAACATGGAGCAAATGAAAATTCTCCTATTGTTAAAGATTATCACAATTTTTTTTTTATATAAATTTTTTTAAAAATTTTTGGATAATATTCTTGGTAAGATTTCTTGGAGATAGATAAGAACTTATGCCAAAAGAATATAAATAGAGTTTTTTAATCACAAAAAACTTAAAATTCAGTGTCAATTGAGGATGCAATTGAGGAGAATGTGGAAAATGAGAAAAGTGATGAAAAAGTAGGCATCTTTGTGAAACCAACAAAAGAAGATGAGTCACTTAAGCATGCTATGTCTATTGTTGTAAGTGCCATTGAATCTATTGCAAAAAATAATTGATCTAAAGATAAGAATGTGGCACAATGAGCCATAACAACTACTATAGTAAATAAAACAACCTTGAATAAAAGGATGGTAAGAAACATTAGTGGAATTTTAAAGATGCATCGTAAAACATTGGTAAGAGCAACTAAAAGAAGAGAAAGTAATGAAAATAATCCAATCAACCAAAGTTGGAGATTTAGTGGTTGACTTCCAAGGTCAAATATGAAATTGAATATTGAAGTGAAATCTTGGTTGAATTTTTTTGGCATGATAATACAAGGGTATCATCTAATGCTAGAGATGTTCTAAAGTTGAGAGCGGAGTTGAAAATTCATGATCCTCATCTAAAACACCTATTAGACACAACTCAATCTAATTTTTTTGGATGATGTCATGTTACTTGGAAATATTACCATAAGTCAAGGATCATTTGAGAAATACAATTCTTGGTATGTGAAAATTAATAAGCAATGAATCTCTTGTTGTTGTAAAACACAAGTGTAATTTCATTATTATTATGATGTTTTTCAACATATACATTGTGTTTTGCATAGTAACATGCTTATCTAGGAATATGGTATTGATATACCACAAAAAACAATCAAGGAAACTGTAGCAAGTTTATTTTGTGAAAGATATAATAGGTAACTATTTTATTTAAGTTCGTGTATCTCTAGACAATGTTCTAGTTGTCATAATTTTTCATTATTAGTAGAATGTATGCATGAGAGTAGTGAAAATGATTTTGGACAACTAGTGGATGTTAGAAGATTTAAGAATGCTGAGTATCCTTTAAAGGATGGGAAAACTTGAAAGCATGCCAATTTAATAACAGAAAAGGTTATTGTACATGCATTCGTGTCAGAATTTAAGAGTAAGATTGTACCAAATATATGACACAATCTCAACATGCCAGGTGGTTTGATGGTCAATTTCGCACATGTAGAAATGCATTTCCAATTGGAAGTATACTATCAATGGTGGACTTTGCAAAAATTTATACTCTTAAGCCACAAGAGGAAATTAAATCTCAATATTACAATTCCACTCAGGATGCTATTTTTGTTCATATTCTTTTTAGATATGCAAATAATAGCACTAAGGATGATATAATTTTTTTAAGGGAGGAGTATTTCTATGTGAGTGATAATTGGATGCATTCGTCAAAGTTTGTTCAATATTGTTTCAACATATTTTATACAAATTTAAGAGAAAGAAGAGTCCAGATGACAAAACATTGTATATGGTCAGATAATTGTACAAGACAATTCAAGAATGCTTGAATATTTTATTAGTTAAGCAAGGCTCAAATGGAATACAATATCCAACATATATGGAGTTTTTTTAGGTTGGACATGGTAAAGGATAACATAATGGAGCTGGTGCATGTGTTAAAAGAATTCTTGCTAGAGAGAAATTGAAATTTGAAGATAATTTATAATTTAAATATGCACGTGCAATTGTGGATTGGTGCAATACAACATTATCCACTAGATCAAGTGTTAACTCTACAATTAAATGATTCTTTTTGTTAGTTGAAGATGATAACATTGTGCCTATAATTAATTATGAGACAATTAGCGGATCAGCATAATGGCATTCATTTAGGAGTTCAAATGCAAGCACATAGACTATCTAGATAAGGGAATTTTCATGTTTTTGTCAGTTTTGTATTTTAGGTTCTTTTGATATATGTGAGTATAATAAATGGGTTGAACAGTGGAAACAAAGATCATTGATACCTACTCAAACACAAGATCAGATTGACACAACAATTGAAGATAATGATCAACTGTTTGCATCAAATAATTATGATCATGTTTTAGACCTTGTACAATAAGGTAATTTAATTATTTTGTATGAAATTTTGATGAACGTGTTTAATTAATTTCTTTTTTTATATTTAATGTAGAAATTGGTGAAATTTAATTAAAAATTGATAAAATTAATTTTGTTTGTAGGACATGTGTATGCCATTGTTGCACTTAAGGACAATGAAGAGAAAACATAATATTGGTTGGTTCGACGTGTTGAGACTAAACACAAATGAGTTAAACCTCAAGAAGATGATGATGATGACTACCATTATCCAACTGATTTAGTGGTGGTTGTTACTACTTGGCTAAGGAAATATCTAACAAGGAAGAATGGTTTGCCTACTTTCAAAGATTATGAAGCACATGTAAGAAGATTATACACTACTCACTTTGGTTGTTGTAACAAATATACAACTAGTTAGATATCGTGAGAGACTTTCTAATCAAGAGTTGTAGATAATTTCTATGGAAGATCATGAGACAATTATAGATCCTTTGAAAAAAAATGAGGATACAGATGGTACAACGGAATAAGTATTTATAGAGGTATGTATATATATAGTTTTATTATTGTTCAAGATATAGGTTCACATGTCCTATATATATATATATATATATATATATATATATATATATATATATATATATATATATATATATATATATATATATATATATATATATATATATATATATTATTACCATTTGATCCATATTTTTATTATTGTTTCATACATAATTCCATCCCCTTAAGTACTTACTTGATGGTACAATGGAATAAATAAATAGAGGTATGTATAAATTTTTAAATCGAAACAATAGAAAGTGAAATATATGTTTTGAATTTTGAAATGATGTAAACTAATTAAATGTATAATTTTTCTGTATTTTATTTTTGTAATTTTTTTTAAACATTTTAAAATTATTTGAATATACTTTCGTATAAAGTAAACACTATAATTTAGTTGTTGATAAAATGTTGAACTTGAATTTACATGAGGCGTGACACTCTACATAGTAAATTTTACCTTTTTTTCTTTAATTTTTTTGTGTATATTGATAATTTGAAACTTTAGTGCAAAAATATATTTTTAACTATTTTTATGTATATATATTTTTTAATAAATTTGAAAAGTTGTGTGTAGTAAAAAATAATTCTTTCCATTTGGCATTAATTTTTTCTTAATTATTTATCCAAATTAGAAAAGAATTATATCATCTTGACATAGACTCTTTTCTCTAGTACATTTATTTTTTTCAAAAAGTTTAAATAAATTTTATTTTTTTTCCTTTACAAGATAATCAATCTTATATTTTAGTGTTGATGACCTAATTTTAATAAAAATAAAATATAAAAACTAATTAAAATATTAAACTATATATATTTTGGAAAATTCACTTGCAAATCTATAGAAGGGTATTTTTACATTTCAAAAAAAAAAAAATTATTTATAAGAGTAGGAGCTATTGAAACATCGAGTGTTTCAAAATAATTTTTTTGGGGGGTAAGTAGACCCAAAGTGGTATAAAATATACATTTAGTAGACAATTCCAATTCTAAAAGTTGTGGCTCATATATAAGATAAATAAAATGAATCTTTATAGACTATATGTTTGATTAAAATTAATTTTTAGTTAGAATTACTTAAATTCACTTGTACTCATAAGTTAGCCTAAAACATGACACAGTTTTGTGGATTTACTCATATTTATAATTCATTTATTGTGACCATTTTGTACTTTCATAGATTCTAATTTTTCTCCCTTTAAGCCATGTCCTAATTAGTTTAAATGATCTCATTTTAAGCCACGTGTCCCAATTAGTCTGATCCCCTTAAGCTCGATGTCCTAGTTAGGCCCATCCCCTTAAGCCATGTCCTAATTATTTCTTGAATGAGCTGCTTTTAAGCTACATGTTTTAATTAGTTTGATCCCCTTAAGCCACATTTCCTAGTTAGGCCCATCCCCTTAAGCCATGTCTTGATTAATTCTTGAGTGATACCCTTTTAAGCCACATGTCCTAATTAGTTTGATCCCCTTAAGCCATAGGTCCTAATTAATCCCATCATTTTAATCCATGTCCAAATTAGATTGACTCCCTTTTAAGCCAGATGTCCTTTAATTAACTTTAATTTCCCCTTTTAAGCCATGTCCTAATTAGTTTCATCCCCCTAGTTTCTATTTTTATATACATATCTAACTATTTTTTTTTTGTAGGTTTATCATAGTGATTTTTTGTAGGTGGCACGTTAACAAGTTCATGAATTTAATTATTTATCAATAATTCAAATTAATTGGTAAGCACCATTTTTCTTTAAATATTTAATTAGTTTATAATTTTAGCATGTATGTTTAATTTAATTCTAATTAATTCATTAAATTTATTGCATGTAGGTCTCCTACAATCCAGAAAATTTGTCTCTATGAGGATCTAATTTATAGATCTTTCAAGAACCTAATTGTCTCTATAGGGATCAATTTTAATGTTAAATTTCCTAGATTTAAATTGATTTTTTTAACAATGTAGGTGAATTTTAAACATTGAGTTGGATATTTTTACTTGATGTGGATCAAAATTTTAATGTTTTAGATTGAACCATAGATCTATATATCATTCATTGCTTCATATGTACATTAATGCTATTTATTGCTTCATGTGTGTACACGTTACTTATTGCTTCATTTATAATAGGCATGTTATTCATTGCGTCATTTATAACATGTATGTTTATGTTATAATTTATCAGCTTCATATGTACATGTATGTCCACCCCCTTAAGCCAAGTTCTAATTAGGTTCGTCCCCTTATTCCATGTCCTACTTAGGTCCATCCCCTTAAAGAAAGTCCTGAGTAGGTTCATCCCCTTAAGCCATGTACTAATTAGATCCATCCCCTTAAATCAAGTCCTTATTACTAGGTTCATCCCCTTAAGCCACATGTCCTAATTAGGTCCATCCTCTTAATCCAAGTCATAAGTAAGTTCATCCCCTTAAGCCATGTCCTAATTAGGTCCATCCCATTAAACCAAGTCTGTATTACTAGGTTCAACCCCTTAAGCCACACCCTAATTAGATCCATCCCATTAAGCCATATCCTAAGTAGGTCCCCTAGCTAGCCATTATTGACATGAGTTCATGTCCTAGTTAGTTCATCCCCTTAAATAAGCCATGTCCTAATTAGTCCGTCCCCTTTTAAACCATGTGTCCTCATTTAATTGCATACACATATTATCTAATTTATAGAAATTATAAATTATTGATTTCTTCATGTAATTTCACTGTGTTACAATATTTTATTCATTTAAATGTGTATATATTAATTAATAAATTTACATATGTTATTTATATTGCTTCATGATTTATTCAAGTTCATGTTTATATTATTTATTTCTTAATATGTGTATATTAAATTGATTTTGATTCATGTTGTTTGCTTAATGTGTACATACATTAAATTATGTTTATTATTTGTCAATTGCTTCATTTATAATGTCTTAATGTGTGGATATTATTTAAATTAAATTTGTGTATATTATTTAAAAGTTATGTGATTATTAAATCTATATTTTTTTGAATTTGCAATCAAGGTGCATACAAGCATTTTTAGAAATCAATATAATTTAACACATGTACATTTAAGAAGACATATAATATATTATAAAATCCATACATACATAGAAGAAAGTACTAGAAAGAAAGAATTTCCATAAATTTACATGTGTAGAAAGCACATATATATAATGTCCATGAAATAAGTATAATTTGTATGTGTGATGTGAAACATGTACTAAAGCACATACAAGACATGTACTAAAAAATTCCATGATGAAACAAACAAACAGTGAAATAAGTATAAAATGTAGGTCCTCAAATGTAAAATAAGCCCCTAAACTCAAGAGGACTCCCTAAAATCTAGACTCCTCTTCAAGCCATGTGAACTAGTTCGAAGAGAATCACTCTGCAAGATATTAATGAACATTCAAAATCAAATATAAATTAAAAACTATTTAAAATAATTTTAAAAAAATTATTCACTTTAAAATTTAAATTATAACTTATCAAAACTAGAACTAAAATGTACAACCACACATAAGTTTGGTCATCTCCTCTCTCGACCAAGTGCTTTGCATCTCCAATTGCTACAGGGACTGTAAAAATCTGTCCTCTCTCATTCTATAGGACCATAGCAACTAAAAATTAGAAATATTCAAATTTTTAATGAAATTATAAATAAATAAAATTCTACATCCTAGAAATTTTACTGGCATGTCCTAAAATTAGGTCAACTTTAAAATTTGTAAAATCAGATATATATATATATATATATATATATATATATATATATACCCGATCATCTCCTCCATGCACATCCACATGGTCTTCATCAATATGTGTAGGTGCTATGGTCTGAGTGGTTGTAATAGCAGGAGAAAAATTTGTATTAACTAGTTCATACAAGGTCAAAAAGACCACGTACATTAATGTGTATGGGCTAAAATTTATATCTATGCATGCATATAATATTATTTAAAAATATTTTAAAAATTTAACCTAAAATGCAACCGATGTTTCTAGAATTTCACCAAGAGGACCACATGGGTGTGAAAACCCCATCCTAATAGTCATGTTCACTTGTTTACAAAATTCAATTTTTAAGTTACAACTTAAGTTCTAGATAATTTGTACCTGTGTATATATACATGTGTACATGTTTTACAATATATAATTTATATCTAGATACAAAATTGAAAGGTTATTTTCAATGTACACTAACTTCAAGCTCGTCTATAACAACTGATGCTAGAGGAGCACTCACCACAACTGCAGGTGGATAATCCAATGTGGAAGTTGGTGTCACGGTTTCCTTTTAAAATTTCATACATACCAACAAATTAATATATATACATGTAGACATTTTAAAAAGTTACATGACTTAAAATCAATATTTGAATTTAAAATCAATCAAATTTAAAATATCACCCCAAAAGGCATGCTGAGATCCAAGGTGTCGATAGTATACTAAATCAATCAATAGATCTAGTCGGTGTGCCCACAACCATGGCCTAGAGAGACAATTGACACATGTATGATAGTTTATTTAAAATATATATTTAATTTATATATTTAAATTTATATTTAATATTGAACAAATGATATCTATATTATGTACTTGTCTATCATGGTGATCCATCAGATGATCACCAACACATATGAAATCAACATATCAACCAATATTATCATGATCATCAGATGCTTCCTATGCAACAACTAAAGAGGATGGATCATGATGTGAACTGGATGCACTTGATCACTGTCAAACACATAACATAATCGATGAAAACTAGTAAAAAAATGGGGCGTTGTTGTACAGGGTATGGATGTAATGTCATCATCATCTCATCTTAATGCTTGACCAACATTAGGGCTAGCTACCAAATTAGATGTCTGGTAAGGTTAGTAGTGAGCGAAGTCAATGTGTCCAACGCCAAGATCATAAAATGTTGGTGAATAGGAATAGGTATAATAGTAGAAGGGGGATCCAGGATGGATTACCGAGGAATAGGTCAGTTGGGGTCAATATGTGCCCCCAACCTATGTTGTGGAATGCCACCTCCAACACCATGGAATGATCTCATATCAAAATAGTTGGGTTTTAAACCTAGAATAAACTCTACATATAATTTTATGAAAAACTATAAGGGGCACTCTAAGTTAGTGTGTGGTGGCTAGTCAAAGACCATATACAACCGGTCCCAAAAATTATTAGCTATC
Source organism: Cryptomeria japonica (assembly GCF_030272615.1). NCBI lineage: Eukaryota > Viridiplantae > Streptophyta > Pinopsida > Cupressales > Cupressaceae > Cryptomeria > Cryptomeria japonica. Next base: position 760,520,901 of record NC_081408.1, on the reverse strand, counting down.
AACAAATGTATACACCACCTCATCGATATGCATGATTTGTTCGGAGGAATCGGATGGTTTGTAACAGGATCATCAAAATATGGAGTTAAGTGGGCTTTAGTTATTTTCAAGTCTAAAATATCCATATAGGAGAGGCCATTCGAATAGAACCGATGTCTCTTATCCCTCAATGCATGATATAAGTCAAGTTCTACATCAATGGCCCTAATAGCATCAAAAACTTTTTCCATCTTCAATAAAAAATACACTAGATGGGAGGAAATGTATGGTGCATTAAGGATCTCATTAACTCTTTCTTGAATGGATCCAATATTTTCATTGATCCTGGCTTGATATCGAGCCTCGCCAGATCTAGGGGGTGGAGGTGGAGGTGGAGGTGGAGGTGGAGGTGGAGGTGGATGTGGGGTTATCTAGGAGGAGTGGAGGTGGTGGATTAAGTAACTCATCAATGTTAAATTCATCCATGATATCTAGATGTGTTTGTGATATATGGGTAAAACATCTACTTATATACACACAAACAATAAATATATGTACAGAAATTTAAAAAATGAAATTTAAAAATTGACATTTAAAATGAATCCTAGAGATCTATGTACACATATATATTTAATTTAAATTATTAAATAAAACATAATATTAAAAATTCTAGGTCCAAATGTACACGTGTAGATTAAATCCTATCTTGATCACATACATACACATGTTCAAACTGCATATTGAATGTATGAAATATATACACATGTCATGAAGTACCTATATATTAGTTAACATTTATACCATGGGTTTAATATTTCTGCAATATATAATTTGTTTTCAATTAATATGTTCTCAATGGGTATGTGCACCAAGTTGTGGTACCAAAAGGGTGTCTTAAGATGCCACTTTTTTCTAAAATCAGCAAAGTCTGAACTTCAACGACAAATTGGAGATAGTTACACTCCAAATTTGAAGATGCAACAAGAACAAAAATCAGAGTGCTTTGAGTCTACTTTCTAAACTACTAATTTGTTTTGAAAATGGCAGAAATTAAGGGCTTAAAAAAGGGGGGCCACAAAAAGTGGTCCCATTTTTATGCAAAAAACATAACATAGTGTCTCTTGTGGCCCCCTCTAAAATGTTAACTTTTTTTTAAAATTTTTAAAATTGCTTTAGTGAAAAATTATCTAACATCTTGTAGTTTATGCCAGATTTTTCAGCTACAAAATTTGAGTGTCCTCCCCCCTAAAATCATTGATAAATAATCAAAAATCAAAACTTTTTTTTTAAATTGTGTAGAATGGAGTCTAGTTTCTAAAAATATAAGTTTCTTCAAAATACAATGAAAGTGTAAAAACCTATACCCAAAATAGTGCATGTTGGTTTTCGACCAAAAATGTACACACTAACAAAAGAAATTATAGATGAAAGCCTTAATGAAATCAAAATGCGAAAAATATTACATGCTTGGATAGATAAGAGAGAGATTGAGGTCGCTATGGTGTTTATTTTAGTTTCATTGAAACACGTGCAAGCCTAATGGAGAGCACGATCAAAAATATGTAAAAAAATTTAATCTTCTGATAAAAACACATCTCAAGCCTGAAATGGTCATACAACCCTTTGGGTTGGATGCCCATGTACAATCCAACCCAAAGGGTTGGTGGTTTCCAATCCAAACCATTTGGCGAGTGCCAAATATGGCGCTCACCAAATGCAAAATTTTGAATTTTCACATTTGGCGCACGCCAAATTTGGCACCCGCCAAATGTGAAAAGTTATTTTTTTTGCATTTGGCGAGTGCCAAATATGGTGCACACCAAATGTTCTTCATTGTCCAATGTAAAGGTTTTGTGAGTGTGTAGATTTTCCAATCTGGGCACAACTTATATTCACCCTCAAAGGAGAATATATACATGAAATATAACATTTAAGTATAAGTCTTTCTTATACTTTAAGTTATATTTCATGTATATATTAGCAAGATGTTTGAGAGTTCTTTAAGCTCTATAGGACTTATAATGTAGATTCTAGTTTTAAGAGGATCATATAAAATTTTAGACTTAGTCAAATTTCAATAATCAACATGCTCCTATTAGCATTCTTCAGCTATGTATCACACTCTCTTTATCGTCCCCAGACTCTAGACCTATCTCTATCCCTCTCTTGTCTCTCTTACTTCTCTCTCCCCTCTCTAGGTAAACCCAACTTCTCTACATTTCATTCCTTCCTTAACCCCATATATATCCTTGACTCCCTCCCTCTCTCTTCTTCTCTCTCATTCTATTATTATTTCACTTCCCTCCCTCTCCATTCTCTTGGTCACTACCTATCCCTTCTATCTTCTCTCCCCCCATATCTAGGTCTCTTCCTCTCTTCCTATTCACCTCACTACCTCTCCCTCCCTATATTATTACCCACCTCTCTCTCCCCCTCTAGGTGTCTCACCTAATTAATTGTCCACCCTCTAGTTCTCTCCCCCCATCTCCATATTTCTCTCCCTCTCCCTTACCCCTATCCATTTTATGAACTCTCTCCCTCTATTCTCTCTCTCCAAACCTATCTATCTCTTCATTCCTTAGGTCTTTTAATCCCTCCACGTGTACCTCTCCATCCATCCTCTCTTAGTCATCTCTTTTCTCTTATATCTATTCCCTCTCTCCATTGTATAGGTTGTCACCTCTCCCTCCTACTCTCTCTACCTCCCTCTCTCAAATTTCTAGGTTTCTCCCTCATTCCCTCTCCACCTCTATACTTATCCATTAATGTCTCATTAGGCACCTATCTTTATGCCCCTCTATCTCTCCCATCTAGGTATTTAACCTCTCTCTCATGCTCTACATATCTCATCTCTCTATTTATCGCCTCTCTAGTTCTCTCCCTTCCTCTCCACATCTCTCTATCCATCATCCCTTACCCATCTCCCTTTATGAACTCTCTCCTTCTCTTATCTCTCTATTCACCACTTTATCTACCAAAAAATGTAGACCTATTACTCCCCCTTTCTTCTCCCTATTTCTTCTCTCTCTCCTCTCTAGGTCTCTCCTATATTCTCTCCCTTTCTCTCTCACCTTCCCTCTTTATCTCCATATCTATCCTTCCCTCCCTCCATCTCTCTTCCCTTCTTATTGTTTCTCCCCACTCTCTCTGTGTTCTCTTAATGAATACCTCTCCCTCTGAACCTCTCTTTCCATACCTATTTTTCTCCTTCCCTCCATCTATACATATCTACATGTCCCTATTTGTCTCTTAATCCCCATGTATCCCCTTCACCTCTATCTTTCCGCCCTAGGTCTCTCACCTCTCTCTTCCTAGCCTCTAGATCTCTCACCTCTATATCTCTCTCCTCTCTAATTCTTTCCTTTCCACCTCCTTACCCCTCTTTCTCTGTTTGTGAACTTATCTCTCTTATTTTATTTTGTCTCTCCCTCACCTATCTGCTCTTTCATCTCTAGGTCTCTCAGCCACTCCCTACACACATCTCCCTTTCTTCATGGATATCTCTTTCTCTTTATTCTTCCCTCTCCCCTCTTTTTTTTCCCTCCCCCATATAGGATTTAGATAATAGGTTGTAGGATATAAGGTTTATGGTATGGGGTACAAGATTGATGGAACATTGTTTAGGGTGGATAGGGTTGAGGGTAGTGGTTGTATTAATACTCAAGACACCATATGACTTGTAACAACACCATATCATTTCCTAAGGGGTCATATGGTGTCGTTAAGGGTCATATGGTGTCCTAAGGGGTTATATGGTATCGTTAGGGGTCATATGGTATTCTATGATCCCTTAGGATACCATATGACCCCTAATGACATCATATGGTATCCTAAGGGGTCACATGGTGTCCTAAGGGGAAATATGGTCTTATATGACCCCTTAGGATACCATATGACCCCTAATGACACCATATGGTGTCCTAAGAGGTCATATGATGTTTTATGACCCCTTATAACACCAAATGACCCCTAACAACACCATATGGTGTTTAAATGGGTCATATAGTTTCCTAAGGGTTCATATGATGTCCTAAGGGGTCATATGGTGTTCTATGATCCCTTAGAACACCATATGACCCCACACGACACCATATGACCCCTAATAACATAATATGGTGTCCTAAGGTGTCATATGGTGTCATTAGAGGTTATATGATGTCCTATGGGGTCGTATGGTGTTCTGTGACCCCTTACGACACCATATGACCCCTAATGACACCAAATGGTGTCCTAAGGGGTGACATGGTGTTCTAAGGGGTCATATGGTATTATATGACCCCTTAGGACACCATATGACCCCTAATGTTATCATATAGTGTTGTTAGGGGTTATATGGTGTTGTATTGGGTCATATGGTGTCCTAAGAGGTCATAGAACAAGATTTTGTAAGGGGTCATATAGTGTCCTAAGGGGTCATATGGTGTTCTATGACCCCTTAGGACACCATATGACCCCATACAACACCATATAACCCCTAACGACACTATATGGTGTCCTTAGGGGTCATACAGTGTTCTATGACACCTTAGGACACCATATGACCCCTAATGACAACATATGTTGTCCTCATGGGTCATATGGTGTTTTATGACCCTTTGGGACACTATATAATCCATCAAGACACCATATGACCCCTAAAAACACCATATGGTGTCCTAAGTGGTCATATGGTGTTTTATGTCCCCTTAGGACACCATATCACCCCATATGACACCATATGACCCCTCACGACACCATATGGTGTCCTAAGGGCTCACATGGTGTCTTAAGGGGTCATAAAACATCATATGACTCGTTAGGACACTATAAACTCCCCAACAACATTAGATGACCTCTTAGGAGACCATATGGTGTCTTTAGGGGTCATATGGTGTCCTAAGGGGTCATAGAACACCATATTACCCCGTAGGACACCATATGACCCCTTACGATACCATATAGTGTCTATAGGGGTCATATGGTGTCCTAAGGGGTCAAATATTGTCCTAAGGGGTCATAGAACACCATATAACCCCTTAGGACACCATATGATCCCTTAGGAAACCATATGACCCCTAACAACACCATATGGTCTTTTTAGGGGTCATAAGTTGTCCTAATGGGTCATAGAATACCATATGACCCCTTAAGACACCATATGACCCCTAACAACACCATATGACATGTCCTAAGGGGTCATATGGTATCGTAATGGGTCATATAACACCATATGACCCCTATAGACACCATATGACCTCTTAGGACACCATATGGTGTCGTTAGGGGTCATATGGTGTCCTAAGGGGTCATAGAACACCATATGACCCCTTAAGACACAATATAAGCCCTAATGACATCATATGACTGCTAACGATGCCATATTACCCCTCAAGACACCATATGGTCATATTAGGGGTCATATGGTGTCCTAAGGGGTCATAGAACACCCTATGACCCCTTATGACACTATATGACCCCTCAGGGCACTGTATAACCCCTAACGACACCATATGGTATCAGTAGGGGTCATATGATGTCATAAGGGGTCATATGGCATCCTAATGGGTCATAGAATACCATATGACCCCTAACGACATGATATGACCTTTGAGGACACCATATGACCCCTTAGGACACCATATGGTGTCCTAAGGGATCATATGGTGTCCTCAGGGGTCATATGGTGTTCTATGACCCCCTATGACACCATGTGACCCCCTTTAACATCCTAGTACATGACTTGACCACTTATGACACCATATGACCCCTCAAGACACAATATAGTATTATTAGGGATCATATGGTGTCCTAAGGGGTCATATGGTGTCGTTAGGGATTATATGGTGTCCTAAGGGGTCATATGATATTCTATGACATATTATGACACCATGTGACCCCTAACGATACCATATGACTCCTTAAGACACCATATGACCCCTAATGACACCATATGACCCCTAATGACACCATATGGTGTTGTTAGGGGTCATATGGTGTCATAAGGGGTCATATGGTGTCATAAGGGATCATAGAACACCATATGACCCCTTAAGACACTATAGAATAGAAAGAAGATGTGTATCCAATGTCATTGAAATGAAAATATAATTAATAAAATAATAATAATATTTATCATGTTTTTAATGTAAATTTGAATGCATTTTTATTTTGCATTCTAAAAGAATAGTTTTATTTATGAACAAAGAAAGTTTTTAGTGTAGATTGTCAAATATGAGCACATGTAGAAGTTTTCATTAAGTTAGTAGCAAAGTTTGTTTCTCGAGCAAAGGATCTAAACATTACAAAATTGCTTTGCACTTCCCAATGTGAATAACAATCCCACACAATAATCACTTTCATCGTTCAAGAGAAACAATTATGAATATTAGACTATAAAATCAAGGATTCTATTTTAATTACTAAATATAAGGGACTTGGTAGAAAATAGGTATACAAAATCCCCAAATCAAGCAATATATAATCATCTTACTCAAACTTAGAAAGATTTATTGAGGGAAAACAAAGGGAAGATTAAAAATGCCCTATTTTTCAAGGTACTAGAAAAGTGAGGCTAATGAGGTTACAAATGTTAAAATAAATTGGAAATATGCAAATGAGAGATTTTGAATCTATGCATGCTCACTTTACCCATGCACCAAGTGTTGTCAAAAAAATAGAATGAGTGGAAACTCTATTGTTGATCAAAGAGTAGTTAATAGAATACTGATGATTCTACTAACAATATTTGACACCATTGCTATTACTATTAGATAATCACATGAACTTTGGACCTTATTTCTTATATAAAGTTTTCAAAAGGTTGATTTAGGAGAACATATCCTATTTTTATATTGATTGTGATCTTTGAAATGTATTTTTCAATAGAACAAGTTATAATATTTTTTTTTTTATATTCACTATCGTGGAATCTGGAGGTGTCCTTGCCAAAGCAAGACTAATCCCCTAGTGTGTACGACCCGCTCACAAGGTAGCAACACACACATAATCAACACAGCCGGGGACTCGAACTCAAGACCATGGGGAGCATACCCACGCCTCAAGTTGCGATCCACGACCAGGTGAGCTAGGGCTGAAGCCCTTACAAGTTTTAATATTAGAAAAAGTATAAAAAGTAAGAAAGAACTAACAAAAGAAAAATATAAAAACAAACATTATACACTCATATCAAATTTGGATGTGAGGGACAAATTTCTAGTTATAGAATTGACCTAATTTGTAATCTTAATCTAAAAAATAATTCAGAGAATCACAAAAAAAAATCTATTTTAATTTATAAAATCCTAAATTAATCTATAAATAAATTTATATGCATCTTATTAGTTTAACCTTGTAATGAACACTTATGAAAAAGTACATAAAATTAGTTGGTACCGTAATTATTTGACATCAAGGATGACACTCATCGCCGACAAACTCTAAGCAGCCATAGGACTGCACATTTGTTCCTATTAATTTATTTAAAAACAACATTTTTTTTGGGGTTGGTTTGTTCATAGACCAGAGTCCCATCGCCCTTGCTAGAATCGACCTGGAAAATTCGTGGGCGGATACTGCTAGGAAGAGGAAACATTGGAATATACCCCTCTTTGGAACATGTAAGCTTAATTAGCGATCAAACCAGGTGATATTTATTCTAAGAATTAAAAGCATCTAAAAATTTAAAGCTGCAGGCGAATACAGATACCCAAGTCTCGAAATTTGAGCAGCTGCAATGATATCGTTGAGATCAAATGAGGCCGAGAAACGTAAGAAAGCAGAGCAGGCTGCCATGATATCAAATTTCAAGGTATGAAACCTTTATTATATTTTCCTGAATGCAAAATATTGTTCCTCTGGTAAACTCACCTAATTTTTCATAGCTGCTTTCAGAACAATAGCCAGAGAGAACGAGGTAGCGACCTCGCTTTTAAAGCTTTACGAGCACAAATGCCAAAGCCTTACAAGGCGACGAAATGAAGTCGAAGAAGAAATTCAAAAAATGGTGGAGAAACTGACATCACTTGGAGCAAAACTGAACGAATGCTCCCGTGATCGACACGAAGCCATGCTGGAGGTCGAAGCAATACGGCAGAAGCTCGCCGCAGTGGAGGAGAAAAACTACCGAATTTTGCAACAAAAGGACGCCGAAATTCAACATCTTCAAAATTGCTTGCTTTCAATGCCGCGAGTCGAAACCCCGATCTCCTCTTCCTCCTCTAATAACCTTGAATTCCGCGAATACTCTTTTGAGGAAATAAAAGCAGCAACCTGCGATTTCTCCGACAATTTCAAACTCGGAGAAGGCGGCTATGGCGATGTGTACAGAGGCAAAATAAAACAAACAGCTGTTGTAGTCAAAATCCTCGGGGAGAACGGTTTGCAGGGTCGGCAGGAGTTCCAAAGCGAGGTTTGCACACTAAAATAATCTAAAGCATTGAAGATTTCCTTTTCGTTTTTCTCTTACAGGTTTCGTATAACCTTGTTTTGTTCAGATCGATAATTTCAAAGAAATCCGGCATCCGCATTTGATAGGGATTGTGGGAACCTGTTCCAAGCGAGGTTGTATAATATACGAATATATGTCCAACGGAAGCCTTGCGGATCATCTCAGAGGCAAAGATGCCTTTCCACCGCTCCCTTGGAACGCCAGATTTCGTATTGCCGCCGAAGTATGCTCAGCTTTACAATATCTGCACAGTTTAAGGGCGGATCCAATCGTCCACGGCAATCTGAAACCCCAAAATATACTCCTTGACGAGAATTATAGAAGCAAAATAAGCGACTTCGGTCTGTCTCGTCTTCTGCCAAAAGATCTACACTCAGAATCGGAGCCAAAAGGCACATCTTTGTATATGGATCCGGAATACCTGACAAGCGGTGAATACTCTACCAAATCTGATGTTTACAGCCTCGGAATCGTCCTTTGTGAGCTTCTCGCCGGAAAACCGGCACTAGGACTCGTCAAAGAAGTGGAACGTGCCGTACAAAGTGCAAATTTTGAGAAAATTTTGGATCCTTCAGCCGGTGATTGGCCATTTGCGGAAGCTACTCAAATGGCTTATCTTGCCTTAGATTGCACGGATGTGGAAAGAAAAAAGAGGCCCGACCTTCAGCCGACTGTGATGAAAATGTTGAATCAGATTCGTAACATGTTTGCTGCGACAAATCTTGGCAGACTTGTTGAAAGTGGGCAAAAGTGGGAGCCAGCGAGTGAAGAAATACATGTTCCCAGCTATTTCCTCTGTCCAATCTTCCAGGCAAGGATAAATTTGTGCATTCTTTCATTAGTACTTCGTAGTTCAAATTGCCCGTTTATCTGATTCCATTACTTCACATTCATCTAACTTCGTTGGTTTTTCATTATAATTAAAGATTAGGCTTATGGTTTCAAAAAAATTCTTCCGATTTGCAGGAAATTGTGTAGGATCCAATTCCCCTTTTTTTATCTCATTCTGATACTTCATATTTACCTGACTTCATTAGGTTTTCGTTGTTATAAAAAATTAGGCTTATGACATGAGCAAAATTGTTCCGATTTGCAGGAGATTATGCAGGATGGTTTGATTGTGGACATGATACATCTCCCATGACAAATGAAAAACTTGTGAGCAAGAATCTGATCGCGAACTTTTCTCTGAGGTCAGCCATTCGAGAGTGGCAGGAAAGAGGCGATATCTTGAAAATTTAACAGAGGACAATTTTATGCATTATTATAGAGATTTTTCAATAAGATTAAGAGATATTTTAAATTATTATTTGGGAGAGGGATTAGTAGTTATATAGGGTAGGGTTATCTCCTTTTGTTTATAATATCCAGTCTTTTTACTTATTTAGACTATATATTGTAAATGAATAGTTTACATATAAAGAATAAATTAATCAAATGTTGATAAAATAGACCAATATTTAAATACATGAAAACTTATTAATGTTATATGAAAAAGTATAAATACATTCATTACCAAGTCAAATATATATATTTTTGTTTCAAATAAAATATCATAGCTATCCACTATAAATATGTCATTTAATAAAATAAGATACTCATTTAAACAAGTATTGTTGTCATAGTGAAAAAATATTATTCCTCTGTGTACAACTATTGGGATAGCAATGTATATGCATTGGAGTATTTCATATTAATAATTTGTCCTATCACAAGTATTAAAGGTGAGCACAATAAATACCTTGTATTTTTTCATGAAATGTGAAGGATCATAAATAGGTTTTAGTGCTTAACTATTGGTCCATTTGTATTTGATATAAGTTGTATTTAATATATTAATATGTTGTTTTCACAAAAAAAAAATTGTGTTTAACTATTGGTCCATTTGTGTTGGATATAAAAGTTAAAGATAACAAGGATTTATGGTTACTAATAGATATTTGGTCAATTTAGGTTGCGTATAAGTTGCAATTTACATTAAAATATGATATTTTACTCACAAAAAATGATATCGTGTTGATCAACTACTAGAGATTTTTAGATTAAGTTTTGATTGAATCTTTAAAAAGTCATTTTTTGGACACTTCACACTAGATGTGATATTTTGATGAGTTGAATGATGAGTCACACCTCCAAACCTTAGTTATGGACAAATAAGTCTCCATTTTACATTTATAAACAAAATACGGAAGTCTTATGATATTCAATGTGGTAAATACATGTTTATGAAGTTAGCCCACATGACTACTGGTCCCTCTCCCCTATTAAATATTATTTTATTTAATAAAATTTGAAATAAATTTCTTAATAAAACGAAATAACTATTTATTAATTTTTATTGTTATTGAGCTATAAAATTACTATTTATTATGTGAATATTGAAATCAAATGATATTTAGTAGTGATTTGAAATATTAACAATAAAATAGAAAACTTTATAATTTCTTTTCAATACATCTATCTTTTAAGTTTTTGAGAACATCTTATTTAAAATGGTTTATTCTAAAAAAATAAACAAATCATGAAATTGTGACTTTTTTTGTGCTATATACACATTGTTAGATGCATTATTAGTTCTTGAATACATTTCAAATTATGGTGTTTGTTTATAATAAACTCTGATACTATACATTTATAATGTGTTGATGTAATATAAACACATGAAAAAATATATTTTGTCAAAATTAGTAGTCATGATGATTGTCTTGTATGTAGTTGGAGTCAAATATTGGAATTGATAAGGCTATAATTCACTTTTAAATTGATTCAAGTGATATTTTTGATTAATTAAAATGAGATATGCCTAAAAATTTTACATAACCATATAAGAGAAACTACCTAGGGTGCATGAGGAATGCACATCCAACCAAAAAACTATAGCTAAGAACCAAAAAATGCAAAAGGCCAATTGATGACTAGAACAAAACCACTACACAAAGAGACAAAAACTAAACCAAACAACCAACCACCTACCATAGACATGAAGGAATGACCTATTGAGGGGGGGAATTATTATCTTACCATTAATGGTATAAAACTTTAACTTTATTAGGCAAATACAATTTTTTGTTTGAATAATTCTCATAATATAAATCTACAAAATGTAGAGTAGTCTTGATATAAGAGGTGAGGGGATTTGACGTTGTAGAAGGAGACTCCAAATGTCACTTTCTCTTTACCTCCCTTCATTCAATCTCCTCCCAGATTGCATTGAGAGAGTTAGAATTATTCATCACCATTTCCTTTCTTAAAGTAGTCATCTCCTCAACTTTTGTTTTTAGAGTCCCATGATTTTACTTTAGCTAAGCCATGTCTTCCTCTCGTCCCTCTAACTGATCCTTGGATTGAGTTCCTTAATCTTCTCCTCCATGGTCTCCCAATTTTTCAATTTTTCAGCCATGTCATTAACAACTTTCCAAACCCTCTAATCATTTTTTTCAAAAGCCTAGCTATCACCATGAGCCTTCACCTCCATTGACGCTTATAACCTATTGATCTTCTTCTTGGGCACACTCATCTAGGAGAGGAGTTAAAAAATGGCTGCATCCTATCTGTCAACAACCTTAGGTAGCATATTTACTTTATTTACCAAAGAAGGGGAATCAAGTTTAAGAGTAGAAATACCATAGAGCAGGGAAGTAGAGCCTAATGGGGAGGTGAAGGGGGCTTTCTCTATAGAAATAGTTTGAGACCAATCAAAACCTACAGACAAAGAAGAGTCAAAATCCTTAGGTTTAGTTGGAGAATTATAGTGAACTATATAACATTCTCTCTTCTAAATAGTAATAATATACTTAGCCTCTTTCTATGGTGGAGACACAAAGCATCTAGTGAGATAAATATTTGAGTGGCTATGGTTTAGCCACCCATGTTGGAGCTATTTGAAGGAAATTATTATTATATTATGTCTCATGGATGTCCACTTTCCTAGGCATGGGTTTTCACAATTGGTTTCTTACCTCTTGTTTTTGGGTTTACACAAATGGTTTCTTGCCTCTTGTTTTTGGGTTTTTGTAATTGGTTTCTTACCTCTTGTTTTGGGAAATAACATTCTTTTTATCTCTCTTATTTTGCCATAAATTGGAGCCATGACATGGTAGGTTCATCATGAGTTAAATTTAGGTTTCAAGGTGATTCTAGGTTTTGTTAAAGAAGTGTAGTGAACTGTATTGATGTAGCATTATCTCTTCTAGAAATTAACAATATACTTGCCCCCTTTCTTTAATGGAGTTTTTCTCCAAAAGAATTTCTAAATGTAAATTTAGTATCTCATTTTCTATTTTGATTCTATATTATCACCAAATGTTCTAATCACTTTTTTATTTCAGATTTGGTTATCTTATTCCAAATATCTAATCACATAGAGAAGTTTTTATTGTAAATATCCATGATCTATAACATTCCTACAAGATTATTTAAAGGATATGTAGTTATTAATCTTAATATTGATGACTTGATGATAAACATTTTTTAAATTTCATGGATGTAGCTTAATTTATAGATATTTATATTGTCAACTCTCTTTGGAGGAAATATTTTCTCAAGGATAAGCCAAAAATAGAATAGATTAGGAGAATATAGAATATGATCTTATGTTTATAGATATTTCATAAAAAATATTCACAAATGGATATAGTAAAGTTGGAGATTTTGGAATAGGTCCATGTTATGTTTGAAATTCTACTATTTTCCTAAAGAATTAGTGTGTGGGTTTAACTCAATTATTGAAATCCTATAAAAAAATAGCCTAGATTTAGAGTTCTAGACTTAAATTATATTTTTAAGATAATTATGTTTGTACTATTTATATGCATATATTTTCCTAAATTTGCTAGAGTTCCATTTTTTTGAGAGACTTTCCTTGTTTATATCTTCTCTTGTTTAATATTTTCCTTTTATTATTTGTAGGGCCTATAGTTGCTTTATTCTTGTGGCCCAACATATGTCACTATTTTGCCAAAAGATCTTAGTTCTTACACAATATTACTGCTTTTTTAACAATCTTGGTTTGATGTTATTTGAAATATTTCATTTTTTGTGACCTCTATTGTAGGATTATATTCTATTTTATGGAGGCTAAATACTATTTGAAGGCAATTTTTTTATTCCTTGAATGTGGTTTAGGTAAAATATTCATTGATTTGAAATCTTGCTACAAAGTGTGTGTTGTCGTGTCAAGACCGATGATAAATGCCAGTGATAAGAGTGAATTCGCTGTTGAAATATTTTTTTATGATAAAAGGGTTGATATTCTATTCCTTAACCAATATGTTAAAAGTTGTTCCTTTTACTATACATGCTACTCTTAATGGGGGTTTTTGATTGAGTTGTTCTTTACTATACTTTCTCTATATTGTGATTCCAGGAGAATCCACTAGCATTTAGCAAGCTGTGATTTGCCAGGTTACATGGTATTTTGATTGCTAATGGTGTGGAATTTTATTTTTTTACCACACTATTTACCTAAAACATGATGCAAGGAATGTTTTATTTGTTATTTACAACATATTTTTCTTGCTATTGGTTTTGCATGGATAATAGAAGGTCAATATTTCCTCTTTGAAAACTATTTGCAAATTGATATTGTTGTTTTGAAATATGCTCAGGACTTCTAAGGTACATATTTCCTTGTGCAAACCTTCATTGCCTTCTTATCCCTCTTGTGCAAGCTATAGGTCAAACTTAATATTGTATTTGTGAGTAAAGTTCATTACAAATTTTTAAATCAACTCTCTATAAAGGTGATTACCTATACACGTATTGTGTGATATAGTGGCAATATGAGTTTGGGTGGGCCACAATGAATATGATGTGAAGGATCCAGTCATCTTGGTGACAATGTCTTGTAGAACTTTTATTATTCATAGAGAATGTGAGACCTTGTTTTCAAGAACAAGTAGACTATATGGATGAAATCATTCCCTTCCTTGCACCAAGCTTGATGTGAAGACCACAAACTTCTTGACATCATTAATATGGAGTAATTTTTGTGTAGCTATAACCTTTATTGTTTGCATGTAACTTTCTTTCCTCTCTAGGTTTTCTTCTATTTGAAGTCATAAGATGAAGATGCATGTCATGATATAAATTAATTTCCACATAAGATTTTGTCTATTTTTTTTAGCTTTTTTGTTAAATTATAAAGATTCATTATATAAAAGTAAACAAGATCTTATCTAATGTGGCTCTTGGTAAAAGAAATACTAAGGGATGTGAAAATATATTAAAAATGAGGAGTAAGATAAGGCTTAAGATCTTATAACTATAAGGAAACTTGCAGCGAACTTTATGACAATTTCTACATAACCATATTTAGATCTTATTCAAATAAACACATAGAATCCACATGCAAAAAATAAACAACATACCCATCAAAGATGACACAAGATATACCTTGGGAAAACCCTTATGAGGGAAAAACCCATCCTCCAAAATAATTCATCACCATGTATTATTCAACAATGTCACATTACAATACAAGCGTGAAAGCTTCTAAAACCACAATCATTAACAAACACTCACTGTGAACAAGAATGTAACCACACATCCCATGCCATGCTTCCAACCTCCAAAAATGTTGAGCTTGGCTAACTGGCTCTACTGGCTAACCCAAACAACTACCCTTGTGGTTTCTTTTATAGACATAAGTTCCCATAAAACCACCAAGTGGTATTACATGAAAACCATGTGCAAATACCATGGGATAACCACTCAATTGACCCCACATCTAATATTGGGTACTTTATTATATTACATTCCTTAATATTAAATAACTATAATATAATATCTCAATGTTACAATACAGGTCATCAAGTGGTCCCAAGAATATTCCCAAGGAATCTATACAAGTTACATGTCCATGTGCAACATCAAATAAATAAATATTACATTACACGTCCATGGGAAACTCACGTAATAAATAAATATTATAATTATAATCATTATTATGCAAGGTGTACAACACCCATTTTCCCAACAATAAATAGATAGTTAGCTCTTTTGTGACCATCACTTTGTTATCTTATCAAAAGGACTTTGATGGATATGATGTCATGTTTGAAACTTCATCACAATTTGCATGAAAATTTGATGTGACCCCTTACAATTTTTGTAAAAGTGAACAATATAATATCATATGATGCGGCTCTTGATAAATAACACACTAAGAGGTGTCAAACTATATAAGGAATATGAACCCATCTATGACTTAGGATCTCATATAGGAGGTAGTCATTGATCTTCTGAACCTAGATTTGACATCTTATTGATAGGACTTTGAGTAGCATTTAAGATGATGAAATCTACATTGAAAGAGTACATGTATAAGTGAGTTTAAATTAATTAGCATGCTTAGAATGGAAAGAAAAAATGTATTATAAAGTAGACCTTACTATTTAATATAGAAACATCTATTAATCATACTTTTCTTAAAATTTATTTTTATTATATCCTTCATTTGTTTTGGTTTTAATTCTTTATTAAATGTTAAATTATATATTTATTAATAAATATTAAATATTTGACATATGTATATAATTGTAAATTTAAAAATAAAACATAAAATTTATATTTAAATGGTTAAAACACGAGACTCCATAATACAACTATACAATTATAAACTAATCAATATTTTATCAATTAATTTTTATATTTTTATCATCAAAAGACAATTTTTTACAATAGAAAATAAACTATAAAAATTCTTTACTTAGACAAGAAAAATAATTTGCAATTAATTATGTTGAGAGGCATATTACCCTAACATATGGATGTAAGAACGTTCGTCAATTAAAAGTAAAATTACTTCATTTGATGTGCTTGCAACACTTAAATGCATAAAAATAAGAATTGACAATATGTCTTGTTGTTTCTTTAGATTCTTTCATGCGTAATAAACTTCATGTGTAGTATTATTAGAAGTTATAATCAATTTTATTTTTAGTCTATTTGAGTATGGATTTAATTTGTAATACATGGTCCAATCAACTTGTAGTTATAATAAGAATTTTGTAGTGGTTGGCATTATAAATGAGTTAGAGGATGATAGTGATGTAGCAATTGGCATTAAAAAATAAGGAAATACTACAAGAGTCACCATAAACTCATAACTCACCATCTTAAAAAAAATAAAAAATAAATGCATTCATTTTTTATTGATTTGTGTAGGGTGTCAAAGTTGTGATAAACATTTTGTTTGTAGGTTTTTGATCTAAAACTTGTAGAAGGTGGATGTGATTTATAAACTCTAATGTATTTTGCTTATATTGGATGAGTTCATATGCTTTGTCAATGCTTCTACATTTTGCATTCATATCCATCAAGGCACTTCCATTTAATTAATTAATTTATTTATTTTCTCTACAGATTTGGATTAGAAACAAGTCTTCATCCTTTTATTTTATTACAAATATCTTAACACATTTTTATTTTGATAGTATAATATTTTCACAATTCAACTATGATCCTAACATAAATTGAGCAAAATAATTTAGTGAGGCCACCATAAGTCCTATTGTAGAGGGTAATATTTTACTGTTTTGTGAGTAGCAATAAGTGACAAACTTAATATTTTGTTTTATGGTTTTAAAATGAATTCTCATTTCTTATTTTTTTTAGTTTTGAAGAAATGAATGAGATTTAGGAGGAGGAAGTAATGATGTTGTTTCAAACATATAAATTCCTTTTTTTTGACATCCTCAATATTCTCTCCCTAAAAATAAAACAATTAAATAGCGTGCTCGTGCAATTTTTTTGAATTAGAAAATAAAGAAAAAAAAATACCTCTTTTTAGTAGTTGCTAAAATATAATTTAGAAAAATATCATCCTTAAAAAATGCACTTGACTTTATGTATAATACTTATATATAAAAACATATTATATAGTTCCTAAAACCAACCATGCCCTAATTTTGAGCACATTGTAGAAGAGACAAGTTTGACAAAATCACTCTTTCAGTATCTCTTTTCTAGCAACATCGTGTTCATTTGGCATTAGATTTTCCAATTTGAAATACCTATATCTCCAAAACAATCCAATATATTAGAGTGCATTATTGTTGATTATCATTTTTTCATGATATTTGTTAACTATTTTTCTAACTCAATATTTTTGAAACGAGGAGAATGGGACGTGAGGTGAAAGCGAGGGTTTCAGGAGATTCTGATGGTAGAGATGATGAAGTAGATTATGGCGATGATGGTTGGATGATTTCCCTTGGGTTTTTCTTGGATGTTGGGCTCTACTCTGTGGTTTGGCCACTCTGCCATTGGAATATTTGGATAGGGGCGCCTTGGGCTAGGACTCAGGAGGATGTTGTTGGTGAAGGGGTTATCAAAGTTTTAGATGGGGTTGACGGTTGTGGGGGATGTGCTCAGGTCTTCCCATTTCCCTTTCTTTTCTCTATTTTTTCTATCACTGATGAGGGCTCTCTTGCCTATCTCCCTTCAATGCTTAGGGAAATTGTTCTTTCCTCAACTGGGTCTTTTTTTGGAGGTTCTCCTTTTGCAAAGACACCCTTAGCCAACCTGTTTTTCTTCCATACGACTGGTATAGTTTGTTGGTAGAGTGTATGGGCTAAGTTTGGGGTTTCTTTTGCTACTTTTGTTGTCATTTTGGGAGATGTTGTCAACTTGGTTGTGTGGCCCTATTTTTTGGAAGGAGGTCTCTTTTTTTTAGAATTTTGGGCCTGATGTGTTTCATGGGGGATGGTAACCTTTTCTTTGATATGGGTTATCCTCCTTGTCTTTCTTTTTTGAAGCCCTTCATTGTGGTCCCCTAGGTTTTATTGGCCCTTGCATTGTCTTCTCCTTTTTTCTTTAGTTTTTTCCTTAGTATCTCTAGTTTTCTATTGATTTTCTTAAGAGGTGGACCTATCTTATTTTGAGGTGAAGATAGATGGTTTTGGACAAGACCTATCTTCTATTGAGGTGAAGGTGGATGCTATGGTTGAGATTGGGAAATGCTATTAGGAAGTTGTTGATGTGTTATCTCTTGACTATTTGGGAGAAAAGACTAGTCTTCATGTTGATTTCCTTCCTTATTCTCCTATTAAGGTGGAGAGGATGGAGGGTATTATTTTCTCAAAATTATTCTTCCTCAAGTTTAAGGTTAAGGGAGCCTTATTAAAACCCCATGTCACTATGTCTCAAATTGTTCTTTCAGGAAGAGATGTTGTTGTCTAGGCCTTAATAGGTTGTGGGAGCCTTGCAAAACCCACTCTCAAGGTTGAGGGAGACTAGAAAAACCCTATGTTTTTTGTTTCTTTTAGAGACTAGCTAGACTGGCTAGATGCTAGAAGTTTTCAAGGGCCCAATTTGGTCAGTGTTTGGTTTTGGTTAGGTTTAGGCTTCATGGCTTTTTATGGCCCAAAGTTTCTATTACAAGTTATGGGAGCCTAGGAAAAATTTTCTTCTTGGCTAAGGGTGCTTGAAAAACCCCCGTTCTTGGTTTTTGGAGGTCTAATGTTTGTTGATTTAGACCCTCTGCTTGGGCCAACCTATTTTGTAATGTTTCACTCTTGAAGTTTGGCTAGTGTTTGACTAATTGTGGCTACTCTGTATTGTTGTTTATGCTTTGTGTAGTCTTTGGGTTTTGGGTTCTAGACGCTCATAAGTCCAGAAGGTTTGAGGTCCTTTCTAAAATCTATTGTTTACTGTTGGGTAGTCTAGTCCATTAATCGATGGTAGTTCTCTTATTGTAAGGGTTTCGGGGCCCCTTCAAAGCCTATTTTATCAATAAAAAACTTTTTCTGAATTGAAAAATTGAATTTCAACCCTTTTTTTTTTGTCTTGTATCAACCTTTTAATGTAACTTTTATGTTGATTTCTCAGCATTCTTTTCACCTATAGGTAGCAATAGGATGGGGATTATATTGTAGGTCTAAGAGATTCTCATAGTTGTATACACACACACACACATGTATATGTATATATATGTATGTCTGTGTGTGTGTATACACACACACATATACATGTGTGTGTGTGTATATGTATATGTATATGTATATGTATGTGTATATGTATATGTATATTTATATGTATAATTTATTGCTTATAAAATATATTTAATCTTCCATATGAATTGTTTATTTTCATTTATAATTATTCCACAAGAGGCAAGTGTTTCATTTACAAAATAAAATAATTAATCATTAATAAAATGAAATTTCCATAGACATGAATATATGTGTACATATCTTTTATCTTATTCATATTTGTATTTATTTACAATTAGAATAAAAAGACCCATGTTTTGTGACATACCATTAATTAGTTTTAGAACTATTGAAAACCATTAAAGGATGGTGAGTGTTGCCATTATTATTTATTTGATTTGCATAATCATGAAAAGTTCTTGCAATTACCATCAACAAGAGTGGCTCTATTTTTTTGTGTTTGTCATTGCATTCCTTACATCTATTTTATCGGGGTATGCAATTTTGTATAATTGACCACAATTTTTTAATACTAGAAAGACTATATAAAAGATGTCCTTTACTTTTTAATCCAAATTGTTAATTATAGATTATTTATTTTTTCATTGGGCAACAACATTAAAAGGTTCTAAGGAAAGGATTTTTTTTTTCCTAAAGATTTGAAATCATTTAATTCTTAGTAATAATTTTTTTTCTTTCACGTAATTCAAATAACAAAATATGAATAATGATTAGAAGGTGTCTCAACTTTCTTCTATAATATTTGATCAGATTTGTTAATGTTATTAATTAATCATAGAAAAATAATCAATTAATATTAGATGTGTACCAAAATGAAAGTAGGTATTCTCTTCATGAAGAGAACTACAATTTGAAATCATTTTAATTATTTATTTAATTTGTTTAAAAGATAATTAAAACTTTCAAACTAACTTATTATGAGCAATTCAATATTATTATACTATTATTTCCTTGAGAATTGGGTAGAACATTTTTGTCACTTTCAACATTCATCACTTTGATATTCTTCTGTTTTTTTTCTAGATTTGTGCAATGTACAGCAAGATAAGCCCTTTTTTAAAATTTATTTATCATTATAATAGATAATTTAATTGAATAGAATGTTCAAATGGGCAAACATTAATCGACATTTGGCCTGATTTGTCATTTAATATTAAATACAACCATTGACTTGACCATTTATACCCATTGAATTTGTTCGCTTATGGAAAAGTATTTCAATCCTTACACAAATGCATTGTTGCGTTGCTGCTGCACTTTCTATTTGGTTGTATTGGGTTCATTTTATGGTTAGAAATATAATCTTTTCGTTTAAGTTTCACTTATCAATATATTATCAGTGATCTTAGATAAGAGTATAATTAAAAAATAATATAATCGTATCCTTTATGTTTTTTAAATATATGTATTAATGATTGTACATTATAATTTAGAAAGAAGTTTCTAGAGAGTTCAGTTAGAAATTTAGAGTACAAGTCATAATATATAAATTGATATTAAAAATTTATAATACAAATAAAATTAAATACTTACAGTGCAAGTTATGTATAATGTATATAATTTATATATGTTAGTTGTATAATTTAATAGAAAACAATTATATAGACTAGAAACAAGATATTTATTTTATGTAATGTCATTTACATTTAAAAAGATTAATAAAATAATGGTAATTTTTATCTTCTTTTTTTTATGTAGGTTTGAATGAATTTTTATTTTTCATTCTATAGTAATGATTTTATTTATGAACAAAGCAAGTTTTTAATGTAAATTGTCAAATATGAGCACACATTGAATTTTTCATCAACTTATTATCAAAGCTTGTTTCTCAAGCAAGTGATCTAAATGTTCCAAAATTGCTGTGAAATGACTCATTTGAATAAAATTCCCACACATTAATCATTTTCAAGAGAAAGACATCAATATTAGACTCTAAGTTTAAAGATTCTATTTGAATCACAAAATCTCAGGAACTTAGTAGAAAATAGGTGTACAAAATCCCCAAGTCAAGCAATATATAATCACCTTACTTGATGCCTCCTTACACTACAACTTCAACTAGTCTGGTTTTCTTGGATGTTGTTTCTTCTGCTATTGTCATAGTTCCTAGTGAATTGGGAAGTTCTCCTCTCCCTTTGATTGTACAAAATTCTTAGTTTACGTTACGAGAAGTTTCTCCCTCTAAACAAGGCTCTCATTTGGGTCAATCTTCTTATGTTTATTCTTATGGAGGCTCCTCCCCTACTCCCAAGTTGTCTACTCATGTTGATGTTTCTTCTTGGATAGTTGTTCATCATAATAAAAAAAATTATTCCTTGAAGGACACCCTCTCATGTCACTCCTCTAGGGGTAAAGTTAGAACCCAACCCTGATTTAAATTGATCTTTCTAGTTGTTGCTATTTATTTAGTTTCATTACAAGATAGTTGTCTTGTTTGTTGGTTGTAATTTTTTTTTGGATTATGTCTACCTATTATTGGTTACTCCTTTGGTATGCTCCTTGTTGTGTACCTCAGTTTTTGCCTTGTCAAAAACCCACCTTGCCTTAATAAAAAACATTGATAATTCTGGGCCAGTCGGGTGCGGGGGAGTGGCTAGGAATCACTCTGGTCTATTAGTTTCCCCTTAGGCACACAGACTAACCATTATGCAGAAGCCAGTTCTACCCACGTCGGGATACACATGGCTAAAAGAGAGGGGTTTAGTAAAGTTTGGATGGAGTCAGACTCACTAAACACTGTCAACTGCTTGAGTGGTCGCAGGGATCCTAGCTGGACGATTGCTAGCCTGATCAAGGATTGCCAAAATATAATTAATGACTTGGTAGATTTCAAAATCTCGCACATATACCGGGAAGGTAATAAGGCGGCGGATCTGCTAGCCAATCTGGCGGTGGGATATGTGGCAACCAACTAGTGGAGTAGCAGGGATGCTTTCCCCCAAAATCTATGCGATCTAGAATGTAACGATTATTGCATTAAACAATGATCTCTCATCATGACATGACTGAGTTGATAGGGAAATTCTCTTTCTGGTTTTCCCTAATCAAAATTGTAGAAACCTCCTCGGCGATTGGTTTTCTCGTTGCATTATGTGGCTTTTCGGCTACTATTTTGATATCCTTTGGGCGTGGCTCATTTTCTGTGATTGGTTGGTGATTGTGACCTCCTATTATCTCATGTCTAGAAGCATAATTGGAAGGGCTAAGAATAGACAAGAGCCCTCTACTTGTGATGAGTGGAAAAACAATAAAGATGTCTAGCAATAAGTTGTCGATGGTGGTCTCGTCCCCTACCTGGCCAGGCTTCATGGCCTCTCTACTCTGATTATGGAGGCCTTTGTTAAGGGATGGAAAAAGGGAGTCTTAGGGATTATGGTGCTGATTATCAGATTAATGAAACTCTGGTGGTGACGGTCACTGGCTTGGCTACAACTGGAAGAAGGTTTTATAGAGACAGAAAAATGGGGGAGGAGGACCCATCGAGTTTCTTTGACAAAATAATGGAGTGCTCTAGAGTCACCAAGATGGCAGATGGTGGCTACAATAGAAAAGACCTCATGACCTCATGGGCAGATATGGTTGAGTTTACAATGAGATATATCACCCTTGAGGGTAGGTATGCTAGTCTCTTCTCCTCCCATTTCACTATTTAAATCATTTCCTCCATGGTAAAATTAGCTCTGTTCCCTACTATCTAGCCTCCTGTCTTGATAATAGCTTAGAAAAGCACCTGGAAAACCCTAGCAACCCTATTCTTCATGAGGGACTTATCATCCTCATCATGGAACATGCCAAATCCCCTGAAATTGTGCCCTCGCTTGCCAAGATTTGTCTACAGATGGAGGTCCAAGACCTCTCTAACTCAGAGATGGACCTGGATGATAGTGGGGTTCCTATTGATGACCCTGAATATGAACCCATGAATGAAAAGGATAAGATGGTCACTCCTAAGATGCTCGAAAACAAGAACCCCTCCAAATGGGCAGCTAGTAAATACAAAACCAACAACAAGCTGATCTTCAAGGCCGAACCCCTCATCAAAAAGAAAAAGTTGCCAGCGAAGGATCACAACCCGAATATTATGGACCAAGGGATTAAACTAGACATCCCTATCAATGTCCAGGAAGATAATCAGGGGAAAGATGGTAGTTTGATAAATCTTGTCATGGAAGCCACCAGAAGCTAGAAGCGCTACTGGGAATGGGTTGAGTGCGAAATCGACACCCTCAAGACGTGGGTTAAGGAAATAATTGACATTTTCACTGCTTCCCCTGAACCCAACAAGCCAAAAAAACTCATGATCATGACTCAAAAACTCTCTTAGAATGTTGAGGTCATGAAATGTAACCATGAACAACAGATTGATAAGGTGGAACAATCCATGGCTAAGATTAAGATAAATATCAAGAATCTAGTCGACATTAGTAAAGAAGCCATGAGCAACATTATTGAGGAGCTTGAAAATATTAATGAGATGGTTACTGATTACAGATCCTTCCACAGTGACCCAGTGAAAGACATTGGAGGAGATGATGTGGCTGTTGGAGACAACAAAACCACTAGACCCAGTTTGAGAACTAGGAGAAGAAGCAATAACAAGGGTACCTCCAGATTCAACATGGAGGAACTTGAAGAAATCAATAGGACTTCCATCCAAAAGAACAAGG
Organism: Cryptomeria japonica; assembly: GCF_030272615.1. NCBI lineage: Eukaryota > Viridiplantae > Streptophyta > Pinopsida > Cupressales > Cupressaceae > Cryptomeria > Cryptomeria japonica. The sequence continues at coordinate 760,496,875 of NC_081408.1, read as the reverse complement.
ATCTGGTGCTATTGCTCAACTGAGATATTTTTTTCTTTAGCTTGTCTATCTGCATTTTTTGTCTCTGTTTCTATTCGGGGTTGATCCCTTATTTTTCTTTGTTTCTTGCCAGATTGGCTATTGGCCAGCTATTGTAAAACTTTAGGTTTTGGGTCCTTTTAAAACCCGTTTACCCTTATCAAAAACATTGATAATTCATGAAAAATATTTTTACATTTCATGGATGTAGTTTAAAATTTAAAGATTTCTATATCATAAACTCTATTTAGAGGAAATATTCTCTAAAGGAAAAGACAAAGCCGCAACACATTAGGATAATTTGAAATATGATCTTTTTTTAAAAGGATATTTCATAGAAATATTCACAAATGTATGTGATGGAGTTGGCATTTTAGGAGGAGTTCCATGTTTCTTTATTTTTTAATTTTCATGAATAATTACTGTATGTGTTTTGTAGTGTTGCAAATTATATAATTTAACAATTTCTATCATAAAACCTAGATAACATACACACACTTCAAAATTTGTTTTCTTTTGCAACAAGAGAATATGACCTTAGTGCTTATCTATCCTTTTAGGGTCATAGCTAAGCCTATTCATGTTCTAATGTTATGAAAGGAAAATAGGATCTTTAATTTGCATTGATAGGCCTAAGATCTCATTTATAAACATATCAGGTCTTAACTCATAAAATAAAATTATGTACATTCCTCACCTAGAATTCTAGACTCAAATTATGTTTTTAAGATTTATGGATTCCCAACGAAGGATGTTGACCATAGCCATGTTCAATATATTTATGTTAAAATCAATCTGAAACTATATTTTTCTTATTTATTCTCAAGAGTGTTACTTTATATTCTAGATATTTTGTATGGTCTTAATCTCTTTATTATAAAAGTATTCCAAATAAATATAGTAGAGATCTTGAACATGTGTGTTTTATGTAGGAATCTCCTAGCGTTTCAAGTCTTTTTAAAATTTGATTAAAAAATGATGATGGAAAAGGATTTCCTATTTGAAAATAAAATAAAAATAAGAACTCCTTAAATTTCAAAATGAAAGTTGGTTTACCATTTGATTTAAGAAATAATTGATGGTTTTTGAAATTAAAGGTGATCTAGATCAACTTTTAATTGGAAGAGATATAATATTTAAAAATAATAAAGATGTGGGAAAAATAATTAATTCCTCCTAGTTCACCTTTTATTTTAATTTTTTTAATGAAATATTGAGGTTTCTAAAGAATCTTGTAAGGATTCTATGATTGAGTAATAAATTTTTGGTGAATAGTTTATTAAATGAACAATAAAGATGAAGAGAGATTTAGGAATAATAGTAAAGAAAAAATTTCTCTTAATTTAAAATAATTTATATGCTACCTCAGGGAAATAACCATGATGAAAAGATAGTAAATAGGCATCATGTTAAACATCCATGAAAAACTTTAAAAAATAATAAATAATAAAAATAGTGAAGATAAGAAACATGCTTTGAGGAAAATAACCTCTATTATCTTCTTGAACAAGTGTCATTGTGAAAACCTATTTGTGAGAGCCATGTGTAATAAACTACACTTCACAATATTTTAGGTCTTCCTCTATTTTATCATCATCATCTCTCCATGTCTTTCATTCATACAATGTACTTATATCCATTGTATTTCATGCATTTTTATGAATTGTTGGTATGTGATTACATCCTACATTATAATAATTATTGGTTTATGGCTTTTTTCTGATTTCGAGAATAGGATACCTTCCATGGTAAATAAGTTTCATGCATTTCTAATTAATTCCATAAATAAACAAAAATACAAACACCAAATTTATTTATTTATTTATTTATTTTCGATCAGTAATGGAGACTTTTTAAGGTGTTGAACACTATTTCTATTCAAATCCACGAGCACACTAGCCCAACAAAAGTACCAAGTCTATGAGAATAGCTACCCAATGGATATTTTAACCTTGGTGGCAGTTTCACCAAGCAAGTGTTTATACTGCTAAACGAACTTTAAAAATCACAGTTAAAAGATGTACCTTTAATAAAATACCTTCAAAATGTACATCAACGTTGATAACATATAATTGTAACAAAAGTTTTCATTATGGAATCACCCAAACATCCATCACTTGTCTTAAGTAGGATGTTTCCTTCCCTAAGCTACATATGATCCTATTCTATATTTTTAGTATTTTGCACACCTTGGCATGAGGTAACCATGTTGTGTATCAATTGTTAGTTGATTTTTTTTTATTTGTTTACATTTTCAATGTTTTAAATTTTTTATTTTGAACTATCTTTTGATCCATACTATTGGTTGGTTCCACCAACTAATTGCTTAAAATATTTTAGAGATTTGTCACTTTTTTGTGCTCAATGATCTCAATTTAGCTGCTAATGACGATGAAACAATCATAGGGTTAGTTTTCTTTGCACTTTTCACACTATAAGGCTAAGAATACTCGTCCCTTAATAATACATAATGATATACTTACTTGGAAAATTGGGTATTGCAAAATAGAAATTCTCTCACTTAATTAGACCAAGAAACATAAAATACGCAACAAATTTGGCTCAGTTCCTAGAATATATGTATTGTTGGTCTTGAGAACATATATCCAAACTTTAAAGAAAGAAAATACTGAAGTTAAACATGTGATTTATCAATTTGGAGTGTGACACCAAATAATAGAAATAGGACTTCCTATACGAGTACCTTTTCATGGCCTATAGAGTTAGTCATAGAGAGAAAATAACACATACCTAGAAAATTTAGCTTTGACCATTGAGTTCACAACAAAATAGATAGAGAAAATTAGACACAACCTATGTAGGAGAAAAAAGTGGAGGAGAAGGTCACCCTACACACCCATGTCTAACTAATTTCCAAGAAATCTTTAGTAGATCAATCTCAACTTTATTCTAATCCTAAAAAAATATCAATTGCTTGCATCGGACATTCTGAGGATAGGGTCACATAGAGTATCCTTGTCCAACACTTTCAAGGTCAGATTCCAGACATAGGTTCCTCTTAAAGCTTTTGTATTCCATATTTTTTTTCATTTAGGCATATAACCCTAGAACTATCATTCAAATTACATATTTCCATAGCTCATTTTCAACTCAAAAAAATATATATAACTAGAATTCAATCAACTTTCATCCCTTGGGAGTGAATCTATTGATTTAACTTCCCTTTAATGTAAATGGGTAGTAGGAATATGATTATTCCTTAATTGTATAGCTAGACTAGTGAATACCCTATTTTCATACCATTACAAGTATAAATCAAGTTTCAAAAGTACATAGTTTTCCAAATAAATCACATGGGTTACATGATAGATTTTCAAACCATAAAATTTCTATTGAGCATAAAATCAATTCTGATGATTTCACATTCAACCTATAGATAATCGAGTACACTCCAATTTTGAGGCAATAAATAAATCAAAGGAATGTATTTCTAGACATTGATGAATCAATTTTGTAAAAAATCAACAATTATTCTTCATCATTATTCAATAGATAAGTATCCTATCCTCATACAATTAATTTCTTAAAATAACATTTACTTTACCTTGACTTTATCTAGGTTTATTATTCTTTAATATGTTGTATATTTGATTATCCTAGGGTATCCCTAGTAAAAGGGTATTTAATAGCTTACATTATAGTAAACCTATATGCCTTACACCCATTTGAGTGTGGTTTTAAGTTTATACTTTCATTTCTTTTGGGGTTTTAGATCTATGATTACAAGTTTTTATCTTTTCTTAGATGTTCTTGGGGTTTGTATTTCCATTTATTGCCACTTCAATGTTTTATCCTTCCTTTTAAGGTTTGAGTTTAATTGTGTGGTATTCCTTTCTTCTATACTATCCACCCTTTTATGTTCCTCTAGAGTTTCATTTTGATCATAATTTTATTATTTAAAATAGAATTGTGGTGTTGTAAATTGTATGCCTTAATTATGAGCCCAATTTCACACTTTTCTAGTGCTTTATTTAGTTTTCAATCTCATAGAAAATTTAAGAAGCACTTTAGCCTTGAATATAACACCAGCTCAAGGAGATATGTCATATTTTATTTTGAAACTTAATTATCTTATTCTACATTTAATAATCATCAAAAACCAAAATTAGGACTAGATTCTAAATTCTAAATTCTAACAACTCATTTTAGTGGGACTAGGGTGCCCAACACGTGTTCTACCAAAATCTTTCAAAATTCCAAATATTTTGAGTGTCGGCCTTTAAATTACAAAATCTTATCTCAATTTTTGTTTATGTTAACTTTTTATCAAAAATCAAACTTATGATATAAAAGTTAGTATATTTCCTTGTTTGGACATACAATCTCTATGATAATGAAGCGAGCTACCAAATTGACCACAGAGTTCTACAGATTTGAAGGATAATTAGTAACATCAAGTCTTGAATATAGTCTATTCACCATTATTGAAAACATGATTGAAGCTTCAAGGATTGTTGGAGAATAATAAGGAATCACTAACTAATGATTGTATTGTACCTCTTTGCAAGGGATTGGTATGATTCTATGTTATTCTTCAATTTCTTGGTTTCAAGGCTTAGGTCTAGTATTTAATCATTAACTTACACATTTATGCACTCTTAAGTTGGTTTATACATTGTAAGGTACATAACCCAAATTCATCATATAAATCCAAATAAATATCATAAATAACATGTTGGTCACAAATTTCATTTTTAATTACATCAACTAAAGAGAAATTTTTTAATACATGCTACATCATCACATGTCACAATATCCAAATCAAGAATCATAAGTACATGATTAAACATGGTATTGGCTACATGATCTAACATATCATTGACACATTTGGAAGGCACATTACTTCATATGTAGATTTGTATTCACTTTTTTTTAATGCTTTATAGAAACATAAATGAATAATATTTCTTCATGACTTCATAGGCCTATGTATTTTAATATTCCATGTTCTATGATTTAAATAATGCATGTATAGGACAAGGATATATATATTTTCTTTGTCTATAGCAATAAGATGAAATAAATCTTCTTTCTTCTGCTATACTATGAGTTAAAACAGGAAAGCCCCAAATATCTTTCTTGAGAGATAAGCCATTAGCTATAAGATTGGCATGCCAAACGGAATAAACTTTCTCTTCACTTGAACAATTTAACTTTCACCCTACACACTGTAAAAATATTCTTAAGTCTACATTTCAAAATAACCAAGTGGTCTTGAATAGAAATTTGTCAAAATGAAAATTTCAATGAAGCGCATACTCTCAGCATGCAGGATAAATCTTAAATAGATTTCTCATAGCCTAAAATGTAAAATCTTACACAACTTTCTCTTTTATTAGATAATGACACTCTTTGACCAAATACATTAAAAAATCCCTTAAAATTCCATGCCAAAACAATCATACAGGTTAATATTATAACCACCAAAAACAAGACTAGCCCTTCTATTACTTAATAAATTTCTCAAATTACCATTTTCAAATCAAGCATATAATCATCATTAGATATATTCCAATGTAAAATAACTAAAAAAAGCTTTCTCCCAACCCCGCCTTAATCACCTCATGGAGCCTCATGGGCTCTAGCCATACCCCTAAGCAAGAAAATTTTAGTCCCATGTCAAATTCATAAAGTATTTTCTCATATCACCAAATGATCAAAGATAACTTAATATCCAAATTTTCACATGACCACTACAAGTTTCAGAGAAATCTAAATATATCACTCACTCAACATCCCATATTAGAATTTGTTCCTATCAAATTAAAGATGGACCTTGTAAACCTCTCTCAATCTTACAACACATAAATAAAAAGGGTAGATGGAGTAGGGAGTACTTATCTTTCCAAATTTATACATCATTTTTCTCTATCTCTACATGCAAGGGCTCCTTCCTTTTCTCAATTCTCTCTTTGTTTCTCCAAATCTTCAGGTTTTCTATAGAATGAAGAAGTGGGTAACACCTTACTCTCTCTTCAAACCTAATATAATGGAGTTTCAACTTGGAATACTTGGATGGGGAGGTGAAACTTGTCACATTCCCATCCAATCCTCCATGAGATGTTTTCCTCATTTAATAGGGGACAAAAACTACAACAGCCCATCCCCAAAGTCTTCCCTCTTAAATGAGGTATGGGGATGGAGTTGGTACCCTCAACCCTTCTATCTTCCAATCTCATCACTTATCTTAATGAGGAATTTTGGAGTGTTAAAACAAGCCTTAGGGCTTTGATTGCATATCCAATAGGGCCCTACCTCAAGGGTATTGACCCCAATGGGGGTCTATTTTTTGTAATTTAAACATTAAAAATTGACCCAAAAACTCTAAAATTTAAAGACCCACAATAATAAACCTCATAAATACATCCATATCAAATAATAAAACCTCATTTCACTCTAAGTCAAAATGGTTAAAATTTTCACTTATCTAAGAGGTAATTATTTGGTATATAAGATTCTTCATCCTCATTGTTTGTCTTTCTTCCCTGCACAACACAACCATAACTTATAATTAAAACCCAATAGTAATCCATATTAAATGATAATCAAAGTCCCATGACTTTAATTGTCAATCATTTTCCTAGCTAGTCACTAATCAAATTCTAACCTGGCACTGCAATCCTCCTTTTTATAAATTTCAAGTCATATTGATAATTTACATGTACATATATTTTCATTCTATAAAATAATAATAGTAAATAACAATGTCACTAGGTGTGGGGGAGTGGTTTGGGCTCTGCTAGTTGCAAGCGGACTTTCTAGGCTTTCGGTCTTCTGTCTTCCATTTTCTATTGAGGTGGATAACTCTTCTATTGAGGTGAAGAGAAGGAGTGAAGAATCTCTTAGACTGATGTTGTTTGGGTTTTCCTATTTCTTCTCTTATGTTGTTTTTCACATAAGGGTTTGGGATCCTTGTCATATCCTAGCCTCCTAGTTTATTTTTTGGGTTGAGGGAGCCTATAAAAACCCTCTTGTTTTTTTCTTGTGAAAGGTTCTAAGTGTCTTTTCAAAACCATGTTGCCTAGATGGTTTCTTGAAGTTATTTTGTTGTGATCTAGGTTTTTTCTGGTGTTGGGAGCTAAGTAAAATCCACATGTTTGGCTGAGGGTGTCTATTTTTTCCCTCTTTTCCTCTGGATCTAGTTTTTGACCTAGTGCTTATCTTTATGGATCTGTTTCTTTTAGTTTTAATGGTTGAGGGGGCCTAGAAAAATCCTATGTCTGGTTGTGTGAGCCTCATAAAACCCACTGTCAAGGTTGAGGGAGTCTGGAAAAGCCCAACTTCAGGTTGTGGGAGCCCTGTAAAACCCACTATCTTGGTTGAGGGATCTTGGAAAAATGCTATGTTTTTTGCTTCTTGCAAGGACAAGCTAGATGCGAGCAGTTTTCAAGGGCCCAGTTTGGTAGGTGTTTGTTTTTGGTTAGGATTGGGCTTTGTAGTTTTAATGGCCCAGAGATTCTGTTACAGGTTGAGGGAGCCTAGGAAAACCCTTCTTGTTGGCTAAGGGTACTCAAAAATTCCTTTGTTCTTTGTTTCTCTTGAGGTCTATTGTTTGTTAACGTAGATCTTTGTTTGTGCTAATATGTTTTGTAATGTTTATCTATTGATAGTTGTTTGGCGTCTTTCTGGTTGTGGTTGCCTATGCCTAGTGAAGCCTTTGGGTTTTGGGAGCTAGATGCCCGTAACTCCAAAAAATTTCAAGTCCTTTCAAAAACCTATGGTTCGCTGCCAAGTAGCCCTATCCATTTTTTGATGCCAGCTCTCTAATTGTAAAGGGTTTCAAAGCCCCTTCAAAACCTGTCTATCCTAATAAAAGGGTTAGTGCAAGAAGATGAGTCCACTTTTTGGCCAAAAAGTGGAAGTGTTTTCCCTGATTTTCAGATTTTGTCTCATTTGAGCTTAAATTTTGAAACACTTAGAGATTGAATAATGGAAAAAGTCAGTAATATAAAAGATAGCCCTCTGAGTTTACTTTCCAAATATATAATTTATTTTAATACCCACATAACAAAAAATAACTTTTTAAATGGAGTTCTGAAAACTATGTTTTAAAAATGCCTGTTTCAGGACCATACCATGCATGTGTACGACCCACACTTTTTGACACAATTAAAATTATTTTCTCAAACCATTTTGGGAAATGGTTTGTAACACACTGAAGATTGATGAGCATATTTTTCTGTATTTTTTTTTCTAATATTTTTTTTTTAATTAATTTTTTAATGGCCATAATTATCGTTTTAAAAATTTGACGTGTACGACCCACATAATTTGATGTAAACTTAACATTTATTTATTTATTTATTTTTAAATACAAAATAATTTTGTGTAGATTGATGACATATAATTTTTTTTCCAAAATTCTTTAAAATAAAAAAGTTATTAAATTAACAAAATTAGTTAATATTTCAAATTTATGGACCCGATTTAGTATAAATTAAATGAAAAATAGTTAAAATAATCAATTTTTAAATAAATCTACATATTTAGAATCTAGACAGTATAATTTGAAATGGGTTTTAATTTCATATAAAAATTCTCTGATTAGAGGCACGTAAACTATTTCTGAAGTTCATATTTGTGCTTTCATTCATGGAGATTTGAATTTGCAGGTCCATGTCTTAGGTGTGGCCATCCCAGGCCTACCTCGGGCCTAATCCCGAGCCAAGTGGTGGGTTGTGGAATCAACTTCCACAAAACGAGCCCCCGTTTTCAAACAAGGGCAGCTTGTGGAAAAAAAAGGAAAAATGCCATTTAGAAACGGGGGCCCGCTTTTAAACAAAACGGGGGCCCGTTTTTAGAAACGGGCCCCCGTTTTGTTTAAAAGCAGGCCCCCGTTTTAGAACAAAATGGGGGCCCATTTTTTTTTGCTTCGGACCCCCATTACCTTTCGGCTCGGAAGCCCGAAGCACAAACGGGCCCCCGTTTTTTGAAAACAGGCCCCCGTTTATAAGAGTGCGTTTTCCAATGCGTGGACTTCCGTGAATTTGTGACTCATTACCTTGCACTTTCCCAAAAAACAATAAAGAACAATGTCCAAAAGTCAAATGTAAGAGACCATTCCTAATTTGGGCATAATTTAAATAAATTCTCTTCAAGGTATTCCACAGAAAGAGAGATACATAACTTGTATCATATTTGCTAACAACATCAAGAATATTACTATCATGACACACATAATTAACTAATTTATGATATTTAGTCAATCTAATGACAATATATATATATATATATATATATATATATATATATATATATATATATATATATATATATATAACAAATTGTGATTGTATTGATCTCCTATGAGGTGGGGTCTTCCAATATGCAACAAATCTAGCAAAAATTCCTAGAATATATGTATCTTTCCTCTTGAGCACATATATCCAAACTTTAAATAAATAAAATACTAAAATTAAATCTATGATTTATCAATTTGAAGTGTAATTCCAAATTAGTTCTTTTTTAACGGCTTCTATGTTAGTTATAAACAACAAATAAAGTTATTTAACAAATTTAGCTTAGACTAGTGGGTTCATAATATCAATGCTTTACGTTAACACCCCCTAATATGGAACGCATCTCGCTTATTTTTCTATATCCTTAATTATTTACCCAAAATTTTGTGTTATATTTAAATCAATTTAATCTTCTACTTGAAAAGAAGTGGAGACAATACACACACAATAAAACATCTTGGACCTGAAATAGATGAATCTTTCTCATTATATTTTAAAAAATATATGTATACATCATGCAAACAATTCAAACATAAGTATATTTGATTTTCCTTGCATTCTAATCAAAAGATTTTCTATCCAAATATCATATTGACATACTATCACTTTCTACTGTAACACTTGTCTCTAATGCTATACAAAAAGCCCTGACCCAACACCTTTCAAGATAGAATTGGAATCCATGTATAATGGTTTAGAATTCCCTTTTATAGAAACATGGGAGCCATAAGCTTAAATCCATGTACACATGTCAATTAGATAATCTTGTTATAAAAGACTATGCCAAAGACATCTTTGTTCACTAAAAGACAAAATAGCACTTTATCCTTGTTGTAGGGAATATTGAGGCTATAGAAGATTGTTGAGGATGTAGCCATGGTCTGAGGAAAACATGTGACCACCTTCAAAACTAATTGTGTACCGCTTCTCAAAGTTGCTAGAATTGCCTTCTCACACACGTGACCCCTAGTAGTGATGATGTGGGAAAAAGGGCTCTTGACAGTGACTGTTTGAAATGGAAATTAAATACGCATGTACTTCATTTAATTTCAAATTTTAGAAACAATAATAACATATCACTTGAAATAGAGTGAAGCACTTATTTAATGATTTGACACATGTTAAGTTGAGAACATATATTTTTCACCAAATAAATAAAAAAATTTATTTGATTTACGATTATAAATTTTGCATAAATAGCAGATAAATTATATAAACTCAAACTATTCAATACAATGAAAATAAGATAATATTCTAGGGGAAAGGACCCAGTAGTTGAGCGTGTTCCAACTCTTGTGATAGAAGTTGTTGATTTAATACCCCATACTTGTTGATTTAATGTCCAACCTTTGTATAACATTACACCAATAGTTGTATGATAAGTACCATTAATTGAATGAAATATACCATTTGTTGTGAAAAGTAACCAATCATGTGATGCCACATCAACTCCACAAGTATTGGGGCCCTTTTGCACACCTATTAGTCTCACTTTGTTTTGGGCTGTTTTGGACACCTTGGCAAAAAGCATGCTGATGTGGCATCATATTTGATGATGTGGACCTGAAACCTTAGTTATAAGCAGGGGACTTGCCAAGTAAGCTGCTGTAAAAAAATCTGAGTGATTGAAATTTCCATGTAAGATTTTGAGAAGTGCGAAGTTAGGGTGCACAACTACTGGGTCCTTTCACCTATTTCAATAGCATAATATTTTAATATTAAATTAGACTGATTTTTATCCTATATAATAACATATCAAATAAGATTAAAATCACTAATTAAATAATAATAAATAGCATTATTAAATTATATTTATTAATATTTAAGTAAAGACGAGACAAATTCCCTCCATTATTTTGTACCTGGTCACCTACGAAGTTGGCGCCCTAGCTTCCCAAGTTGATTGGTCAAAGTAGGAAGAAATTCCGAACAAATTATTAACTACAAAACAAATTAGGCCGTGGATATTGCCGACCCTCATAATATTTGCAAATCTTACATTACAGCGACTTCATGTACTTTAAGATTTAAAAAGAATTCCAGAACTTTCATGACACGAGAGCATCATACGAATATTCAAGCAACGCTTCGAATAATTTTTTGTCGCTATGTGAACAATAAATAAAGATAATATTCAGAGAAAAAATTGTCTTCATTTCCAGGAAGTCCAGCAGAAATGTTTCGGTTTTTATATGTTTTTAAAAATTGTGCATCCTATTTTGGATCAGTAGAAATGTCGTTACCTTCCATCTGGCAACGATTCTACTTGAAGATACAGGAAATACTTCTTTAAATGTTCGCCTTGATGCTACTGTCCTAGATAAGGTCAGCACTTTAAATATTGATTGGAATCTGCAATCGTTGAACTGTAAGTGGCTTAATCTTGTTGGATACCTTAAGCATGAGAACTGTTGTTGGAAGCCGACGCCCTCAGATTGAAACAGTCCTAGAAAATGAAGAAATTGTCAGAGGAGAAAGTGTTCCTGCACTTGCGGCTGAGAAAATTTATGTCGCCGTTGGAAAGGATTTGCATGAGAGCGCCTCTGCACTCAAATGGGCGCTCAAAAACTTACAAGCAGCGCCAATAGTCCTCCTTCATGTTTATGTTCCACCTCTCTTTATACCTTCCGGAAGTAAGTATTTGAACGACCAGATAACTTTGATATGAAAATATGGAGATCTGTTTGTTTTTATTTGATGAATTTGGAGTTATGCGATTGCAGCGGGGAATATGCCTGTAAATCAAGTAAGGAGAGAAGCGAAGGAGGCCTACGAGAAGAATGAAAAGAGGGACACTGACAATTGCATGAACAAATATTTACAGGTTTGCAACCGAGCCAAGGTACGAATCTCACGGACACTACAAAAGGACTTTTTTCTTTTTTTGAGATGAATTGTGTACACGTGACTGTTCAAATCCGTAAATGTTTAACAGGTGAAAGCAGATACTTTGATTGTTTCCAAACTTGATGTTTCCAAAGGAATAGTTGAAGAAGTTTGGAAGAGAGGTATCACGAAACTTGTCATGGGAACAACTTCCACACGCGGTGTGTAGAAATTCTATTGCAGTCACTGATTATTAATCTCCTATCTCATAAAAATTATTTAACTGCTGAAAATAAATTTACAGCTGAATATCGAAAAATAACACAACTGCAACTTCACTAAAAATACGGAAAGAAATAAGCAATACAAGGACACAATATTTTTGGACAATCGTCCCTGGAAAAATCCCTAAGGGAAAACCAGTTCTACAAATGGAAAATATATTAATCTTCAGCAATATAAGAATTACAAAAGAATTCCTTGCCTCTTACTGGCAGAACTCCGACAAACTCCTAATATCTCCTGCTGATATCCTCCACTGCTATATCAACGCTATCACTGCGCCTCTTGCTAACACTGCAAGACTATTTGCTATCATTGCAAGTTCTTTTCAAGACTTCTTATTTTCCAAATGACCCATGACCCCTTTTTATACTACTCTGTTGGAAAACCAACGACCAAGATTAATTCAAACCAACGACTGAGATTAAGACAACTCAATAACCAATAACTAATTTTGGCTATGAGGTGTCACCTAAAAAGAGCCACTATTAAATAACAATTGTTTTTATCCTAACAATACTTGTTTGACAAAAACAACCATTTTCTAATTCTAGGTCAGGACGAATAGCTATCCAAAACTACCCATAACTAATGCTGTTATTTCTGGGTAAGGACGAACAGCTGTCCAAGCTACCCATAATTAACACTCCCTCTTAGCGAGGAAGCTGTTCTGCACGACACCCATCTTATCTCTGAAGAAGATGAATTTTTCCTTCCCCAATGCCTTTGTCAGAATGTCTGCTACCTGCTCCTCTGTAGGTATGTACTGTAGCTAAACAATCCCCCTCTGTACACAATCCCTGATGAAGTGATACCTGATGTCTATATGTTTCGATCTATCACGAAACACTGGATTCTCAGTCAACTTGATGCAACTTTGATTGTCGCAGTGTATCACCATAGTCTCAACCTTCTGACCAAACAAGGCTACTAGCAACTTCCAAAGCCATATAGCTTCACACGTCGCCATGCCGGCTGCTATGTATTCTGCTTTTGATGAACTCAAGGCCACAGATTTTTGCTTCCTGCTAAACCAAGAAACAACTCCTGATCCCAAGCTGAAACAACATTCTGAAGTACTCCTTTTGCCTGTTGTACTGCCTACCCAATCTGCGTCAGTATAGCCTATCAACTTAATACCTTCACCTCGAACATATCTGATCCCGTACTCAACTGTACCATGAAGATAACGCAACACATGCTTAGCTTCTGTCCAATGCACTCTCTTTGGCTCTACCATGAACTGACTAAGAGAGTTTACTGCAAAGGCTATATCTAGCCTGGTGTTGACCAAATACATGAGCGAACCAATCAGCTGCCTATATAGGGTGGGATCAACATCCTTTTCCTTGGATGCATCTACCTTCCTCCAATTAGTGATCATGGGTGTAGACATGGCTTTGCAATCTTCCATCTCGAATCTCTTCAAGATTTCAATGCAATATTTCCCTTGACCAAGGAAAATCTCTCCATCAGTCTCCACACCTCCATGCCTAGAAAGTAGTGCATAAGTCCCAAATTCTTCATCTCAAACTCTTCTGCAAGGTCCCTCTTGTAATCCTCTATGAGCCCTTGCGCACCAGTAAGAAACAAGTCATCCACATATAGAACAAGAACGAGAACCTCACCCCCAACCACCAAGTAGTAGAAGTTCGCATCAGCCTCACTCTTCACAAAGCCCATTTCCTGCAAGTATGTATCAATGCGCTCATACCACGCTCTGGGAGCCTACTTGAGTCTGTATAAGGCTTTCTTTAATCTGCACATGTGGGTCTCTTTGCTGTGTGCTATAAAGCCTTCTGGTTGTTCTATGTATACCTCCTCCTTCAATTCTCCATTAAGGAATGTTGTCTTGACATCCATTTGATGGATCTGCCATCCCATTTGTGCTACAAATGAGATTATAGCTCATATAGAAGTATACCTGGCCACAGGAGCAAATGTCTCCTCATAGTCTATTCCATCCTTCTAATAGAACCCCTTGGCCACAAACCTCACCTTATATTTCTCGATGCTACCATCTGCACCATGCTTTATCTTGAAGATCTAGCGTGATCCAACTACTACTCTATCAGTTGGTCTAGGCACTACCTCTCATACAACATTCTGCATTATTGAGTTATATTCCTCAACCATAGCATCGTGCCATACCTAATGCTTTGCAGCTTCCTGATAGATGGAAGGTTCACTATCTACCAACTGGCTGACTAATGCCACATAGTCATTGAACTTGGCTGGTTGTCTCCTCTATCTTATACTCTTCCTAGGAGCTCCCACAGACTCCTGAGTATCCCTTTGTATGTCTTCAACCTCATGGTTCCTACTGCCAACTGTAGAGGATGAAATATCAACCTCTATATCATCTAGATGCATATCCTACTGCACCAATTGCTCCATACTCTGTGAATCTTCACTACCTGAGTCTATACTTGTACTAGTAACTGTACTTGAGCTTTGCTGTCCTTGACTTAGACTTGTAGCTTTCGTTGGCTGCTCACTCCGATCATCTGCTAGCAAATCTATGGACCTTCTAAACGCCTTGTCCTCCATGAACTTGACATCACGTCTGACAATAATTCTTCTAGTCCCTGGAATGAATATCCTATATGCCTTTGAAGTTTCATTATACCCAACAAAGTACCCCTTCTCTATAGTTTGATCTAACTTGGTACTTGTGTCTCCAGGAATAAGACAATATGCCAAACTCCCAAATATCCTGAAGTGACCAACATTTGGCTTCTTCCCCGTGAAAGCTTCCTCTGGTGTCATTTTCCCTAATACCTTGTGTGGAACCCTATTTTGAATGTAGACTATTGTACTACATGCTTCTGACCATAAGTAGCGGGGCATGTCCTGGTCATGTAGCATAGCCCTTGCTGCCTCTGAAATAGAATGGTTCTTCCTCTCAGCAAGTCCATTCTGCTGTGGATTGTAAGGAATTGTCCACTCTCTCTTGATTCCTTCTCTGGTACAAAAATCCTGGAAGTCATTTCCTTTGTACTCGCCTCCATTGTCTGATCGAAGAACCTTTATCTTCCTTCCTGTTGAGTTCTCCACAAGAGCCTTGAACTCTTGGAAGCGACTGAAAACCTCATCCTTGGTCTTCAAGAAGTATATCCAGGTCTTCCTAGAGAAATCATCAATAAAGGTAACATAATACTCATATCTTCTGAGAGACTTTGTCGACATTAGTCCACATACATCTGAATGTACTAGATTAAGAACACCCGTAGATCTGGTGTCACTCCTTGAAAAAGATGCTTTCACAAACTTTCCCAACACACATCCCTTACATACATCATCATGCTCCATGCTCACCTCTAGAACACCTGTCACCGTCTCACAAAGCAATCTAAGTGCTCCATGATGAATATGGCCCATCCTCCTATGCCATAGCTCTCCAAGATCTCTAGGGTTACTGCTGCTCATGAGTGCCTTAGGAGTATCAAACTGCAACCTATAAAGGCAACTACTCCTAACTCCAATAGATACGGGTGATTTCCAATCTTTATGCTTAATCAAAACATGCATCCCTCTAAAGAGAACATTATACCCTTTATCCTGAAGGATAGATACAGAAACCAAATTCATACCTAAGCCTAGCACATGCAACACATCATGAAGAGGAATTACCTTTCTATTCTCCCTCTGAAGCTGAACAGTCCCTTTCCCAACTAAGTTGAGCTTGGACAAGTTCCCCATAGAGATTTGGATTTTGGTGTTCTCCTCCTTGTAGCTAGAGAAGTACTCTCGAACTCCTGTCATATGAAATGATGCCCCACTGTCTATATACTAGACACTCTGTGAGGTTGAGCTAATCGTACAAGCTATGAGTGCAAACTCATCCTCCAATCTACTAGAAAGCTCCTCTGCACTTGTTGAAGCTGCCACTTAGTTCTTGCCCTTCTTATCTTTCTTCCTTTGTGGGCAATTGCTGACATAGTGGCCAAACTCGTGACAACCAAAGCACTTGACCTTAGATAGGTCCTTCTTCTTCTTTTCAATTTGTGAATTTGCTCCTTTGCTAGATCCCTTCTTTGTTTTCCCCTTTCTTGCTAGGGCAACATTTTCTTGTTCTACCTCACTTTTCTGACTCTTGTTGTTGGCTCCATTGACAAGACTTAGTCTAAGCTCCTCTTGAGTGAAATCACTCCATAGTCGATCCTAGCTAGGTAAGGTGTCTTGTCCATTAATAACTTGAACAAAGACATCCCATTGCTTAGTAGACCTATTTAGGGCTATTCTTACTAGTGCGTCTTCATTTGGCTTATCTCCAATAGTTGCTAACTCATCCTTGACAAGTCTAAGCCTGGTGAGGTAACTTGTAACATCTTCTCCCTTGTTCATTTGGGTATTCCTCAATTTTTCTCTGAGAATCAGCTTCTGGTTAGTGGTAGCATTCTGGTACAGATTCAAAATGGCATCCCACATCTTCTTCGCTGTATCTAACTCTGCGATATGTGGAACAAGATGGTCCTTGACACCATCAAGGATTATCCTCCTCGCCTTGGCATCATCCTTCTTGTATGCTGCAAGTTGTACTGGATCTATAGGTACAGCTACAGTACTGGTAACATATTCCTTGATACCATTCTCTTCCAGCAATAGAGAAATTCTGGCTTTCTAGACACCAAAATTTGAGGCACCATCCAATCTATCCTGATCTCTCAAACCTGCTGAGGCCATCTCAAAGAAATAAAGGAAAACAATAACTCAAAAGAGGTCAAACTCAAATTTCTTTCCTTTGCTTAGGGTAAACATTTTCTACCCTCAACAAAGCTTTGATACCATGTAAAAATTTTATTGCAGTCACTGATTATTAATCTCCTATCTCATAAAAATTATTTAACTGCTGAAAATAAATTTATAGCTGAATATCGAAAATAACACAACTGCAACTTCACTAAAAGTACGGAAAGAAATAAGCAACACAAGGACACAATATTTTTGGACAATCGTCTCTGGAAAAACCCCTAAGAGAAAACCAGTTCTACAGATGGAAAATATATTAATCTTCAGCAGTATAAGAATTACAAAAGAATTCCTTGCCTCTTATTGGCAGAACTCCGACAAACTCCTAATATCTCCTGCTGATATCCTCCACTGCTATACCAACGCTATCACTGCGCCTCTTGCTAACACTGCAAGACTATTTGCTATCACTGCAAGTTCTTCTCAAGACTTCTTATTTTTCAAATGACCCATGACCCTTTTTTATACTACTTTATTGGAAAACCAACGGCCAAGATTAATTCAAACCAACGGCTGAGATTAAGACAACTCAATAACCAATAACTAATTTTGGCTATGAGGTGTCACCTAAAAAGAGCCACTATTAAATAACAATTGTTTTTATCCTCACAATACTTGTTTGACAAAAACAACCATTTTCTAATTCTAGGTCAGGATGAACAGCTGTCCAAAACTACCCATAACTAATGCTGTTATTTCTGGATAAGGACGAACAGCTGTCCAAGCTACCCATAATTAACACGGTGGCCTGTCTAAGTATGCACAACAATAATCTGGTCCGTAACGTCATCTATTTTTGTCAATATTGATAGACTTTAACATATTTAAAAAAAAAACTGCAGGAGGCTGAAGATTCAAGGGCCAGGGAAAGCGGATTATATCCGAAAGCACGCGATCAACTCCTGCGACGTGTTGATCGTATGTAAAGATAAGCTTGTGTCAGAGGGGAAAGGTTGTGCTGTGGAAAACGGTCAGTGATCTATCCATTTCTGTAAAAAAAAAATTTCACTTGGATATTACAGCCGTAGTTTATAAATGCGGTATTTATTTTCTTATTTGAAATTCGAAACGATTGGGAAAAATTTCAGAGGATTTTAGCCGATCTTTCTCATTGGAGCCAAACCTCCAACGATGCTTGAGCCGCTCCAGTGAAACTTCCCCTAATTTTCCACTGGCTGGAGATTCTCCGGCAGCTTCGACAGAGGATGTGAATGATGTCCAGTCTGAGTCTCAATTATCTCCAGTATTTCCTCCCCCTCTTAAAGATCAATTTCATTCCTTCAAAGTTTTCTCAATTTTCATATCTTTCTTCTAAAAGATTCATAGCAGTTGTTAACTGTGATCTTGGAAAGATGTAAATATATTCTTACAAATGTTAGAAATTGAATGCAGGAGGAGAGTACAGAAATCGAAATCCTGAAATTTCAGTTAATGGAGGCGTTAGAGGTGGCAGAGAATGCAAAAAGAGAATTGCAAAGGGAGACCATACAACGGATGAAAGCACAGGCGGCTGCCATGAAAACAAATCGCAAGGTATGGCACTGCTTTTTCTTTCCTGTGATTTAAGATGCAATTTTGTTTTCTACTGTAGTAAATTGCTTAAACTTCCTTGCATTTACCAGCTTAAAGATTATGAAGGCGCCCTGGAAGAAGCTATGGAAGAGAAGGAAAGCGCGATATTAGAATCAAAACTTAAAGAAGACAAGTGGAGATCACTGGTTAACCAGTTTTCAAATGAACGGGACGAAGCTTTCCATGAACTAGAAGTAGCACGGGAGAAGTTCGCAGCGATGGAGAAGCAAAACCACGCCTTTTGCAAGAAAAGGAGGCTCAAATTAAGCAACTTCAAGACTCCTTGCGTTCTCGGCCTGAGTATGGAAACGCCTTCCTCCTCTAATACCCTTCAAATAAGGGAATATTCCTTTGACGAAATTAAAGCGGCAACCTGCAATTTCTCTGACAGTTTAAATCTCGGAGTCGGTGGCTACGGCAACCTTTTCAGAGGCAAAATAGGACAAACAAGGGTTGCAGTCAAAACCCTCAGGAAGGACAGTTTACAGTGCTGGCAGGAGTTCCAACGCGAGGTATAAACCTAAAGATAATTTAAAATATCGTAGTTTTTGTTCTTTCTTGATTTCTTAGGGCTTTTTTAAAACCTTCTATTTGCAGGTCAATATTTTAAGAGGCATTCAACATCCGAATTTGGTGACGATTTTAGGAAACTGCTTCGAGCGAGGTTGTATAATCTATGAGCAAATGCCACACGGATGCCTGGCAGATCGTGTGAGCTGCGAAACCGGCGCTCCACCGCTCTCTTGGCAGGACAGAACTCGCATTGCCATGGAAGTTTGCTCCTCTGTACAATTCTTACACAGTTCAAAGCCATATCCAATCGTCCACCGCCATCTTAAGCCCGAAAATATACTCCTCGACGAGAATGATGTAAGCAAAACCAGTAACTTTGGCCTCGCTCGCCCTCTATCAGAAGTTGTACAGGGAGAACCAGAGCCAAGACGCACATTTTTGTACATGGATCCAGAGTATATGAGCAGCGGCAAATACACAACCAAATCTGATGTATACAGGGTCGGAGTAATAATCCTTCAGCTTCTTACAGGGAAATCAGCGCTGGGACTGGTAAATGAGGTAGAAAGTGCTCTTGACATTGGAGAACTCAAGCAGATTTTGGATTCTTCAGCAGGTGAATGGCCTTATGCGCACGCTACTCAAGTGGCTGAACTTGCATTACTCTGCACGGAACCGGTAAGAGAGAAAAGGCCTGATCTTGAGCCAACTGTCATGAAAATGCTCGAAAAGCTTCATAACATTGCAATCGCTGAAATTGACGCCGACAGGCCTCGCACAGCTGAGGTTACAGATGTTCCTAGCTGCTTCTTCTGTCCAATATTGAAGGTAAAGTTCGCTTTGTACACTTGTTTCGCTTCAGTCAAAGTTCGAAGTTTCGTTTCTTTTTTGAAACAACAATTGACTTTGTCAGGAAATTACTGTTCCATAAAAAACTTTTACTTAATTTGCAGGAAATTATGCAAGATCCTTGTGTTGCAGCAGACGGGTTTACATACGAAAGGGAGGCCATGGAAGAATGGTTTTATCAAGGACACGACACATCGCCCATGACAAATGTAAAGCTTGAGCATATGAGTCTGATATCTAACCATTCGTTAAGATCAGCCATTTTACAGTGGCAAGAAAGACACGTTTAACTGCAAATCTGATGAAACTCCTTGCAATTTAGGTTATTCTTAATATACATTCAGTTTAACTGCAAATTTTTGTAGGAGAAATATCTATTATTATTGAAATTGCAAAATAGTTATTGATTCTTTTATTTATAAGAGTACATTATTAAGTAAATCTAGATTCTAGTGGCAAGAGATTGTATACCAATTAGTATAAGATCTTCATTTAAAATGTAAAAGTATTTAATATCTACAATCATATTTTCAACTTCAGATTTTGAAGAGTGTTCTTTACACATTGTAAATCTTATTTCTTTTTCATGAGGTTGACACATTTATGTAAATTGTATTTTGAAAGTGGTAGATGTCTAAAAAAAAAATTGTAATAAAATTAATATCTAATTTTAAGAATTCTTTAGATAGAAAAATTGTAGTGGGACTCTATATAAATGTAATAGTTTTTAGTTATTAAATGAGAGCACAAAGAGAGAGCATTTTTATGTTGTTACAAAAGTTTTATTCTTTAATTTATTTTTATTTTATTTTTCTATATATTTTGTCTTTCTTGTATGACTCACTATCTTAACACAATAATATGTATCTTTTTTTATTTGTTGTTGCACAAAATATCTTATGTTTTTACTTATTTCATTAAATTGGTTTCAATGTAAGTTTTGAATTTTTTTTTTGTCAAGATCAATTATGGAGAGTATGAGCAACAAATTTACTCAATCTCCAATCTTTATTTTTAATGAAAAATTATTATTTATACATAATCAGTATGAAGAGATTATTTTTTCTTTCAAGGTGTGTCAAATTTAATGAAAAATGTGTTTCCTAATCCATTTGACTAAGATACAATACATAAGAAAACATAAAAAAAGACATGTTAATAGAATAAAAATGAGGATGCGAAAACCTTTTTCTTTATTTAATGGACTTGGGAGAATTCCCTATAGAATCTAAATAAGCATACAAGGGTCTATAAACCACATATAAAGGTAAAAGAAATGTTAAAATCATAAAGATAAATTCTTGAAAGAGATTTTTAAAATTTAGATAGGAAAGATTTCAATTCTATATAGATGTATTTTTAGCCATGTAATAGGTGTGGTATGTTTAATTAGCTACCATGATGAAATACTAGACAACCAAGGTGTAATTTCTTGAGGTGAAATATCAACATAAATATGATTTTAAATTTACTTGATGACCTTTTTCATGGAAAATAATATTAGGTTTCAATATTCAACTTAGATCTTATAAAACCAATATAATTTGGTTATTATTTATATTATTTATTATCATTACATTCTAAATGGTAACTTAACAAATAATTAATTTACTTCATGGTTTTTTCCTTTTTATAGTAGAATCTAAATGTACATTCAAAATAGATTCTATATTCATTAGATATAAAAACGCTAAACTGTAATGAACATACCCATGACAATACAAAATTATCGCTAATATTACGCAACTAAATTTGTGAGTAATGATTATTTAACATAAACTCTTTATGAGATCATACTCTAGCCAAAGGGGTTGCATCCTTTAACCTTTGAAATCAAAGAGATTTCATCATTTGATCTTCTATGAAATTTATGATTTTTTTCCTCAAATCTACACATTCAAACATAAGTACTCAAAAAATATTTTAAAAAGAATTTGGTAAGTATAGATGATTCCCCTTTAAAGGAAACATTCACTCCTTTATATCCATCACATTAATGTTGTTTAAGTAGTAATGTTGATTCAAAAATTCAAATTTAGGTTCAAATTCATGAAAGGTTTTACAGGCGTTGCAGCAAACAATAAAGCATGGTCTTAATATGGCTTGAACTTGGGCTTTAAACAATGGAGGATATAGAGCCTTACCAACTTTTCTTGGCATTTATAATCAACAACTCTTTGAGGCTTTGGATTTTGTGGTTAAGGGGGTGAAATCTCATGCTATTAAATACTTGTGCTAATTTTGGTTCATAATTATAATCCTTAAAGAACATTATGTTGGGTGAGGATTAATTCTAGAGGCCAAGAAAATGAGGAGTGCCAAGATGATATATTTGATAATAATTATTGTTTTGTAGATATTAAGAATGAAGTCATATTATGAGTGTTCAGAATTGGAGAACTAGAGGCACTAGATGTTGGATATTTTTCAACATCTCAAGCTACATTCTAGCTTTGATATGGTGGTTTGCATGACAAGAAACTTTTTGCCTTCTTTATTATGTTATTTCTTTTCTAAAATGCATATATTGTGAAGTTTGTTTTTTAAAAATATGTACGGGATTAAGTGAACTCAATATTGATTATTGCCCAAATAATTTGATAACTATTATTTGAGAAATTATACCCTTTCAGGGCTCATGAGACAACTTGATGAAACAATATATTATTATGAAATAATTTGGAGAATTTAAATTATTAGGGAGTTCAAGGAGGCAGTAATATAAAAACTCATTAATTTAGCTTGGGAGCTACACTATTTTAAGGGTTATGATGTAGCTTTATGGAGTTCCAACTAATACAATATTTGTTTCTTTAATAGTTCTTTTTGTGTGTTGTGTTGGGGGTATATTTGTAAGAACAATGTACTAAAAGGGGGGATTTCTTTTATTAGTATAAGTGCAGAAGAGCCCAAACCTTAGAGATCAGAAACAAACCATCAAAAAACAAAAGGCTATCACAAAAATAGAATGACAGAGTTGCCCAAGAGGTAACCAAAGTTAGGATTGGGTAAAACTTTTACAATTTTATTCCTTTTCTAAACTAGGAAAAACCTTAGTCTAATTAACATCCCTTTTCCTTCTTTGTAATACCGTTAAACCATTATTTTTATCAACATGCAAATATTTAGGTGAAAGAGATAGCGAAACACTATTAATGACCCCAAAAAAAGAAATCAACAAAAAGATGTAGGGAAACAAAATTAAAATGAGAAAGAGTACAATTATTAGGGATAACAAATTTCTTAGAATAAACAATAGAGGAATTCTTAAACCTAATACAAGACAAGCTAGAAGCTACCATTTTTTTCATTTGAAGCTATCTAGCAATAGTAGAAGAAATAGTAGACGAAACATTAATCCCAACATTTGTCATTTTATTGTTAGAAGTATATTAGTTCAAAAAATATCATTTGGAGAAACAACAAAGGAATTCTGAATACCAACAATAAATAAAGTGTCAATGTAAGATTTAGAAGAATCCCAAATTAGATATGAGGGTGTAAAAGACTTTGAAACACAAGAATCATCCAAGAATACTATAAGATCTTCAATAATAGAATTTTCCCTCCAAGAAGAGGAGGACATGCTAGGGCCACATGAACAATTGGAGGTGAGATGTCTTGTAGCAAAAAAATATCTACATCAAAAAGGAATTCACTCATAACCAATCAACTAGGTGTAAGGATAATTCTTCAATCTCAGAATAATATCCCCCAAGAGAGCTTTAGAGAGATAAATTTATACTAAAATATATTGAAAAAAGCTATGGTAAAAAAAAAGTAGTAGTAGTAGTAGTAGTAGTAGTAGTAGTAGTAGTAGTAGTAGTAGTAGTAGTAGTAGTAGTAGTAGTAGTAGTAGTAGTAGTAGTAGTAGTAGTAGTAGTAGTAGTAGTAGTAGTAGTAGTAGTAGTAGTAGTAGTAGTAGTAGTAGTAGTAGTAGTAGTAGTAGTAATTGTTGTTGTAGTAGTAGTAGTAGTAGTAGTAGTAGTAGTAGTAGTAGTAGTAGTAGTAGTAGTAGTAGTAGTAGTAGGAGTAGGAGTAGCAGCAGCGGCAGCAGCAGTAGTAGTAGTAGTCGTGGTGGTGGTGGTGGTGGTGGTGGTGGCAATAGCAGTAGCAGCAGCAGTAGCAGTAGTAGTAGTAGTAGTTGTTGTTGTTGTGGTGGTGGTGGTGGTGGTGGCAATAGCAATAGCAGTAGAAGTAGCAACAATAGTAGTAGCAGTAGCAGTAGTAGAATTATCCACCCATAGAAAATACCCCTAGGCATTCCCAGTAAGGGGAGATAAGGATGTCTCACCCAAACAAGGGAAACATTAATTGATTCCTTAAGAGGGTTAAAGGAAGGCAACCAAGCATGAAGCATGAGAGGGTGTAAAACCGATGTTTAGCTACCACCTTCAAGAATAGTATCTCTGTCAATAGAAGAAAAAAAACTAGCAAAAAAGAAACCCCTATCATAGGGGTAAATCTCAGTCTTACTTTCCACCAAAGGATACCAATGTGTAGAGATTTAGCTATTTAGATATAGTAGAAAATACAAAAGATAGGAAAACCTATAGAATAGGCCTATTTTAGAGAAAAAAATCTCATTATCTATCACTCCATGTCTCAACATGACCTTGCCAGAGATAGGGGACAAAGGCATAGAAATACAAAATGAAGCCCTAACCTAAGAAGTGGTTAACAATATTCTCCTTAACAAGTTTACATAGGTTTTATGATGGGAACTGAGAGAAAAGGGCGATAAACATGGCTAGAACTAATAACATCCTTTCAAGGCAAAGCCCCAAAAAGAGCATCCACAATATCATCTAGAATAATGGAGATACTTAACACCCAACCACCAATAGTAGCCCTATCGTAGGGACCCTACAACAACAATCTTGTAGCTAAAACCAAATTTACAAGGCTCATAACTAGTACTATTAGCAACTTCAACCCCCAAAAAACCAAGGCAAACAACTAAATTCAATGTAGGACAATTGAGTAGGAAGGGGAAATTCAAAAAGTAGGAATGAGGGACCCTTGAGTAGGATCCATTACAATCATGATTTTTGACAATCACTAAGGGGGAAAAGTTATCAGTGGTTATTATATTACATTATTTACCAACTTCCAACATATTATTATGACTGTTACAAGTGGTTATTAAAAATTATACATTTTCTCCTTGGTTTAAATATGTTTATTGTTCATCAATTGATAAGTCAAACATTTTATCCTTCATGGACATGGTTCAAAAATGAAATTTGAGGTGGCTAAAACAACCAAACTCATATGTTGTTGCATGGTTGCAAAAGGAATACAAGGTAATGGTTAATAAATCTATGATAAAATTTTCTAAGATATAATGTTGATGAATGCTTGTAACCTATTATTGGGGAGGCTATGCCAGTTTTAATAGTGAGATCGACATAATGGAAGGGTGAACACTTAAAATATGATTAATAATGTTTGGAAACATAGGTTGATGCCTCTAAGGAATAGAGAATTTTAAATTTATAATAATGAACATTTGGTAGGCTAATGGAAGTTCATGGATGAATAAAAAATATGAGAATATTTATTTTACATTAATTATTAAATCCTATAGTGCTAAATATGATGGAAGGATTGTTGTAAGGAATAAGGAGATGCCAAATGAGATTCTAAATATAATGATAAGTGTATAAATATTGAGAACAGAGACACCTCAAGTAATCCACTTTCAACTAATCTTTGAGAAATGGTGTGTTTTTTGGGATTTTCTACCCTCCTCTAGAACTCATTCAAATCTACATACACCCAGTTGGTATCCATAACTTTTGGTAATGAACTTTCAAACCCATTAAGATGTTTGTACCCTAGGTATTTGAATTTCATGTTTACTATTTCAGCAGGATTTCGATAGAATTTCCTCTCTAGTCAAGCAGTTCTCCAATTCCCAATTCAAAAACCCTAACTTTATGTGAAATAAGCACAATAACAGTTTCAGAAAAACCTACCTTTCCTACAACAATTGTTGCAAAGCTATCTTTGTACGTTGCTCTTGTATCTATGCTTGGTTTCTTCCTTTATAATTAATCTTCCTAATGAAGCTTTTTATGGAAAAGTGTAGGGCATTACTTGGGCCCCTCACAATTAATGCTATGTACTCTTTGATGTCATGACCCTGAAACCTTAGTTATAACCAGGGGACTTGCTAGGTAAGCTATTGTAAAAAATTGAAAGTGATTTGAAATTTCTACATAAGATTTTGACAAACAAAAAATTAAGATTCACAACTATGAACATGATGGAACAATATATTATTATGAAATAATTTGGAGAATTTAAATTATTTGGGAGTTCAAGGAGGCAGTAATATTAAAACTCATTGATTTAGCTTGGGAGCTACACTCTTTTAAGGGTTATGATGTAGCTTTATGGAGTTCCAACTAATACAATATTTGTTTCTTCAATAGCTTTTTTTGGGTGTTGTGTTGGGAGTATATTTGTAAGAACAATTTAATAAGGGGGGAATTTCTTTTATTAGTATAAGTGGGGAAGAGCCCAAACCTTAGAGATCAGAAACAAACCATCAAAAAACAAAAGGTTGTTACAAAAATATAATGACAAAGGTGCCCAAGAGGTAACCAAAGTTAGGACTAGGTAAAACTTTTACAATTTTATTCATTTTCTAAACTAGGAACAACCTTAGTCTAATTAACATCCCTTTTCCTTCTTTGTAATACTATCAAACCATTATTTTTATCAACATGCAAATATTCAAGTGAAAGGGATAGCGAAACACTCTTAACGACCCCAAAAAAGGAATCAACAAAAAGATGTAGGGACACAAAATTAAAGTGAGAAAGAGTACCATTATTAGGGATAACAAATTTCTTAGAATAAACAATAGAGGAAATCTTAAACCTAATACAAGACAAGTTAGAAGCTACCATTTTTTTCGTTTGAAGTTGTCTAGCAATAGTAGAAGAAATAGTAGACGAAACATTAATCCCAACATTTGTCATTTTATTGTTATAAGTATATTAGTCTAAAAAATATCATTTGGAGAGACAACAAAGGAATTCTGAATACCAACAATAAATAAAGTGTCAATGTAAGATTCAGAAGAATCCCAAATTAGAGATGAGGGTGTATAAGACTTTGAAACATAAGAATCGTAAAAAATATGAATGGTTTTGTCGAGGACACGACACATCGCCCATGACAAAAGTAAAGCTTGAGCATATGAGTCTGATATCTAACCATTCGTTGAGATCAGCCATTCTACAGTGGCAAGAAGGACACATTTAACTTTAAAATCTGATGAAATTTCTTTCAATTTAGGGTTATTACTGTTAATATACATTCAGCTTAACTGTAAATTTTGGTGGGAGAAATATCTGTTGTATAGACGAAATGTAAAATTATTGACACTCCTTCGGATTTTGTTCCTGACTACGTCTCTTGGCGTCTGTCCTACATAATTCTGCAAGGGAAGTTATTACAGTTTTAGGGCTAAATATGTCTAGTAATGTCCTTTTGATCTCTTCTTCTGTATGTATGCTGGAGTTTGTCCCTTGTTGCTAAGAGGTCGACTGTTTTGCTCTTTCTGTTCTGGCTTTATACTATATCCAGAATTGTAACTACTGTATGTTTGCTGGATTTCTCCTTTGTCTCTGAGAGGTGGATTGTTTTGCCCCCTTTTTATTTTTTATTATTATAATTTTATACTAATCCAAAAAGTGTAACCAATTCTATTTAATAAAGTTCAGGCATCCATCTTTTATCTTAAGAAAAAGAGTAGAATATTTAAGTAAAAGTAGATTGTAGTGGCTAGAGATTGTATACCAACTAGTAGATCTTCATTTGAAATGTTAAAATATTTAGTATATGTAATAATTTTTTCAACCTCAGATTTTAAAAAGTGTTTTCTTATACATTGTAAATCTTATTTCTTTTTCAAAAGGTTGACAGACTTATGTAAATTGTATTTCAGAAAGGTAATGTGCTTCAAAAATTTGTTATATTTTAATATTTAATTTTAAGAATCTTTTAGATAGAGGAAGTGTGATCCACTCTATATAAATGTAATAGTCTTTAGTTATCAATTAAGAGTATAAAAAGAGCATTTTTCTATTTTTGATTACGATAAATAGGTTTTGAGGGGCCCTGAAACTCCATACGACAAGTTTTGAAGGAACCCAAAACCCTCGGATTTTATCAGGATCCGAAACCCAAAACGGACAACTGCAAATGCTAAATTAAAGAGAAACAACAACCAAAAATCAGCCAAGTAGAAAAATGCTGGCACAAACATAAGATCTAAGTTAACAAACAATAGACCTCAAGAAAAACAATGAGGGGTTGATGCAGAGGTTCTTGGAGTTGAACCTGTTCACCTTCTTGTATTCCTTGTTCTCTTCAACCTGCTAACTCCTCAAGCCCATCCAATGGTACTTGATAAGGGTTTTTCTACCTAGATCTGCAAGCTCTAAACCACATTGGCTTTCCTCCAAGGTATAGCCACTGGTCTTTAACAATCTAACTCCCTATTGAGGATTCCACCTCAATCTCTAAGACCACTCCTAAGGGCTCCAACAACCTCTGTAAAGGGTCTTCATTCACCAACTTTCTCTAGTTGTGTAAAACGAACTTACATAGGGTCTTTGATGTCTTTGAGGGGTTTGATCACCTTCAAGCCTATCACCAATCCTTCTCAACCTCACTATGTCTCTATCGGGCTCCAAATAAGCCTAATGCAATTAGCCCTCCTATTGTGGTTTACAAGGCTTTGTTTCAAATCTTCCCACACAAGGACACAAATAAATTACAAATTTGAGTACCCTTTTCAGAGTTATAAACAACATTACAAAATGGCATCTGGGTTCTCTGTACACAAGGGGTTTCCAAAATTGTCCTATTTTCAAGGGTTAGGTCTACCCGAGTGACTTACAAACTTGGTTTTAAAAGCTTCACCAATCAAAACATCTGCAAAAACCAATCAAGGATTCTGAAAGGATATTCAAGGGGAGTCTCCAACCTTGTATCAACTTTCCTCCTACCAATCCATATGTGCTCTGAAAACGCACATCTTGTGTTGTCCTAGTCTCACCAACTCTTAGCTATGAGCCGAGGGTATCATTATAAAAACACCACAAAGGTCTGCAAAACCAAAAAACCTACTCTAAACATATTTATAGACCCTAACCTAGCATTCCACAAGATTACAACTGGTGTCATTAGTGGATGCTCAGGTTAGAGCCATTTTTTGCTTAAACTCTAGTTTGCAAGGGTTTTACACCTAGTCACAGAGAATGGATTAGACCTCTGCAACCAGACACAATCAAACTTGCTAATATACCTTGTTGGAAAGTAGACTCAACAATATTTCATCCCCTGCAAGTAAAATTCCTCTAACAAGTCCATACTAGACCGTACAATGCAACAAAACAAAGGAAAACAGTTAAAAAAGGGTCAAAACAAGATTTCTTCTTGCAACAAAAACTTTCTTTTGCATTCCAAACTTCCAAGCCTATACAATGATGATGTCTTGGGATTTAAACTACCTGGTTGAGTTGGTTAGAACCAACTTCTTCACTGCCAACATAAAAAATGCAACTTTTACATTTTTTGAACCTTAAGATGTAACTTTGCATTCAAGTGTACTTGGAGGCTCTAAAAAGGCCCTCAATGCATTCTAGGAGACCTAAAACAATGCCTTGCACCCTATTACATGATGACTTTGTTCTAGAGTAGTGCATCTATGAACAACATCAACATTACAACTTTCTAGGCTAATAGCATTCTAAACACAACAAAAGCTTGGACAACTCAACCATGGCTCCATTGAGTCCCAAATGACCTTGGTCCATTATTACAACTTGAAAGACAATAGTAAAATCTTAGAACAAACCAAAATTGCTTGGAGTGATGTGTACCCTGCACCATACTTCCCTGGGACAAAGAACTTAAGTCCCTTGTGTTAAGACGTTTGCAATTTCTACTCCATGCTGAAGAATATCTAATTCAGACATTCACATAGAATCTGATTCAGGTAACCCTACCCACTTTACAAGATAATGTTTGGATACTCTTTTCCCTGTCTTCTTTACTACCTTGGTGTCCAAGATACTTTCCAGCTTGACCAGTTGGCTTGGTGGTAAATCTCTCACCCAATCTTGAGTACCCTGTGATGAAGTGTCCAACTGATGTGTTTGTGATTCTCCCTTGTATGGATAGAGATCACATACATTAAAGATAGGAGAAATACCCAAGGTGGGAGGGAGTTCAACTTCATATGCATTCTATCTATATTTGTGCACCACCTTGAGAGGCCCAATATTCTTCATCAATATCTTGGTAGACCACCCTTTTGGAAGTCTCTACTTGCTTAGATAAACTAGGACCAAATCTCCAATCTTAAATTGCACATTCCTTCTTGTTTTATTAGTACTCACCTTATACTGCTCGGACTTTTATTGTAAGGTCTATCTTACCTTATCATGGACTTCTTTGATTCCTTGTGCAAAATTCTCACCTTGTGCACTCTTGGGTGTCATAGAGCTGATCCTTGTGTTCTAAAATGCCTCTAGGATGAAAATCATACACTATCTCAAAAGGACTTTTAGTTGTACTTCGGTTAACTGAGTCATTGTATGCATATTTTGCCTGACTGATTACCAAATCCCAAGTCTTCCCATGTTGCTTGGTGAGACATCTCAGTAGATTACCCAAAGATCTATTGACTACCTTTGTCTGACCATCTCAATAAGGATGGTAGGCAGATGAGAAAGATAATTTGGTGCCCAACTTCCTCCAAAGTGTCCTCCAAAAGTGGCTTAGGAACTTCACATCTCTATCACTAACTATGTTGATTAGAAGATCATGAATTTTAACTATCTCCTTGAAGAAGAGTCTTCCAATGTAGGTGGCATCATTGGTGCTCTTGCAAGGTATTAAATGTGCCATTTGACTAAACCTATCAACCTGATACAGAGGTTCTTGGAGTTGATCATGTTCACCTTCTTGTCTTCCTTGTTCTTTTCAACCCCCTAACTCCTCAAGCCTATCCAATGGTACTTGATAAGGGTTTTTCTACCTAGACCTCGAAGGTATAAACCACTTTGGCTTGCCTCCAAGGTATAGCCACTGGTATTTAACAATCTAACTCCCTATTGAGGATTCCACCTCAATCTCTAACACCACTCCTAAGGGCTCCAACAACCTGTGCAAAGGACTTCATTCACCAACTCTCTCTAGGTGCGTAAAGTGAACTTACATAGGTTCTTTGATGTCTTTGAGGGGTCTAATCACCTTCAAGCCTATCACCAAGCCTTCTCAACCTCACTATATCTCTACTGGGCTCCAAATAAGCCTAATGCAATTAACCCTCCTATTGTTGTTTACATGGCTTAGTTTCAAATCTTCCCACATAAGGACACAAATAAATTACTAATTTGAGTACCCTTTTCACAGTTATAAACAATATTGTAAAATGGCATCCGGTTCTCCATACATAAGGGGTTTCCAAAATTGTCCCATTTTCAAGGGTTTAGGCCTACCTGGGTGACTTACAAACTTGGTCTTAAAAGCTTCACTAGTAAAAACATCTGCAAAAACCAATCCAGGATTTTGAAAGGACATTCAAGGGGGTCTCCAACCATGTATCAACTTTCCTCCTACCAATGAATATGTGCTCTAAAAATGCACATCTTCTATTGTCCTAGTCTCACCAACTCCTAGATGTGAGCCTAGGGTATCATTGTAGAAACACCACAAAGGTCTACAAAACAAAAACACCTAATCTTAACATATTTACAGACCCTAACCTATCATTTCACAAGATTACAACTAGTTCCATCAGTGGATGCTCAGGTTAGAGCCATTTTTTGCTTAAACCCTATTTTGCAAGGGTTTTACACCTAGTCACAGAGAATGGAGTAGACCTCTGCAACTAGACACAATCAAAATTGATAATCGACCTTGTTGGAAAGTAGACTCAACAAACTTTCATTCCCTGTAGGTAAAATTCCTCTTACAAGTCCGTACTGGA
The DNA here is from genome assembly GCF_030272615.1 of Cryptomeria japonica. Lineage (NCBI taxonomy): Eukaryota > Viridiplantae > Streptophyta > Pinopsida > Cupressales > Cupressaceae > Cryptomeria > Cryptomeria japonica. The sequence continues at coordinate 760,464,784 of NC_081408.1, read as the reverse complement.
CTGTACAATGCAACAAAACAAAGGAAAACAATTAAAACAGTGTCAAAACAAGATTTCTTCTTACAACAAAAACTTGCTTTTGCATTTCAAACTTCCAACCCCATACAATGATGATGCCTTGGGATTTAAACTACATGGTTCATTTGGTTAGAACCAACTTCTTCACCTCCAACATAAAAAAATGCAACTTTTGCAATGTTGCAAAATGTTGCTTAGCAACTTTTACTTTTTTTGAACCTTAAGATGCAACTTTGCATTCAAGTGTACTTGGAGGATCCAAAAAGGCCCTTAATGCATTCTAGGAGACCTAAAACAATGCCTTTCACCTTATTACATGATGACTCTGTTCTAGAGTAGTGCATCTATGAACAACATCAACATTACAACTTTCTAGGCTAATAACATCCTGAACACAACAAAAGCTTGGAAAAGTCAACCATGGCTCCATTGAGTCCCAAATGGTTGGTCCATTATTACAACTTGAAAGAAAACACAAAAACTTAGAACAAACCAAAATTTCTTGGAGTGATGTGTGCCCTACACCAGGGGTTTTCAGACAACTTCAACCAACAAGAATGGTTTTCCCAGACTTCCTCAACCTATAATAAAATCTCTGAGCCATGGAGAACCACATAGCCCAGTCCTAACCAAAAATTAGCATCGGCCAAACTTTATCCTTGAAAACTACTAGTATCCAGCTTGTCCCTACAAAAAGTAAAAAAAGTAGGGTTTTTCCAAGCTCCCTCAACCATGAAAGTAGGTTTTACAGGGCTCCCATAACTAGAAGTAGGGTTTTTTCGGGCTCCCCTAACCTTTAACGAGGGTTTTACAAGTCTCCTGCAACCTTATAGTTGATCCACCAAATACCACTTGTAGCTCCTGTAAACAAAGACAACACCTGACTCTGCCTCTATAGAAGAGAGTTCATCCCTAGAGCAAACCATCTCCACCTCGATAGAAGAAGGTGTCACCTCAATAGACTGAACCAAGGAAAACCAAAGGTGTTGAGAAAGAGGCATAGGAGTCAAAATATAAGGAGAACAAATACTATACCCCATCGACAGAAAAAATAAGGGTTTTAAAATGGCTCCCTTAACTTTCCTTTGGAACAAGGAAATGGGGGTATACATAAAGAACCCATAATTAGAAAACACCACCCCATGGGGTTTTAACAGGCTCCCCAAACCACAATAATTGGGTTTTAGAATGGCACCCAGAACCATAACATAAAAGGTCGCACCAAACACCCAAGAATAGAGGACAAACAAAAACCCCCGAACCCTCAACAAATCCCAAGGCACTAAGAAAATAGATCTTTCTATCGAGAAAGAAACTACCCAGAACAACCCCCTGCACCTAGACAAAGAAAAACCAGCAAAACACATCTCCACTTTAATAGGATATGGAGTCACCTCGATAGACCATTCTAAGTAAAACCCTTGACAAGGAAGACAGAGAAGATACCTGGGAAAGTAAACACCACTAGGGCCAACGACCACCGTGGAGGAAGGAAGCCAACTCCCACCGAAAACATAGATGAAAAGCCTACCCAAAAAGGCCAAAGGAGCTTGCATGAAGAAGCAAAGCACGACAAGCATGGAATATTTTAAACCAGAACCACCGGATGGGAAAGGCAACCACAAACTGCTACACATCGATAGATCCCAGTCTCTCCTGAGGCACCCACTGATGAGCTCACACAAGCAAGAAGGGAAAGTAGAGCCCTCAAGCAATGCATGCTGGGAATCAGACGTAGTGCTCCCATAGCCTCCAATCACAACCCCAACCATAACCGCCACTACTGCGACCACCTTAGACACAAAAAACCCACCTCCACCTCCTCCTCTACCTTAGAAACCCTATCCCTCGAACCTTGTTCACTGCCTCTCTTGCTCATTTTATCTTATTCATTGACAATCCAAGATGGCTGGCACAAGGCAAAGAAAGTCATTTCAATGTGGGATTAAAGAGCACTTTTATGTTTCTACAAAAGTTTTATATAATAAATTTATATTTTTTCATTTTTTTTAGTTATCAATTAAGATTATAAAGAGAGAATTTTTATGTTGCCACAAAACTCTTATTCAATAAATTTTATATTTTTTAGCTTTT